>NC_089197.1:9494062-9819084 GCF_963930695.1 Labrus bergylta
CAGGTCTATTTTTTTTGGTATTATTCTTCATTTAAAATGACAAAGTTTGAGTGATGTCATGGAGTCCTTATCACTGAGTTTGTTGATCACAAACACACATGATATCTTAAAATGATCCCATTTGGGACTTTTGATGATGAGGCATTCTGCACACAAAAACAGAAATTTGATGTTGTTTTTAATCATCTTTGACAGCTCAATGAATTACAAAGCTGAGATAAGCTGAGAGTGTTCATTTTAGATGCATTTAATGTCATAAAGCTCTTCACTGAGTGTTCTGATAGTTCCATCCTGAACGCTGAACACGCTCAGTTAATAGCTGGTGAGAAAACCTGACAAGCAGTGAATATTTTACACGTCCTCCTTGTAGCACATTTTAAAATTTCACATGTTTTAAGACCCCTGTGATTGACAGGTCAACAGTCACCAATGACAGCTGGGATCAGCTCCAGCTCCCCACGAGCACAAACAGTATAAGCGGTACAGATAATGGATGGATGGATGTTTTAAGAGAATTGTGATTTTGGAGGGTGAAGAAATCCATGAAGTAACCAGCTAATACTATAGAATAAGGATGCTATGATGATAATGTTTGCCTTTATAGCAATGCTATGTGTCGTTTAACAGAATTACAATATCAACAAAAAAGCGGAGAACATCATACTGACGAGCGAAAAATTTAATTCAGCGGAGATCATAGCTGCGCTATATCAGTGAATGCGCTGACAGTCACAGTATATAAACCTCACCCCCCCTCCCATTGGCTCGAGGTGAATTCTCCTGATCATATCCTGCTGTGTTCTCACATCAGTTCACTCGGACTTGCTGCAGAAAAAGAAACTACTAGGGGTCTGGTAGGAGAAACTCCAGGTGAAGTCTGAGGGAAAAATGTGGCTGTTTGTGTTCACACATACAGCTCCTCCTAGAAATATCAGCAATTTTCAAGTGTGCAAGTGTGAAAACCTTAGAAATGGACACCACACATGCACAAACCAAAAAAACATCAGCATCGGCTATTATTTTTATAATCGGGGCATCTCTGGTGAAACTCCAAAAATAAGGACAAGATGTTGTGTAAAGACAGCAGTGATGGTAAAAGATAGAACATCCATCCTGAAGGAGAAAAACATCAAGTCAACCTTAAATAAATAAAGGGCAGCTGGTGAGGACCCTAAGGGTGTGTGAGTGTGTGTGTGTGTGTGTGTGTGTGTGTGTGTGTGTGTGTGTGTGTGTGTGTGTGTGTGTGTGTGTGTGTGTGTGTGTGTGTGTGTGTAGAGGCCACCATGTGTTAACATTTTTTGAATGAAGCTGGACATACAGTAAATGAGCAATTGACTAAATAAACAAGGTTATTAAATTGACAGTTGTATTTGTTTGTATTCGTATGTGTGGTGTTGTCAAAGTACACACTCATTGCTGCACCACAAAACACACACACACACACACACACACACACACACACACACACACACACACACACACACACACACACACACGTTTCCTATTCATAGTCATAACCCTGGGTGTGTATTTATGACTCAACGCTGTACATCTTGTCTCTGAACGCACATATTGTGGACATTAACTTTAATTATGTTCGAGCAGCCTGCAAAGCAATACGTTTATTTTCAAGTTGTACATCCTGTAATATTCAAAGTGTTAAAATGATAACAGGTTGTGTAAGTCTGAGCAAATGATGTTTGTTTACCTAAAAACGTTCTGAATAAGAGTGGAGACTCCTTCATGTCGATGGTGCCAGCTGATTGTCAGCTAGATCCTTGCATGTGTATGTATGCCCGTTTATACATTGCTTTAGATAAAAGCATCTACTAAATGAATTGTAGAACTCTAAAAACAAACAAACATTGAGGTGAGAGAATCTAATTCACGGAGAGAATGGAGGTTATCTGTACGATAACTTCCTGTTATAAACGTCCCTCAGGGTTTACCGACTGACTTCTTGTTTTAAAGCTCCTGTGAGGAGTTTACAGCTGGTTATAAAAATGACTGAAATTAATATTGATGTCCCCTCATCAATAGAAAGAACAGCTAATAGGACCACACGTCTAAATACTGATTTCTAAATTGTTCATTTTTAATTTTCCATTCATTAGATATATTATTCTAAATCTGGCAACCATCTTAGGGTAATTCTTCTTTAGGTCTGTGTAGCTGTCCTATATATGTGTAAGAAACATCAGAGCAGCAGATCTATATTTGGACAGGAGCCAAGTGTAATATGTCTGACATTTACAATAAAGGTAATGTCATCTTTCTATCCTAGTACAAGTGTACTCAAATGGAAAGGAATGTGTAGGCTGTTCCTTCTAACAGAATATAAGCAAGACTGTTCACATGAAAAGTTTGTCATATATGCTCTGTTTTGACTGACCTCAGCCGAACAAATCCTCAAATAATCCACAGTCTGTCTCACGATTTCATCATTGAACATTAACAGGAGAAACGCCCCCAACTAACATGCTTTCTTCTGTTATGGCAAAGCTTCTCGGCGAGTGAGACATTTGACTGTTAAAAGAAAAGGATACACATTTTTTGGTAAAACAGAGAGAAAAAGAAAGCTGCAGGAAATTTACAAACTGACAAAAGCCTAAAGTTCCTCACAGGAGCTTTCACTGTTAGTTATTGTACAGTTAAGCACAATGAGAACAACCGGAGCATTGATGGAAAAAGTTACACCAAGTACACAAGTCTGCAGACATGCCTGCAGCGCTGCTGGATGTGCTAACGTCAGCATGCTTACATTTTTGGATTTGGGCAATAAACGTAAAGTAGATCTGAGAAAGATGGGCGTGTCATTCTGACCTGATAGTGGTGCTACGAGGGACAATGAGTGAGTTTTGTGACCTCTGGCTAATAAAATATTATCAAAGCTATGATGAATCGTAATAATCCCTCAAAGCTGGGGTCCATTGACTCGACTGGAGACGGATCAGTCATATTTAAGCACATGAGCACAGAGATCCCGCCTCAACGTTACCATGGAGACGGTTGTAACGTACGTCTGTCCTGTTCGAGTGTGTGTGAATGTTTAGTTTTGAATGTAAGGCCTACAGTATGAAGTGTGCCGCTGTTACCTTTAGTGTAATCAGTTTCATTTGATCCTTTAACCCAAAAACTGGGAAACTACACTGGGAAACGTAAACAAAGCTCTTTGGTAAGAACAAGTTGCATTTTCTGAAAGGATTATGAAGACTATTAAAATGTATGTTCATGTATCACTTTTTTCATGTAGGACCTGGGGGGGGCTCAGCTTTTTTTAAGGCTCAAGTACTTGGGGAGGTGGGGTGGGGGGGTTCAGAGGAGAAAGGTTGGGAACCACTGGTATATAGGATTTCAATACATCACATATATAGATGTCATATTAGTATCAATATATTAACCTGCATAATTGTAGTTCAGGCAAAAAGTCAAATGTGTGTGAATCACACGAGTGACTATTTGTCACTTAATCAACAAGTAGACTAACTAAAAGTTAATCTGCCATATGTATGGAATAAAAAAGATTCAATTTCAAGAAAGGTTAAAGTAAAACTGGCATTCAGATATTCTGCATTTCTCCCTATGTTTCTGATATTTAGGGACAAAATGATGAGAGCAAACTGTAAATAAATCAGAAGTCTAAATCTGATACTTTGTGCATCAATTAACACCAGCAACATGTGCACTCAGTGGACAATAGTCTCAATTTTCTGTAATCTGGCTGCTATAACATCACAAGCTCAAAATTCCTGCTTAATCTCTACATAACTCTTCCTCATTACAGTTTGTTGGTCATGTGCTCGACAACAAGAGGATTTCTAGCTCATGTTGTGATGAAAGCTGAACCCGTGACCTGCACATACACACACACACGCACACACACTCACACACACACACTGACACACACACGCACACACACACACACACACACACACACACACAATCACAGTAATCAAACAGTGTGAAACTCACAAAAAAAAATGCTTGAACTCTCCACAAACATTCAGCAGTCTGAAAACTAAAACACGTGTTTTTTTGTGTTCAAAGGGGAGTTCTCCAGCCTCAGCCAATCAGCACACACACACACAGACAAACCACCACCGCCTGGAGAACAACACACACGTGTGTCATCATTATCTCATAGCACTGTCCCTCCTCTTGTTGAGAGGCGAGAGGAAGCTGGGGGTCATCTGATCGTACCTGTGCTTGACTCAGGACCAAAACATGGTCAAACACCTTCCCCTCTTTTCACATGGAGCCCCTCACGTTTCTCCTCTCACTTCACTGCATTCCTTCCTTGAGCATTACAGCTTCACATAATGCCTAAAACAACCGCCCCCCCCCCCCCCAACCAACACACAAACTGACTCCAGATGGAGTCCTGGAGGACGCCGAGATGTTGAAGAGGGGGCAGATCCCCGACAGCAGCCATTCCAGCGTGCAGCAGCGTGGAGAAGCCGGCCAATGTGGACCCAACACTGCGTATCAACCCCCCTCTCCAGGTGCTTTCACCCCACAACCCCAACATATGAATGACTCAGCAAACCATCTCTGGAGCAGCAGGCGGGGCTGGTTTCACTCGATTTAACATAAAAAGGGAGGATGCAGATAAATCTGACCGACAGATCAATGACAGGTTGTTCTTTGCCATTTTAATATCAATGACTGAAACTACACACTCTGTACTTGATTGGACTCAGGACACAGATCTGAAAAGAGAGGCTGGGTTCTATAAAATGCATTCTTCTTTATGGCCAGTAGGGGACTCAACTGCTTGTAAAACCGAGTCCGTTTGTAAAGAAGTTTACAGGAAAACAATGTAACTTCTGACTAGATTTATTACCTCCAATAACACGTCTCAAATGGATCTTTGGTCTCAATCTCTGGTTTAAAGTCTTCTGTAATGCAGCATGATGCTCACTTTGTAAAGTATGGTTCGATTCAGAATCAAACAGACAATAAAGTCGGGTTGCTTTATGGCATGGTTACCTTCTGAATAACACTATATTTAAGAAATTATAGAAGAGAGAAGCCTTTGACAACATACCTGTGATGAGCCGAGATAGCTTGTAGAATAAAAATAACTTTTTGAACTTCATAAATGAAGCATTAATTCTGAAACTGTACTTTTAGGACATTCAAGTGAATGATGTAAATGTAGTGTCACAAGAGGCCAACGCTGGTGATTTGATCTGATTTGAAACTGAAAAGTTCCCTAAATGAAATGTTTTTTTTCCGAATGAAAATATGATGTTAAACTCCTATTTGATTTTGGGAGGGGACAATATGTTTTCAATGAATGGATATACTGTATATTCATATATGTTCAAAATCTATCTGAAATTAAAATAATTAAATTGCTAATCTCACATTATCAAGACACACATTATTCAAGTAAAATACAGTTTCTTTAGCTTCATAAATAGCCCTAAACTACAAAGTAAGCAGAAAATACAGCTGCAACAACAACAGCTTGTCTAAGAAGCATTTTAAAACATTTTCCTTTCACAGCTTATTTTAATAAAAACACAACAAAAATGGGATCTTGCTGTTTGAGGGATAAATACTCAGACATTCACTACACCACGCCTAAATCATCAGCATAAGTTAATACAGCATGAGGGGTGGAAACATGGACTGTGTCAAAATGCTGACTGAAACTGCAACTTTCAGTCAACCTAGAAACAGTCAAAGGGCTGGAACTGAGGTGGGTACAGCTACAACCTGTCAGATCAACTACGCCCAAAATGAATGCAGAACTCTCAGCCTTCATATAATCAAACTGATTAGTGATTAAAACAATAACCCCCCGCACACTCTGTACCAATGAAGAAATGACCCATTCAGACCAAAATTGTATTGTGAAGCATTTTGCTTCATGCTCTAAACATGTTTATTTCTTTCTTTTTGTCAAAGTGGGCATTTCAATATGGGTGGTTTTTGCAGCCAGCCTCAAGGAACTTCAGTTTTTTTTAACTCCCTCATTGGCTTCATTTATCCATCACTGCTTGGGGGTTCCTGCTTGGATACAAAATTCACTACAAAGTTCATATTCTTAATTTTTTATATCAAAACGGTGGTGACTGGTTAGTTGTCGTCATAGTGTCTTTGACTCCAGACTGTTCACACTAAATAGAATAGAATAGAATAGAATAAAATAGAATAGAATAGGATAGAATAGAATAGAATAGAATAGAATAGAATAGAATTACTTTATTGATCCTAAACTGGGAAATTGTGGTGTCACAGCAGCAGGTTATCCAACACACAATATGAGTAAAAAAACAAAAAAATGTGTTTTGTGTTGGCAACATTTCAGTATGAAAACGTAGCCAATTTATTAATGCAAACAGTGTGCAGAAGTTTGCCTGCAATTTTTGATGGATTCAATCGTCTCTAACACACCTTTCCTTTGGAACAGATGTTTTTTTTTAAGCTTCGGTACTTTTTTTATACGATCTTTGAAAGGCAGGGTTGGTACTTTTTGAAAAACTAGCATGATTTTGAAAGTAGCATTCCCTCAGTGCTCCGTCGTCACCCACCCCCTCCCCCCTGTGTTCCCTCAAAAGCCACGTCAACGACAAACTCACAGTATAAACTCTCGTAATCGCTGATGCGCTTTGAGTGTGGGCTCGTGAATGCATGGGGTAGAGAACGAGCAGGTAGACAGGGAGGCGTGATTGGTTCATCCGATTGGTACCTCGTGGCAGACATTGGTCGAAGTTTTTACAGGCTTACAACTGATACAGATGACGATGATTTTCTTCATTCCTTTTTTCAGAGAACATGAGTTATTCATTTCTGTCAGAACCTAAAGACAATTTCAACCAGAATCTTAAAACGTGGATCTGGAGAAGATTACCAACCCTGACGTGAAATAACAGATTGTTTTGTTTTAAAACATGCAGAATCAAAAAGTATCAAACATTTTGACACCCTCATGTCGCTGTGACGCATAGATAGAGAGTGCATCCTTTCAGATTGAAATGCTTTAGAGAACCAGGACATGTTCTCAGCGTCATCACAGCTTCTCACACAGAAACATCAGCTAAAGTAAAAGAAGCATCTCACAGCAACATCCACCCTGAAGGGAGATTAAGGGCAGCTGGAGAGGACTGCCAGCTCTGACGAAAGGACGGGGAGGGTCTGTGTGTTTATGTCTACATGAGTGTGTCTATGTTTGTATGACGAGACCACATGCTGACATGTCCTGAATGGAGAAGGACAGAGGTAATGAGCAAATTACTAAATAAACAGATTGTTTAGATTCATGTGTGTGTGACAGTAAATGCTCTCATCGTACTCAAAAACATAAAGGGGCAAAATGTCAGGGAATAACTTAACCCCCCCCCCCATCATTCTTTCTGTAAAATAAATCATTAGAGAAGTCTGGTTGTCTGACTGCTCAGGTTTCTCCACCTGTTTACTTTAGCTCTGTTATAATCCTAATTATGTCATCATTACTTTGAGCTGACTCGTCCTTACCAAGACTTTACAAACCAGTTACCACACAGCATCAATGAGGTTTCATTTATTTTTTTAAATCCACTATTTCTATCTGGCAGATTTGATGTGGGAATTTTGGTTTGGAGCATTTTGGCGCCCACCAAAGGTCTCTGAGTGCAACTGCACTGTCGTCACACACAGTGCTGCTGTTACTCCTCCTCCTCTTGAACAACGTGCATTTGTTTACAAGCAGAGGAAGACGAAGCCGTGAGAAGCCAAACAAACCATGTCGACTAATATTACCGGAGATTGCTCGAATATGACTCTGACAGCGTCTACAGCCTGCTGTTTGCAAACTGTTTGTATGTTGAGTTTGAGTGTGTGTATTCTGAGACATAACTTAGATGACTTTAAACATGAGTCAACGTTGGCTCTGATGAGGATTACAACCTACAGTGCGTCTCAATCTGTTGTGAATTATAGAATTCTGCAGAGATGTACACTCTGCCTCTTGCTCAGTCACTCTTTCTTTTTCTCCTCTTAGCTTCATCCATCATTGTCCTCTTCCTCTTTGCCTCAGCCACAGACTCAAACATAGGGACGGACTAACAGGCTTCTTTTAGCTTGTGTGTGAACCAGTGCCGTAAAGTCGTACACACTTCACATAAGATGACCTCAGCCCTCGCTCCTCCTGCAGCTTCTGTTATAAACTACAGTAGGATAAAGCCACACAGCTGACATGAGAGAGACGATATTCTCCCTGTTGGAGGTTATTGTGCTATTAAATTGACCTTTGACACTGCTGTTGTAAGGTGGAAAGGTTACATGTTGTTGCTTTAATAAACTCAACATGAAGTAATATCTACCTGTTGAACAAAATATAAAACAGCACCGCCACTACTTTCACTTTTGACGCTTAATGCACATTTCTCTGTCCGTACTTATTTTACTCAAATAATAAAATAATAAAGAACATGAATTCTTCACCCACAAGCTGAGAAGCAAGGAGGAGGACGGGTGGATTATTGTCCAACATCTGGATGAAAAATGAACAGCATCTAATTTTATTGTTATATCATGACTGATGTTGATAAACATGGTGACTTAATAAAAGCAGTTTATATTCAAAAGTGAAGCAGTACCATGACTAAATGTATTCAAGCACAAGTTTTAAGTAGTCTAATTGTTCATACTTGAATATTTTCCATGTATGCCACTTTACATTTCAAAGGGAAAATACCTTAAACACTTCTTTTCTTTCTGAAAAGAAGTCTTAATTTCCTGTATTCAATGAAGGGGAATATAGAAGGTGCTTTAAATCTTTTCTGCATATGAATAAGTCTGTAAAGTGATTTTTTTTTTTCTTAATTTGTTTATAGGCGAATAAACACCTGTTGAAATGGAGAACAAATCCCCAGCGCCTCTGAGCGGCTTTGTGGATTAAAAACACTCACCGATGATTTTCTCCTGGTAGCCCTTGGTGAAGAACTGCATGGCGGTGGCGGCTCTCCAGGGGGTCTTGAGGAGCCCCTGCCGCTGAGGGTCCTCCCCGAGCCCCCGCAGGATGGTGGTGTAAGCGGCGGCCAGGGAAGGCAGGCTCATTTCGTTGTCCTCCACGCTCCTTGTGCGCTCCTCCCTCCAGCTCTCCATCCCCGCGTTGGCCGGCCGGTGAGAGCTGCACTCCGCGCCCGGGGGCTGGGGAGTTTGGGTGCGCACGGTTCCGCCGGCCGGCCGCTTCACCCGCCCGTCAAAGTGTCCGTTAGGCACGGAGCTGCTGTCCCCGGTGTCTTTGACCTCATTTGAAGTGTACTGAATCTGTTTGGAGGGCTCCATCACTTCTTTAGTTTGTGTTCTCCTGTTTGTTGGGCACTTGTTGAATCAGTTTCTCCTCCTCTCTGTTCCTTTTAATGGGTGGTTTTACTTTTCAGTGCGCGCTCCTCCTGCAGCTGCTGCATCCTCTGGCTTTATAACAACAGGATAATCCAACGAGGGCTTCAATTGGCTAACCGACTCCAGGGGGCGGGGTCACACTTTTCTTTGATTCACTCATGCACCCTGCTGAAGATGAACCACGGTCATAGTTTATCACAGCTAGGCACGAAGCAAAAATTGACAGGGGGCCCCCACAAACAGCATTAGTCCCCATTATGTAGGCTAATAAATAATCTGACACGACACATTTTTTTTTAGCAGAATTGATGTTATAAAAGTGTCTCTCCCCCATATTTACAGCTGGACAAGCATCATTCAGTCATATGGGTTTCCTACTGTCATTGCAAACTTTGCACATGCAATGTGAGGCAATGCTGTGGTTTTAAAGTTCATCAGCCCTTGGGGGCCCCCTACTGGCCTGGGGCCCCAAGCAGTTGCCTGCCTTGCCTGTTGACAAGCAAGTGCAGGAAGAGGCAGAAACTTTGAAGAGCTTATTTTATGCTAAATTATCACCAAAATATATTTTAAAAAGCTGTCGAGGTACAATTTAATAGTACTTTACTTTACTTGAGCTATTTTAACTTTCTCCTTCTTCATCTCCTAAGTCCACAGCCACAACAAGTTAGAAGCAGGGCGATTCTAGGGTGTGTTGGGGGCCCTAGGCAAATGTTCATTGGAGGCCCAGTCCAATGATTTTTCCCCTTTTTTTTCCCCCACCCACAGACGTATTTCTCCTCTTCTTTTTCATTTAATTGAATAATTTTGGTTTTCACAGGAATAATGCTGTGACGCTTAGCAGGGCATTGAGAGTGAGTGCTGTCAGATGGGGCTCCCTGAGGCAGATTTCCTACTGTCGTTGCAAAATTTGAGGCAATGCTATGGTTTAAAGTTTGCCAGCTGTTGGGGGCCCCATACTGGCCTTGGGCCCCTAAGCAGTTGCCTGCCTTGCCTGTTGACAAGCAGCGACTCTCATGAATGAATGACACCTTTATTGCCCCTAGGGGAATTTGCCTTGCACAGAGAGTTAAAAAACACAATACAAACAAACATTTACAGGACAGCACATAAGAACACATAAAAACACACTAAAGCATCACATGATTCAATGAGGGATTTCAGCAAGTTCAATAAAGTGCAGAGTTCGTCCTGTATAATCAGTTCTTATTAAGCAGCTGAATACTGCGCGGTACAAAGGATGTAATGCCTCTTTTAGTCCTCATCCTGGGCATTCTGTACCTGCGCTCTGAATTCAAGAGTTCATACTCTGACCAAAGGGTGTGCAGAGGGTCAGCTGTGATCTTGATGGCTAAATTCACTGTGTACCGGTCTGTCAGGAAAGAAATGCTGCACATTTGCCTCCCAGTTATGTTGCTGCCTAGTTTAACAACCTTGTCCAGTTTGCTCCTATTTTGTAAGGACAGTGCTCCTCCCCAACACTGAATACAAAAGGTCAGCACACTTTCAATAAAAGTCTTGTAAAATAAATTCAGCATAGTGCTGTCAACATTAGAGGTAATGTAGGCCTACTTTGATCTATTGCTCCTTAATTATTGAACTTTGTTGCACTTTAGGCTGCACTTTAAGATTAAATACCTAAAGGGTAGGAAACACTTAATATTCTAACAGGTTAACAAAATACTAAATTGTGGTGACATCATATAGTTCAACCAGACATGTTATCTTTGGTTGGTAAAATGCAGCTCCTTTATGAACATGGATTGTGATAAAATTGTTAATCGTTTTCTGTGAAGCGTTGAGTATTGTCATGTGCGGAAAAAAAATAAAAAATAAAATAAAAATTATATAAATAAACTGCAAGAAAAACACAACATGATGAGTCCACGCCTCTCAGAAACACAAAGACAGTAACAACAGAAAACTCATTCTCAATAAAGAGATACTTTAAACATTCTTACCCAGAATTGAAGGATATTTTAAATATTTTTTCCAATAAATATTAATTACAGCTGTTAGTTTAAATTAGCATTAACAGTGGAAACGGGCGAAACCAGTGGTTGCCTGGTAACGCAGACTGGTTGCCAGGCGACTGCTTGGCGAACACTACCACCAGCGTTATTATCGTTTCCGCTTTTCATAATAATATATATAATATATATATATATTATAATAAATTCAGAATAAAAAACATGTTCTTCAGTTAGCTTATAAGTGTCGTCAATCGTGTTATGTTTCACTGAGACCCCCGGGCTGACCTTATCTGCTTGTTTTCAGTGTTGACGATAAGATAACTTAACTGGCTGCCAGCTCCAGCTTCCTGTTTATCTCGTTAGAGGTCAAATCTCGCGGGATTTCCATCATAAAAGCTATTAAAGGAAGCCCATTTCCTTTATCAAGTAATGCTATTTATTTAATCTAAGGTAGCCTATTTATTATTGTTTATAAAAATAAAAATCTAATTAATTTAATCTGTAATATAAAATGTAAAACTCAACAAGTAGCCTAAGGAAGCGCAATATCTTATAACTGATTAATTTTATGAATATAATCTAAAGCAGGCCTATCCCAATACATTATTTAGGTCTATGTCTGATGTGTTCTTGGGCAATACCATAGACTGTAAAAATAAGCAATACACTTAACCTCAAATTGCTCCCGCTGCTGCGTCAGCGGCGTATGAATGTGATTAGTTACTGCTGATCTGATTCTACCATCAGTGTGTGAATGTGTAGGTTTGACAAGCGGAAAAGCTACTGCCCCATTCCTTGTGTTGGAGAAATGTTTGAAAAAGTTCAGGAACAAGTTGTCTCAGGAAGTTATTGATCCTTTTTTTTAAACAAATCTCTTCATTTTTGGCCCTTTTTAACATCTCCATTAGCAGCAAATATGCTCAGAGCTGAAAGCCAGACAGGAAGTAATGAGACGAACAGATTGCTCTGTTTTGATTTGAATGCCAGAGGAATGAAATTAGAAGACAAATCCAGGAACTAACAAACATGAACATTTATTGAATGGTTAAAATACATTTAGAGGTTTTTTAGAAATGTTCTAAAAGTAGAAAAGAAAACCGAGGACACTCCATTACCTTCACTAAATACTTTGGAGACATTATAAGAGTTTAATGTTCTGATTAAGTGCCTCAAAGTGTAACAACATATTCACATAACAAACAGATTTAACAGAATCGACAGTTTTCAGCACCAAAAGGAAAAAGAAAATATCAAAACATTTAGTTTTTGTTAAAAGCAAATGCTGAAAGCTTGGAGGAGGGATCCAAAGATTTCTTCTTCTTGGCACTGGTTTCATCTGCTGCTGCTGCTTGTCCATTCTCATCTTCCCCTCCTGCTCCTCCTTCTACTCCTCCTGCTCTTTTCCTCTTCTTCAGATCTGCTGCGTCTCCACTTTGGCCTTTTGCTCTTTCCGTCCACGTCTGAACGAGGGAAAAGAAAAAAGGACATGAGAAGCACATGTTAATCACTGAACAATACATGTTTCTGTTGCTTCCATCCACACTGCAGACACCTACACGATGATGACTAAACGCACAAACACGGACACTCAGGCGTGCAGTTTGAAATTGCATCCTGTCATGTATAATCACTATTGACAGGCTGCATCTCTTTGGCCTCTCTTTCCTCCTCATGCTTTTGTTTTTCTCTCTCCCGAGTCGAGACAAAAGGAAGCGCCTTCCTGGACGTAATGGAGCCGGGATGAATCATCACGGCCTGTTGATGGAGTGGACTGGCAGCATCACAGGACACACACACACACAAACACACACACACAATCTACCTCACACTCACGTATAACCCTGCCATTAACGCCGTTTCTATTCAAACACACTCACAACCACCAGTTCAGGGCGGGTTGACACAACAAGCTGTGACGTCCAACATCCGTCAATTTTCACTTGATTGTATTTGGACAGGATAATGTAATTAAGTGCAACATACACACACAAACACACACACACACACACACAACACACAACACAGCCCCAGGGTGAGACATTAACGGGGTTTAGGGTTAAAAATCCAGGTTTATGAAAACCCTGTAACAGATACGTGTGCTGCAAAATACTGAAACAAATACAAATCATACAAAAATGCAAAAAGCTGGGGAAAGAACATGTAGGACAAAATCCAACAGGTTAATAAACTCTTCACTTTGGCGTTACCCGTTGAACACACCACATGTAAGAGGAAAATGATATTAGCTAATGACTTTTAACACTGCGATATCTGAAGAGCGCTTTCATGTTAGATCACAGGAAGCGACATCGTCTTATTGGTCGGCTCTCCCGATTTGTGAATCCTGCTGAGACATAACGATAACACAACAAGTACTTCTCAAACATGAGGTTTATATTTTTTTAAAAGCATTACAACCGTCACATCAAATATGTCATTGATGTGAAATTGGTGTATTCACAACCATCGTGTGATAACGATAAGTGAGTCAACAGCGACACGCCTGCTGTGGGATTGTTGCTTCAAATAGTGATTCAAATGTTGAACTCAAAATCAGAAAAATCCTTCAGTTTGAACGATCAGATGCTGATCAAAGACACCAAACAATAACAGACACCAAAATCACCAAATTGTCTGTAAAGTCTTGAAAAGAAGCCAAGTTACTGTCCACCTAAGTTCCTACTCAAAGAAATTATATTTTCAGTCAACTTCCCCAAAACTCAATTGTCCTATAATAACACAGCCTCTGTTCCTCTGAGGAAAATGGGCATCTTTTCACAGCTTCTAGTGCAACAAGTAGTTTGCCATCAATGACTTTATTTTACCATGACTTCCTGTCTGTGTGTTGCTACTGAAAACAGTTTGACAGGAAACTTATGAAGCGAATAGTAAACTGCACGTGCATGCAGATATTTTTTAATTTTACAAAATTGATCCCTGAGGGGAAACTCCGGCACACACTCTGTTATTAAGAGACGCGCTTGAATCACACACATGCACACTCAGGACCTGTGGACATGCATTTGAGGAGAGACGTCAGAGAGGGGTTGGGGGTTCGGTGCCTTGCTAAAGGGCACATCAGCAGTGCTCAGGAAGTGACTTGGCACCTCTCAAGCTACCAGACCAACTTCCATATACTTGAACCGACGACCCTCCAGTTCCCAACCTAAGTCCCTGCAGACTGAGATATCTGTTTAAAGACATTCATTAAAGCTAAATTGTTATTAGATTGCATGGCCTCTTTTGCTCGCCTGTGTAAATTCAAAGCCAACTGAAACACTAGTGGACGATGTCACCTGCAGGACATATTGAGACTCGAACACTTCCAACACCCAACTCCAGTCCCAAGACCATGGACTCTAAATGCAGAAAACATATGTTTAGTTTACTGAGGACTTTTGAAACTTAGATACAAAAACTGTAAACACTCAAACTGTCCTAGAATATCTCAAAAGAACTGAACCTCAGTTTTATTCTCCTGCAGATTGACCAGCTCCCTGTCGCTCACAGCATTATCATAAGATCAATGCTTTGTGCCCTCGCTGCTAAAACACACTCGACAGGGTTCCCAGGCAACAGGCGTGTCCCCTGCCTCCCCCCTCATCCACTTCCTCTTTTGTTTCAGTCGAGTGTCATCGTGCTCTCTGCTGAGGGTCTTGATGAATGCAGGGTCAGGACCTGGTTACTACACAGGCGCTGGGATTGATGTGCATCAGCCGTCAGGTGGATGAAAGGATGAGGTCTGTTATTACTGACACAGCAGCCTCATTTATGAACCCGCTGACTGACCGCAGCAGAGGATGTGGTGTTTGAGTGAAAACTGGTTTCAAATCAGATTCTTGTTGGGTTTTTTTTAACCCCTGAAGCTCATGAGAAAGTGCAGGACATGATGCAGCTCCTCCTGCTGCTATCAATGGTGTGAGAAAAGGTTATGTCACAGCTGGATTTAAGAAGGGAGCATAATTTTTGTGGCAGAAAAGCGTGCAGCTGGAACGTGGTTATCCATCACTACAGCAGCAATGCAGCTGATGGTCGTGTGTTTAAAAAGTAACAGCTGCAAAAAAGCGTGATACATTTATTAGCAGGATTTTTTTCATTACACAAAAATCCTGTTCTTAGAGCACTGTCATTATATCGGTGTGTTTATTTAGTGTTTTGTTTTCCTTTTATTTCTTTTGAGGATGGTTTTTAAATTAGCCATTAACATGTTTTTACTTTTTACCGCACCTACAGATGAGACTTGATATCATTTAATGTGCTGAAAGATTTAAGAAATACTTTGACTTTATTTGAGCATCTGTACTCTCTTCCATGTTTAGCTATTGTCAAAAAATTAACAGTGGGTCGGAGACACCTGGTCAATTTAAAAACACATGGACGAAACCTCAGTGACATCACCCAGTGGTTAATGAAGGTGGAGCTTGATGGCGGTCCCCATATTGAACCTACTGTTTGGTTGACCTAACATGCGGCAAACAGGTGGAGCTGAGGCGGGTTTTAAGTCTCCTGACAATCAGCTACACCGAGCCTGTCAGTCAGCTCAGCTACGCGCCTTATCATCAAGACCTCTTATCCTTCATGAAATCAAACGGATGAGTTATACAAAATTCACCCCCTGTACAGTGTGAGGATAAAAACACAAGCTAATCAGACCTGTTTCATTTTGAACCAGGCGTTAAACATGTTCATTTCTGCAGTAAAAACTGGCTTTTCTTTCTTTCTTTTTTTTTTGGAATGGATGTGTATGTGACTTCTGGATCTTCTGCAGCCAGCCTCTAGTGGACACTTAAGGAACTGCATGATTTTGCACTCCCACACCCGAGGTTATCACTTCAAAGGGTTAATTTCATGTTTTTAATATATCAGTTAATGACAATTAACCACCAGACAATTCAGTCAAGATGCGAAACCACAAACTCTGTTCGTAGATCAGTGATGATTCCATCAAATTGGGATCTCACAGAACTTGATCAAATGTGACTTCAGAAAAAAGAATCAGGGAGGTGGACTGTCGTCGTCAGCTGTTTGTACTTGTGTGCTATTTTTGTGACGAAACGCAAAGACATAGACAAAGCAGGTTTGGTGATAATAAATATATGAAGATGGAATCAGCTAGACTTAGAGAGGTTCCTGTTGTCCGTTCATCTTTGTTCCTTCCACACTGCAGGATCTAAACCATTAATATCCACAAAGTTTGACGTTATAAACAGCCGATACAGTGGCTTAAATAAAGGTGGATCTAATGCAGTTTCTACCAGTTAAATAAAGGTTAAAATCACAGGAGGGGTGAGGATCTTTTTGGTTCATAATCCGTTCAGAACCGCCTCAAATCGATAACAACCACTGTGATTGTTGCATGGGGTCAGTCGCTCCCCAAAAATGTGGCCACTTATTTAAAGTAGGATTTCAGCTTTAATGGACAGCCAATAGCAGAATCTGAAGCAGGTTAATTAGAGATCTTTTCCATTCTTGGCTCATTGTGTGAGTGTTTCTAAGGCTTTGTGCACTAACGAGCACAGTCACAGCAGGTTTCTGGGACAGGGTTTAGAACCACTAAACTGCAACACCACTCTGCCTTTCATCAACTCAGATTTTTAGGCTGCAGGTGAGTATATTTGTTGATTCATTTCTATACTTTACTCAGGTTTAACTGACAATTATAGGTCTGAATTCTGTATGTCCACTTTTTTAATTAAGCATTTATGTGCTGTGGTCGTGTTTGCCTTTATTGGATAGGACAGCTGTACAGAGAGAGGAAGTGTTGGGAGGAGAGAGAGAGAGGGGGAAGACATGCAGAAAAGAGCCGAGGTCAGACTCCAACCCACAGACGCTGCGATGAGGACTAATGTATCTGTACATCGGCTGCACAACAAAACCGCTAGGCTATCTGGCACCCCCTGACTTGAAATTGTATCAGCTTCTTAAACAGTTGTTTCTCATATTTCTATGTGCAATTACTTAGGCAGAGGATACGACAATTTGAAATCAGGAAAAAGCAGATTCGAGGAGTGTAGAGATAAGTGCGGAGTGTCTCCAGGCTGCGCAGGGAGGAGGGAGAGGCTAATGGATCTGCAGCTGATAATCACTGCTGTCCTACAGGCTCTAATTGATGGTTTCACTGGACAATCTGCTCTTCAGGGCAAACTGAAAACAGCTCACTGAACACCTGTAGTGTCCTTTTCAACGTTTCACTCTATAGTGTTTGTGATGTATGTTTCAAGACCTCTGGAGCTTAAATCATCATTTCACGATTTCAAGAACAATTTTCTTAACATCATCCCCCGCCCTCCCTCGTGACCCCCTCAGTGTGTCCTACCAGTCTCTCATCTGCTGACAGCGTCCTGAAGCGACCCATCGCCTCTTTGATGACGTCTGTCTCCTCCAGGTCCGGCTGGTCGGCGATTATGTTCTTCCTGTTTTCTTCCAACCACAGCTGGAAGCCGGTCTTCGGCCTAAAGAGACGCAAGTTAGCGACAGATCCATGTGAATGTACATTCATTCAAGAGTCAAGATTTTTATTTGTCACATGCTCATACAGATGTGCAGTGAAATGTCTGTTCCGCAAGGCCATGCAATAAACTCCAATTACTAACATACATATACAGTAAAATAGAAATATAATGTAAAATTAAAAAAAATAATAATTATTTGAATACACACAAAAAAAAAAGCCCATTCATGTTTCCAAGAGTCATTTTTAAAAAGGAGTCAGACGGTTCAGTCTTTACCTTTTGTTTTCAGTGTTTTCTGCAGGCGAGGTTGGAGGCGGGACTTCTGCTTGTTTGTGCTGAACTGCAGGCGGCTCCATGTTCTGCTGAGTCTTCTTATTGGCTGATTTTGTGTTTGTCATCTGCAGCAGAGTGGACTGAGTCTGTAGAGAAAAATGCATTTTACCTTAATCGATTTGAAATCAACGCTGAGTTTCACAGTTATGTGACGGAAGGAGATGTCGGTACCTTTGTCTTTGGTCTGGGGGCCAGCGGTTTGAGGACGGGGCCTTTGCTCTGTTTCCCTGCAGACCCGCTGAGCGGAGCAGACTTCTTGCTGGACGTCATGTTGTCCAGGATGTTTGTGACTCGTGGCTGACCGGAGGGGGCCGAGGGTTTCCCTGAGCCGAGCATCTGCATGAGACCCATCCAAACGTTTATTAATTATAATATAAACTAAAGTTGTCAAAACGTTCAGTTTAACACTTCTATCTAACACTTCAGTTTTACACTATATCACATGTTTTCAAATGATACAATCTCTGTTATTTTAAATAGTGATAGTATCGACAAGTGTGGAAGCTTTACTTTTTTTTTACCTAGTTATAAGACCGGTGCTTTGGAGAAGAATGGATGGATGCATCAAAGATTGCGACAATCTCCTGCACACCGTCTGAATTGCATAAATATGCTTGCAACACATCGGTTCTGAATTGTTTCCAGCATATTTGTGCAATTAAGGCAGTGTGCAGAAGTTTTCTTGCAATCTTTGTAAATCAGAACAAAGAAAAGACTCAACACTGGGTGCCTAGGATTTCTGTTTTTGTTGCTGAAGAACTGAAACAGACATCAATGTCTTTTGATTTCAGCTAGAATCAAATCCAAGTTTAATTTTAATGTCCTGTGTCTTTGTCCAATTGTATTGTAATGTTTTTCACATGTGGTGTTTATGCAACAAATGGCAATAAACTGAACTGAATGGAAGTTTACAGCGCTGGTATCGTGACAACACAACTATAAACATGTCGGTCTCTCTTGACCACACAGCCTGACGATCTGTCTGCATGATCTCATCTAAATGATCAGAGAAATCAAGCTGTTGAAAGAACGAGGTGTCTTACCTTGAAAGGATTAGATCGTCCTGCTTTACCAACTGTGAAAACAAACAAAGTGAAGTTTGACAAAAGGTGATTTATTAAGTCTTCTGGATCAAGTCTCATAAGTTAGGTTTTTGTTTTGGAGTACATATCTGGAGCTGATTATGGCCAACAAGTCCACCTCTCTTAGAAAGTGTATGGGTCTGTCGCTATGGATCCCAGCACGATCAGTGCAATCAGCTTACAATACACAATGAACAGGGACAAATTTTCAATGGCGCCACCTCGCATGTAGTTAGCGTGTTATGGTGGCGGCTGCACCGGCGTAATGACAGCGTTTGTGTCAGTATTTTATACTTGCATTTTGGTCACACCGGTGTATAAGACGCATCAAACTTTTACGATGCTTTCTCTATTTACAGATTTCTTTTCATCAGTGAAAAAAAATCTGTAAAAAGAGAAATTCTAATTTCTACTTGTTCAGTTTTTTAAAAGTGAGATGTAATGTTGAATTTCAAGAAACTTTTCAAGAAACAGTAAAACTTGCTAGCCCCATGCGTACATTTCCCCCGCAATAAAGCATTTCAGACCTTATTATCTGCTCGTATCTAAATATCAAAAAATCAGACGTTTCTCTGAACAGTCAAATTAGATTTTTTTAAATTGTAAAATTAATAAATACACTTTTTAAGATTAGAAACTGTGCAGTGCGTCTCAAAAATTATTTATTCCGACAGTTTACAGAAGAGATCCCCTTATATGACATAACATTTCATGATGTGGATGTTTACTCACTTGGCGTCAGAGAAGGCATCACAGGTGAGCCCGCTTCTTTAGCGAATGGATTTACACCTGCAGGATGAGACACAGACATGTGAGCTGGTGTCATTAAATATCTGAGGTGTCGAGGAGATAAAAAAGCAAAGACAGCTGAAGAAACAAAAAAAAAATAAAAAAAGGTGAGAACTGACGTTTTTTGGATTCTGTTGACTCCTCGGTCTCCATCTCCTGTCCATCCTCCTCCTCCTCCTCTCTGATCTCCTCTTCTTGCTCCTCTTCCTCCTCCTGATCATGTCTGCTGCTGTACCGTCCTCCTGTGGACTCACTCTGACCAAACCTGTCCAAATAAAAACACTCCTTAACCACACTGGAGGAGGTCTCTTCTGTAATTAAACATCCTCGATCTGATCTGATTTTTATATTTAATCAAACGCAGATAAAGCTTGTATTGCAGCTGTGGTTGATGAATCACATTTTTAAAGAGCTGAAGGTCCTGGTTCAGGTCTGAACGCTTGATTGTGACCAAAATCCTGATCACAACTATTTGAATTGTTATTGAGATCATGATTAATAAACACGATTACATATTGATTTTAAAATGTCTACATTAACCGTTCACTTCAAAGTCAAAGATTAATATTGCCGTACCTGGATGCTGGTCTGGAGTACTGTGGCTCCTCTTCCTGCTCCTCGGGCTCTTCCTCTTGGATCTGGTTCGTTTTCTCCAGAGCGATCTCGCTGAGCCGCTGGGCGAGGGCCATGCGTCTGGAGCGGGAGGCGTACCGAATGGCCAGGGTCACGACATTCTGAGTCATCATCTCGGCCAGCTCCACACAGCGAAACTCTCTCTCCAGCTTACAGGACAACTGAGAGGAAACACGGAGTCTGCGTTAATTTAAACACAGAAGCAGCTGGCTCACTTCTCAATCCTGTAACCATGGCGCCCTGTTCACACATCATGAACTCCTGACATATTACAGATGCTGCAGGACATTCAAGCCCTGATCAGATCTGTGAACTACATCGTGATCTGACAGCTGATGTGTCTGTGTGGAGTTTCTCCTACTCACTGCAAACATCTTCATGAGCAGCTCCTGTTGCTCCTTCTGGGACTGACCCTGCCCGTCCTCGTCGATCTCGTACCCGCTGGACGACAGGAAGCTGTAGTGGTTGTGGAAGAGGGTTGAACGGAGGTACTGTTCCTGCAGGAGACAGGAAGAGGAACTTTATCTTTACATGACATGAAATATGGTCACTTTTCAAAAATAACTACACAAGAAAAAAACCCTCTTATGGTGCAGTTCAGCATGAAGCCAATAGGAGGCAGCAGAAGCCAAATTACATGAAGCAGCGCACATTTCATTTCAAAACAAACGGGCATTCATGAAAAACTCTACCCAGTGAAAGTAAAGATAGCAGGATGTCGGGAGTTGGAGATGAGTCACTCAACATGCAAGCAATGCAAAAGAAAAGGAAAATACTGCAGCTACACGACCGACCTCAAGTCGCCAGCAACAACCGCTAGCTCTGCGACACAGCACCAATGTGTGCTGCCTCAGCCAGCACTGAGAGACGCTTTCAAGTCAGAATTTCCTCAAACGGTTCAGAAGATGTCAAAAGCACTTTTATACTTTATTTGTAAAGACTTTCGCCCGTACACCAACGCTGATAACAAAGGCTTCAGGCAGCTGCTTAATGAATGTAAGCCACGCTGTGTAATGCAAAGGCGGTTCATTTTAGAAACTGCTGCAGCGACTTAGACGTGTGCAGATGTAAAGCAAAAAGACATTCTTTTAAAACAAGTGGACTCAGTCAAGTGAAACCCGAATGTTACACATTATACAAGAAAAACAAACGAGAGAGAAAACTGAGAGGGAAGTTTTAAGTTTTAAAAATAAAGAGCATTGTATTTGCATGTATTAAAAGCTCAGAGATTATAAACAGAAAATTTGTATTTACTTCTAGGATCTCTGAGGACCTGAATTTTAAGTGTATCATGATGTGTATTGTATGGTGAGGTTCTGTGAACTACCCTGCCCTGTGGTTCAGTAAGACAAAAGTTAAACCTGGCAGCAACAATTCATTTCAATGGCAGAGCTCGTTAGTAAATCAATAAAACTGAACAGTTCAAATGAAAAAGTCGGTGCTCAGTGTGTTCAGCTTGTTTACCTCCATCTGTCCTTTCTCTGTGCTCGTCTGACACAGAGGCAGCTTGAAGGGCAGGATGCCCACAGCAGGTCTGGGCAGGGTGGGGGGGTACCTTGAGCCTTTACATGGAATACACCTGGCAGGGACAAAAACAGACCAGATTTAAAAAAAAGGGGGGGTCTGAATCAACATTTAAAACATTTAAGATCAGCCAGGAAGAAGAACCCAGGAGGCATCAGGATATCTAACACAATACACTCACTGATGAAGAAAAACTGTTGACCAATCATTTCAGTCAGACAGATTCTAACCATGTCTGTGTCTCCTTCATGCCTCACACATGACCGGAATACTTAAACGAAGTATTTATGAAGTTTCATGTGTGAAATTCTCAGCTGACAGGAAGCAAAAAAGAGAAAGTTTACCTGAGCTGCTGAGGGTTCTCATGGATTCCCACCACCCAGAAGTGATCGGATTTGCTTTTGCACGTCTCTCTGGTGTTACACACCGGCGTCCAGGTGTTACCGAGGGAACGGTTTAACATCCGGACCACCCCGTCAGAGTCCACATAGCAGGGGGTTCCTAAAAAAACAAAACAAAAAACCCCCCCAAAAAAACAGTTTATCATCTTGTAAATACAAAAACTGAGAACTCTGAGATAACCACAAACCACCGTTTGACAGACGGACCTTCAGCAGTGAATCCGAGCCAGGACAGGTAGGACCTTTGAGACAGAGGGAGCGGTTCTCCGTTGATGAGCTTCTTCTTCCTTCTGCCAAACTGCAGCAGCTGAATGCCGAGAGCCTGTTCACCGTCGAACCCCGTAGCTGACGATGTGAAAAGCGACACACACACTCAATCAAGAACCGAAAATATATATATATATTTTTTTAAATCAATCTGTAGCCCAGTGCTTCATTACAACATGTTGAAAACAGGTCTTTGTACGGTATATTGACGTTCTGCTGATTTATAAAAACCCTCAGCTCAGCAGGTCTCATTATCAGAGGTTTGAGCATCTCTTACCTCGGTGGTAGACGATGAGCAGCTGCTCTCCGTGTGCGCTCATACAGACGACGGGCCCCGGCAGGCTGAAGATTTCTCTCTGCACTCCTCCGATGGAGAAGAGGCGGAGAGTCAGCGTGTTGGTGGCGACCGCGGCCCAGCCCTGACCCAGACAGAGCGCCCGTGCGTCCTCGCCCTGCGGCAGGTCCACCATCCACTCTTTTTTGGTGTCCCAAGACGAGAAGTGGAGGCACTGCAGCTTACTGAGAAGAAGAGCAGCGGGTTCAAAGATTCGCTTTAAGAATAAAAACTTCTTTTAAAAAAAAAAAAAAAAAAAAAAACGGATTCGAAGAGGTTTACCTGGCGAGCTCGTCTGTGCCCGGGCAGGCCAGCAGCACGGCCTCTTGGGAAAGATCGGCCATGGTGTGACCCAGAGAGTTTGTGAGGTGCATGGCGTGGTGAACGGCCGTGTCGTGGAACTCCACATCGATGGCGTTGTCCTGATCGTCGTTGTAGCCGCGAACGATTCCCACAGAGTTCCACATCTGAGACACAATCCGACTTTTACTACATATTAAACTTTATGTGGACTTAAGAGTCAAAAAGAACATAAACAGAACCCTCATTTATGTTATTCTCCAATTACAAATCGCCGTGTCCTACCATGAAGCGGTGAGTGAGGTGTGCGGGGGTGGAGCCTGGCTGAAAGGCCTTCTGAGGAAGCGTCGGCATGGGTCCCTCGTAGACGGGACGCAGGGGAGCCGACTTGGCCGCCGCAGGAACCACAACGCTGCCCGTGTCATCATCGTCTCCAAATTTATCCTGGCCGAGCCGCAGTGAGCCGGTGTCTGAACAGAGACGTGCAAAGATGTGTCATCGTTCACTCGAAGGATTTATACAGAATGTGAAACACTAAAACCAGCCACAGGAAGTTTGTCTGAGCAGAAGATGAAGAATATGGAGTCAAGGAATCTAATAATATGCATCCTCTGAAACCCGTCTGTCACTCACCTTGAGAGTTCTCATCATCGAGTATCGCCCCTCTGTTCCTCACCCGCCCGGTCGAAGGCATGAGGAAGTCATCATCGTCATCGTCGTCCCCTGTCACGGGTTTCTTTGCAGGTGAAGTGGTTTCACTCAAACCTTCATCCATGAGCCTGTCATCATCGTCGTCATCGAACAGGGCGTCGTAGTCTTTGGCCGGCTTTTTCACTGCAGCCTGCAGAGAGTCCAGAAAAGAAGTTATTTAGTATCCAAAAGAAAACTCAAGGTTGAAACACTGGACAAAGGGAGCTGAATAAAGGGGTGGAGCTTCTTAATTTCTTTTCTTCCAGCACACAGCAGTTCATTATTTAAACTGTGTGTTATCTGAGTGTTACCTTGGTGTGTTCGGTGTTGGATACAGATGTGTTGAGTCCGTCCAGCAGACTCAGGCAGCCCTCTGTGTCTGTGAAGACGATCTGACTGCCCGATGGATGCCAGGCCAGGCCGCACACGGTGAAGCCTTTCTCGTGCTTCTGCCTGCAGCAAAGACGAGAGAACGTTAACTAAAAACTTTAGGAAACAAAAACACCTGAAGTTCAAATTGTAACCTGTAATTCCCCGGCCTCCGCACTCAAAGACACTCCCTGCACCGCCTGGTTGTCTCACCTTTCCACACAAAGCTTGCTGTTCACGTCCCACACGGTCAGTGAACCCCCCACGCTGCCCGCTGCCAGGAACGTCCCACATGGAGACCAGGCCACCACGTTGATGGGCTGTGGAGAAAAACAGAAGGGAGAATTTCAAAATAAAGCAAAAAAAAAAAAAAGACTGAAAACCTTCTGTCCTGCAGATGGTTTTATATTCTGTTTGTCAAAGTCAGATATTTTGTATTAAAGAAAATTAAAACTTAATTTAAATTCATGCATCTCAAGTTTGAACACCAGATAAAATAAGGGGACAGAAATCAAAGAGAAACAGGAGGTTACAAAGAACGGCACGATTTAAGTGGGAAGTGTTGCTCAACTCTTAATACACTTAAATCTTAAAATTCAGCAGCTACAGCAGGTTTGGCTCTGAAAATAAACACTTCAGGGCTCAAAGTAAAGACACTCACTAAGGCTGTTAAAATAAATAAACGAGATGTGAAGGTACTATGAAAGAAAAAGAAAAAAATCCTCAGGACTTCAGTCAGATTCTTTATTTATACATTGATCCTTTAAAAAGGAATTCATAATAGTGAAACCGAGATTACGTCTCAAACTATAATCGTACACTCAAAATCTGTAACCGTTGTAGTAAAAAGTTCTTCATGTGGTTATAAAACAGACTACAATAAACACTGATGTCTCCATACGAGCTACAAAAGCTTTAGTCTTTAATTACCCAAGTACTAAAACCTCTGCCTGTAGACGCACCAACCTGTCTGTGGTCGTTCATTTGCACCTCACCTGAGTCAGCAGATCGTCTGACAGAGTGCTCACATGGTCCCAGGAGCCTCGCTCGTACAGCTGCACCTTCGTCTCCACAGGAACCGCTAAAACCTGAGACAAACAAAGACAATGTTGTGTGTCACACAAAGAAGTCGTGCAGAGATGGAGGTGAAACAGAAGAAACAAAGGCTCCCTGAAACTGACCTTCCCGGTCCCGGGCTGCCAGGCCAGACGACACAGAGACTTTGCGTTACTGACGTCATTCGTCTTCTGCAGCAGAGGCCAGCTGATCAGCTGAGTCTGAAAGGACACAGAGCAGGTCAGCATCGGGCAGACTGTGCAGAGAGTGAGCGCGTTCAAAATAAAAAAAAAAGGTTTGTGTTAATGAGATTTTTTTTTTTTTATATGTTTCATACCTGCTGCTCTATATTCCAAACCACAACAGAGCCGTCACAGCTGGCAGACGCCTGACAGGGGAGGCAGAGAACGTTTTCAGTTTTGTCTTAAAAGTCAAAACAGTTTCATTCTTTGATCTATCGATAAAAGAAACATTTTGCCCACCAGGAATTCATCTTCAGGATCCAGAGTAACGCTGAGAACCGGGGCTTCATGGCCTCTGAGTGTTTTCTGTTTGCTGCTGTCCGAGACCTCCACCACCTTCACCATGAAGTCACTGAGGAGACAACGGAGAAATCACATCAGGCAAACCGGTGTGTTTTGGATCTCTGTGTCAACATGTGAGAGGATGGAGAAAAGTTCACATCAGCGTTAACACATCAAGAGCTCAAATCATCAAATCAATGAACCAGAAGGACAAAATAATGCTGATTTCCGTCAGGATGCAGATGCTGAATCCGCCCTAACAGCCTCAGATGCGGGACATTTTTTGCAATCAATATCACAACTGTTATTACCAGAGTGAAAAATAGCAGCATCAATACGGCGCCATGCTCCGTGCTTTTATTGCCGTGATAAACCTGCTTAGAGCAAATCAATCCTGGCAGGAAACAGACGTTTATCTCCAAACTCGACTAATCACAAACCGATCCAGAGTCTGTGAGGTGAAAACATCAATCAGAGGCCGCTCGTTCTGCACACGCACAGCATCACTCAAACTAAACAGATCACAGGGAGGTTTTAGTCAGAGCGTGCACACAATGTTACGCACAGCGACTTCTTCAACAGCAGCTGAAGGAGAAGAGGACGTGGAGTGAATGCGTTTGATTTGACAGAATAAAATCCCTCGCCTTTCAGCGCTGGTATCACCGGTGAGAAATACCTCGGGACAATTCTTCCAAGTCAGCTGGACGACCTCTCTGATGAATCCATTCTTAAATTTACGTTTTTTTTGTTAAGTCAAATGTCATTCATTCAACCTTCATTAAAATCTTAGAAGAATCATTGAGGGTGTGCCCGATTTTCATTTTTTCTGCCGCCTGTCCAAGGTCAGGTCGCAGAAGGCAACAGGCAAAGCAAGTCAACCCAGACTCCCCTCTCCCCAGTAATGTCTTCCAGCTCCTTCTGGGAGATTCAAAGGTGTTTCAAGGCCGGATGCTCCAGCGAGCGGTCTCCTCTCAGTTGGGCGTGCCTGGCAAATCTCCAAAGGTAGGAGTCTAGGAGGCATCCTAATGAGATGGGCAAACCGACTCTGGCTCCTAAAATAGCTCATCCCCTTCTTGTACAAAGCCTCAGGAGTTGGCCTTGAAGGTCAGTCTGTTGCTGATGTTGACGCCGAGGTACTTGTACTCCTCCACCGTGCTGACATCCTCTCCCAGAATGCACAGCTGTCCTCTTCCTCCTGAAGTCAATCACCATCACTCTGGTCTCGGCCACATTCAAAAGCAGGTGATTTATTCCGGTCTACTCCACATAGTTGTCCGTCAGTGGTCTGTAGCAGGAAGCTGATGGCATCGTCCAATCACAGGTGTGGTTGGTAGTCAAACTGCAGAGGATCCAGTGATGGTTTCACCTGTGGCCTGAGGTGGGGCAGGACCAGCCTCTCTAACGCCTTCATCACAGGAGATGTGAGAGTCACTAGACGATAGTCTTTGAGGTCAGATGGGGTTGTCTTCTTCTGAACCAGGACCAGGCACGATGTCTTCCACAGACCACAGCATGAGATCCTCACCTGGCTCAGGTTGAAGAGGTGTTGCAGACGAGAGGACAGCTGGCTGACACAGGACTTCAGAACATTTAGGCTAATGCCGTCAGGGCCTGAAGGATGTGGACAGCTAAATTCTTTGTATAGACTCTGCACTCATGTGTGGCTTAACTGTCACTGGTAATTCATCTGGGGGTGAAGGTTTGTCTTAGAAAATGTTGAAGCAGCTTCTGCTAATTTCATTCATTTATTAAGTCTTCTATGAATGCCATCAAAAAACAGATTGACACATACAGATAAAGAAATAAAATCCATATATCCGAGTGAGCTGATGCGAGAACAAAGCAGGATATAATCAGGAGAAGTCACCTCGAGCGAGAGGGGGTGGTAACGTTTATTTCCAGTGATCAGTTCATTAGTTCTTGGTCTCAAGGTTGATATTTATTCCCATCGTAATGTCCAAGGAATTTAAAAAAATGTTGCAAGAGGGGGTCCCCACCTGAGACCATCTGCCCTCCAGCCCACCTTCCTGTGTGACAGGGATAGACTCCCGCTGTGAGGCGCGTGTGTGAACGATCAGATCAGGAGGATTTTTAGACACTTTCAGGAGTGTATATGTGAAAACAGCTTTAATAACATCGTCTACTGTTTTCACAGTCAGTCTACTTTCACTTCTTGTCTCGTACCTGGAGCCTGCTGCCACTCTGGAGCCGCTGCTGTTGAAGGCGACGTGCGTGGCGTTGGTAGTGAAGCGGGTCAGGATGCCGTCTGGATCGCCGTCAGGAAACGTGTGGATCTGCACCGTGTTGTTGGAGCTCGCAGTCACAAGCTTCCCTTTCTGTGAAGGAAAGATCAAACCTCAGTCCAATTCTGACCACAGCTTCTCAAAAAGGGCTCAATGACACATCACAGGTCTTAAGTTTAATAACCAACAGAGGGCAGCAGGTGACGTACCTTGAGTGCCAGGGAGTACGCTTTTTCCCCAACGGTGATAAACTTCGGATCATCATCGTCCATACCCTCCCATATCCGAACATCTCCATCACTTCCACAGGTGACGATGTACCTGAGGAAGTTTCATGATGGTCAGATTTAACAAACATTGAGCAGCAGAAGGAAAAGTTGAAAGCTGATATCTTCATTTCAGAAAGTACTTTTTTAAAACTTTTCTGCCAATTTACTTTGCTCACTTGAGATTCATCTTTTGATGATATTGTGTTTCTGTTGAACTCCACATAGCGTCCATATAAAGACAAATATTATCATTAAATGTTGTAAAATGGACTCAATTGATTCGTCTTTTTTTTTTAACCTCACATCTAAATATAGAAGTCCAATATGCACCAGATATACAGTATGTTGAATCTCTCATTTTTGATTACCATGAATTGCAGACTAACTCCTGCACAAAAACACGTCTTTGCTAAGAGTGTGCAGGACTTTTACCCATGTAACGTGCATTTGCACTTTGTATGTTTTATGTAACGTCTGTGTTGTATTAAGTGACTCTCCCTGCAACCAAATTTACCTTCAGGTACAAATAAAGGAACCTGAACATGAACTCTTGCATGTCATTTTTGATGGATGAATTCCTCTCCTGTGCACCAGTCTTATGAAATAGATGCAGGTTGAAAAAAAAAAAAAGCTTTGGTGATTTTTGGGTACTATCGATCACTAAAACAACAGATTGTTTCGTTTTGAATCATGTAGTATCCAAAATTATCAAAGTGTCAAACATTTGGACAACTCTTTTATTAGGTTAAAAACATGTTTCTTAAGAAAATTAGTATTTTAGTGCCATTTAAAGGGTTTTAGTTTGTATGTAATTGTAAGTCAAACATTTTTTTAGTGTTATTAAGACAGCTAATTGTTATAGACAGGGTCAAATGAATCACATGGACTGTACACAGAGTTAGGACTACAATAATAATGCTGAAGAATTAATGTGATGAATGAACATGAGAAGAGAAATGTGACGTCCAGTGATATCAGACGACATTACTCAGCATTAACAGCCACACACAGCATGTGATATAAAACAAGAGAAACAGGAATACACGTTTGTCATGTTTGACTTACTTCCCGGTGTCGTCGAAGCAGACCTCGGTGTGTCCCTCCGAGTGTCCGTAACGAAGCTGCTTCCTCTCACACGGCATTTCAACAAACCAGCAGACTGACGAGACGAAGACACGTCAAGGTGAGACCAAGAAGAGGAACGTGTCACCTTAACGTTAACGGTACGACACCCTAAACTCAAAACAAACTTTTATTCCACAAGTTTTAATCACGAAGCGACAACTTACAACTTCCTCCGGTTTTCTCCACTGACTCGATTCTCTTCTCCTCCTGAATCTCCCGCGCTGCGTTGAAAACAAGGAAACGCAGCGTCACGACTTCCCGCCAGCTACGTCATGACGTAGACGTCGAAACCCCGCCTTTGTTTGCGTGCCACGCAAGAGGAGGCCGGGTTATGATTATTACTGCATGGCTCCTTGGCTTTTCTTCACAATTATGGGACAGCGGCGAGAAAAGGTTTTGAAGTACAGGTAGTCAAGCCTTTAATTGTAACTTTAAGTCTACTTAAGAAGAATTAGATATTGTACTTTTTTTTTTCTCAGCTTCATTTGTCTGACAGCTTGTTTTAGCCTACTGTCTGATAGGATGAAGCCAAGGTTTCCTAAATGGTTAACCACTTTTTCCAACTTCTTGAATTTAAGAAATGATCAAAGCCCACTTTTTCTCCTCAACCAAACTCAAGAAATGCAACACGCCATCGAAATCATCCATCCATTCAAGACTGATGGAGAAATCCCAGTTACAAAACATATACAGTCCTTAAATCAGCATACAATGATTAACACAATAGCAAACTTTTGTTCTTTTCAACCTCATACTGCAGAAACACATTCACTTCAGAAATAATCCTTACACTAAACTTCAGACTCCTTTACTTTTACAGAGTTAGAGAGCTGACTGTGTACTGGGTTTAGGATACAATATTATCAAGATTTTCCGCAATTCTCTTACTTTTATTTAAAATAAAAAGAGATTGAAGTCAATTCATGAATCATTATACCTTTATTAAAATAATCTGACAGTATAAGTGCCAAATATAAATTTGTTCTTAATTTGACAACTCCCTATATCAGTTACTGATGTCAGATAAGAGAAGCCTTTAAGGTAAACTCACTGCACACTGTCACACTTGCAAACAAACATTTATCAGCAACATTTCTGTTTGTTTGCAAGTTAGACAGAGAGCTGGTGTTTACCTTTACATTTTTGTACCTTTTTTTTATGAAGTGGATGTGCAAAGGTTTTTTCTATTTCAAATAAGAGAAGCCAAAAACATACAACGCCCTCTGCTGGTTAAAAAAGAATACTGCAATATGTTTTTTTATCTCATCAATTGAAATTGTCCTGTGTTTCTTTTTATTTTTCATTGTATAGTTGGTACGTTGCATCCCTAGAGCTTAAAGTTAGAGACAAATATTCTTGCTAATTCTTTAAATTATTTGTATCCACTGTTAATTAATATATATTTATAATCTACAGAATTTAGAAAGACAAACCACCACTGTCTGAGTCTTCACCCGCCCGTTTGAGCATCGTCTCAGGGGAGAATTTGATTAGTGCAACAGGAAATGCTGCAGTGTTTGACAGCTGGGTTTCTAAATATTACATGACTGAAATGTAGGAGATCATGTTTAAGCAGACCATGAGCCTGATACTTGTGTTTCAAACTACACATGGATTAACATTCAACCTTAAAAGGTAATGTCCAGTTTCTTACATTAGGATAACAGATGTACCATAAATGTAAAGTAATATGTTGTGTATCGACTCTGAGCCGCTGAAAAATGATGCTCGATAACTAGATCATACAAGACGTCGTTAATATTTCATGTGTGTGGTTCAGGACAATCGATGGACGTGGCTCTGGCCTCCGTTCATTGACTGAACGGTGACAAATCAAACATCATTGAGATCAAACACAAACACAGAGCTGGCCTAAATTAATGAAAAATGCGTCGAATAGAGATCTAAGTTAATAGTTATATAGTTTTGTCTTTTTGATACATGTGGAGGACTTTAATAGTTTCATATCAACCAACTGGACTCTTGAAATGGCTTAATCCTATATTTCCAGTACTGTAGGAAGAAATCAGCTGCTGTAGTACCAAATGCATCTTTCTTAATCCTGCGTTCAAATCAAACTGAAAACAAATGATTGCATGAGGCCATTTTATAAAAAAGCATAACATGTGACAAATGCATGTTCAGTCGTGTTAAATGTTTCGACTTATGTGAATAATTTACATGATGATGGTGTGCATTGAGATGTTTGGCTGAATGTTAAATGATAAGATGAATCTATTTTTCTTAGATTAGTGTTGTCTTTGTGTGTCCTTCTAAAATTACACTCGTCTAAGATACATACCTACTCTGTACGTATTCTCTAAACTGAACAAAAACATAACTTGCATTAATAGAAATAAAGACAATAGACGTAAAATGCTGATGGATGTATGAAGTACACTTGCATGACATACCCAGTGTTTAGTATTCATGCAAGCCACCTCAGTGCAGATGATTTTTTTTTGTACACAAAGAACCGAACGGCAAAATGAATGAATCAGAAAGTCTGAATTTCAGCCGAGCTATGGATGGGGAAACGGTGTTTTTCATGTCCTTATCGTTTCATTCACTCTGCTGGAGTGCTGGCATTTAGAGGTGTCCTTTGCAGAGAGCGGGGTGAATTGTTTTCAAAGCGACATTTTCCATACCATTAGCCTGTCTAACTATGAGCTGCGGGCGGGAACACACATGAATACAGATGCGCCATTAAAAATCAGAGCAGAGAACGAGGCAAACTACAGAGGCAGTGTAAATGGCATTTATTGGTTTGTGTGTCAGGGTGGTGAATACAATGTGTGCCTTGAGGGTGAAACATAGTGATCACAGTACTTTGAAAATAGTGACCTGTTATCATCAAAGCTGCAGAGGCACAATTGATGTTAAAAGACCAAATTAACAGAGGAGCTTTCAGCAAAGATTTGGTCGTAAACAGGCATCAGAATGGTGTAATGATGGAAGTGAAGAAGTACGGTTGTGTTGCCATCTTGTGGCTGCAAAGAAGAATGCAGTCAAGAATAAAGTGCTCAACATTTGCATAGAGGAGCTGCAAATAAAAAGGAGGTGATGATGGTTACTCCAATGATTTAATGCGACATGTAGAAAAGGACTTCTCCGTACCACTTCACCCTAATGAGCAAAAAGGTGTAATAAGGTGTAAGATGAGTCTCTGTGCCTCCAACCTTTTGACCAAGAACAGCTAAGAATTGTTCATTTATGATAAAAGGGTTCATGAAAGGACATTTGGTTTCTGCCATGTAACCTGAAAGGTGCAATTCCTCTTGCAGCAATACTATATTTCACATAATAAACCCTGATTGGTCGGAAGTCAAAGGTAAAATGCTCCAGCTTCAAATCACTCGAGTTGCAAAAAAAGAAGGGGGTGGCGTCGAGGTCACGGTGCTATATTTGTAAGGTCTGTGTGTTTTTGAGAATCTGTTCACCATTCAGGATACTAAGGTAAATGTTTCTGAGCATGTTGACGTAATTACATGTATCAGCTGTAGCGGTTGCGTCCTTGTCTCATGGCCTTGATGATGGCCGCACATATACTGCTTTCCCATATTCACAAGACTTTTTCCTGCCACCCCTCTAGTTCATTTCAGGGTCAAGTTGGGCTGAGCTGATGTGTGAACGCAGCTGGAAATGTTCAGGGAAATTCCCCTCGAGCGAGCGGGAGGAGGTGACGATGACACATCCTGCAACTGTTACACAACTGGTGCAATCTCCAGGCATGTGATGAAACTGCTTCATTATGTTTTCTCTTGGCCAGCATGTTCTTTCCCACTCGTTTGTTGATTCAGAAGTCAGCGGAATCAACACTGATGTAAAAAAAAAGAAAGATCTAAATCGTCATCAAAGCGTCAGACTCTTTTGATCCGTCCATCATTTCCACTTTTTCCTGCCTCCTGAGACCTCCCCTCCCGTCTGACAGCAAAAGTCTACCACTATCTCAACAAGATTTCAGGGGCTACCCGCCTCAAATCTTGACATTTTCAGGAGTGCATTATGTGAGATCGGCTACAGAAAGTCCAGACCCAGCTTTCAAACCATCCTTTAGAACTGAAGCACAGTTTCAGAGACATTTCATCAACATCTGCTTCTCCAGTTTTTGGATTGAGATCCATAGAGAAGGTTAATGATTATCTGTAAGTTCTGTTTTTCATCTCTTGATGCATCAAGATCAGCAACCAATTTAAAGGTCGCCCCAGTTCAGATTTTTCATCTTGCAACAGTGAACCAACTTTGAATTCATTGGCAATGTTTTGCCTCTTTGCCAGCCTTGTAGCATCTTTGCCCTCCATGGTGTGAGGCCTGCTTTGAACTGTCAAACAGCACAGGCGCCGTCACACTTAATGTGGTACTGTCTGAGGTAGTCCCTGAGCTGAGGGGGCAGCGGCAGACAGTCTATGCCCTGGTAGGTGGTGCAGCTGCAGATCACAGCCCTGGACAGGTGCTGGAGGGTGAAAGGGAAACTCCTTGGTAGTGGTCGTGATAGGAGCGGCTCAAAGAAGAGGCAGGTGGCTGGGTCGCTGTAGTGTCTCAGAAGTCCTGTCACACTGGGATCCCGGTACATGCACGGGTCCCGCACATCAAAGCTGAAGCGCTTGGCGTTCTGCTCGATTCGTGCGTGTAGGGAGCGACTGTAGCGCCGAAAGCTGACCGAGAAGAGGAACTCATCCTGGGCAGAGTCTCGGAGCAGAAATGTTCCCTCTGGTTTGCCCTCAAGGAGCTCCTCGGCCTCGAAGCGGTTCAGCACACCCCAGTAGCACGAGCTGTTGTTGATCTGCAGCAGATCCGGGACCAGGATGTAGTCAGTGTGGCCACAGCTGCCCTCTGCTCCACCATGAGGACATGAAGGGTTCCAGTCCTCCAAGCTGGTGCTTCCAGCCCCAGGAGAGCAGATGTCCTCCCAGGAGAGGGGGGTGTGTGGTGGGGAAGAAGAGGAGGTGGAGACGCTGGGTCTGAGGGGGGTCTCCATGTCTTTGAGGGCATTTGAGTGGGTGTGGTTTTTAATGAGGTGCCAACATCGGGCCAGTTCAGATTTGGGAGAGAAAGGACACTTATCCTGCATGAGCTCTGAGACGTGGATCTTGCGTTTGGACCAGAAAAGAACTGAGAAGGGTCTGGAGGAGCCTGATGGATGGTGGTGATGGTGGTGGTGGTGATGATGGGAGCGAAGAGGCAAACACTGGCCCACAGCGTCCTGAAACTTCTGCCGAAGAGAACGCCGGGACAAAGCCTTCCGACAAACTACATCCATGTCTGCAGACGTCAGCGCATCCCCGAGAGTGCTGCAGCTGCACTTTCTCTCCCTGCGGCGCCTCGGACAAGATCCTGACCGCACACCCAGATCCTCCGTCCCCTCCGCCTCCAACCCGCCGGGACTCGACCCGTTGTGAGAACTCCGTGAGCGTTTCTTTCCTCGCCAAACGTAACTGTCTGCACTCCAACTGCGGAGGCCTGACTTGGGACGTGTGTCCGACCCTCGTGGTTTCTTCTCTGACATGACCGCTTCCTCTTCTGACTCTGCAACACATTCAAAAACAGACGCCTGAGTCACGGTGGGATCACAAACATGTATCGTGAAAACAAGAAATTTCATCTAAGAGTGGGAGAAATGTTTTCAAATGAGTGAAGAAATAGGCAACGCTTATGGACGAACATAAACAGTTAGATACTGGATACTCTCAGGATACTTTGATAACAAACTCCTGTAACCATGGTTGTTTTAGTCCTGATTTATGTTTCATGTTTCTACTCTCTGACTGTTTTCTTATACTCATCTTACTAACCCTAACCCCTGGCATTATACTTTCTGTTATGCATAAAAATTTAAGCAATGGATTATTTAATCAATAATGTTATTTTTATTGAGTTGTGTATAAGGGAAAAGGAAGATGAGAGAAGTGTATTGATAAAATCTACGTCTTTTACTTTTTACTCCACAACAAATAGGTTTGTCGGAGCAGACTGTAAGTCCCTTTGTCATTTTAACCTTAATGGAGCCATTAACAACCATTTTAGAGTGCTCCTACTCTTCACATCAAGTCAATGAAAGGAATGAACATTTAAGAGCACTATCAAATAACGGTTTGAGTTGTAAAGCTCTGCTTTGTGTGGCCCTTGAAGATGTTGAGCCATTTTTTAGATGATTAAAAGTGAATCAAAGATACGTCTAACTCCACTTTTCTTTGAAAATCTGTGCATAATCTTGTCACAAGTAAGGTGCAAAGAGAAACTACAGTAGAGTGCAAGGGCCACATTACAGAAAACAGGAATCTGATAAAAATGTGGTTTTGTCTCAAATGGATCCGTTTCATTTTATTGGTAACTTTAGAGGCGCAAATTTGAGAGTTCTTTAACTCTTTAAATTAAAATCAAGTTGTTTTTTTTTTTTTTTTTTTTAAAACAATTTTAGTCTCCAAACTGGATTAGATTATTAAATCTGACATGTATTTATCTGATCCATTTGGGTGACACCTTGTTGTCTACTATTCAGGATTTTGCTTTGATCCAATCCCATCCAATCATTTGGGACAAGAGTAACAGGGTTAGGCTGACTGATACTTCTGGATTCTTGAACTCCAGAGGGAAGAAATCAAATAAATACTTTAGAGTACAGTTACATCCTCAGTGCAGTTTCCAGAAAACAACATATATTGGTTTTGCACACAAGAAGAAAGAAAGCAGACTTTTCATGCTACGTTCATAAAAGGCAAAGTTTTGTTAAACTGCTCCCACAGCCGTTGTTTAAACGCCCACTTCATACTCTGTCATATTTGTGCTGTTTGTAGAGTCTAATCCTGCCAAACAGACTGTTAGAAACAATAGATTTTAAACACAATCTATGCTGTTGTTGTTTACTCTTTGAAGATTTAAATTAGAGGTTTTCATACCTTCCAGACAGTGTCAGAAAGACCGCTCCTCTTCCATGTTACGACCGGTTGTTCTCTGCATATTAGTGGACACGTGTGACCAGCTCGCAGCCTGTGCAGCTCTAACAGACAGCAGACTGTTCTGCTTCCTTTATAATTATGATGCAGAATCCCCGAGGGAGGCAGCAGCTTCCTCTCCACCAGGGCCGAGCCTGAATGAACGAGGAGGTGGAGTGGGGTCGAGCCGGTAGAGGAGGGGGTTGGACGAGGGCGGAGGGGGGAGGGGGGAGAAAGGGGAGGGTAGTCTCAGGTTAATGACAGTGAGACTTCCTCTTCTCTCTCCTCCATCTCCTTTACACGTTCATTGACGGATCCCGTCTCAGAAAAAAATAAAAAGATAACAGATACCCAGAGAAGCCAGAGAGTGCTTTTTCATTCACAAAGTGAATTATTTCTGCTGGTAATTCTATTTCTGAAAGCTGATTTGTTGTAATTTCATCAGAGGCCCATCGCTTAACTTCAAGTATCAAAGCACATTTTAATGGAAAAGTTAAACTGGTTGAAGTCCGTCTGTGGAGGGGGCCAAAATACAAACAGATCAAGGATGTCAAAATGTGAAGCACTTAGGTACTTTTTGATAGCATGTGTTTCTAAACGGTACAACCTCTGTTATTTCAAAGATAGATTGTATTGAAAGGGAAGAAACATAAACATTTTAAAAGTCTATTTCACAAGAAAGGTTCTGAGGAGAGGAATGAATCCATCAGAAATTGCATCAATCAATCAAACTTTATTCATATACAGTAGAACCTTTCATACGAATTCAATTACAGTTCAAAGTAGGGCTCGACCGATGCAGAATCTGATACCGATATATCGGCCGATATCTTTCTTATCTTTCTTAGAAACATCTTTCAATGTTCGATCTTTAGAGATAGAGATATATAGATATAAACATGTATTGTGTTTATCCCTCAGAGGCAGGTATCAAACACTTAAATAACGAAGACAGGATGGTCACTCAACTGGAAAGTAACTGCACATGAACCTGCATCACCGCTTGACACTCTGGAGAGTGATGATGCTCGTTGTAATCCAAACACCACTTTGAATAGAACAGAATATCTTTATTTTTCATTGTACATGTACAACAGAATTTGGTCAGTGCAAAGAAAACTTCATAAAGTGCTCGAAATAAAATACGATAATGCTGTGTGCAGCTGGAGAACCACACACACATTCAGTACGTCAAAATGCTCTCTTATGGAGCAGCGGTAGAAAGATATAAGCAGTCTTTGGGTGAGGTGGCTCTTCCTGAAAAGTCTCTGCTGTGCCTTCTTCACCAGCGCCACGGCGTTAGCTCTCCAGGTCAGCTCTTCCTCTATATGAACACCCAGAAACCGGACCTCCGAGACCCTCTCCACATACTCCCCGCTGATGTACAGGGGCTGAATGTCCGTTTTTGGTTTTTTTTGCTGGTGAAAGAGAACTGCTAGTGTTATAAAATGAAATGCTCTTTGACTGGTGAATAAATCTAGTGATATCGGCTTATATCTGCGATAAAAATTAGCCGATACCATCACTGGATATGCTAATATAGGTCGATAATATCGGCTGGCTGATGAATCAGTCGGGCTCTATTTCAAAGTGCTTTACATGGGAGTGGAAAAGTGATTGACAAAAGGTAGATTATTCAAAAGGATTTATATTTAGAGACAAATGCACACCCCAATAATGAACTCAATAACATATGAATAAAATTAAAGATGGATGATAACAATGATGAGACAACACACAAAACAAGCACACTGTCTCAGTTGCTCATATTCCTCGTGTTCTATTTGTGCAAATTAGATCATGTGCAGGAGTTTGCTTGCATTTTTTTGTTGATTGAAGACAAGAGATTACCCATTACTGGGATAATCTTGTCATGGTATCGAAACAGGTTTTTTACGCGTATCATGTCGAGGTTTCATCACGACGACCCTAAAACAGATCGTTCCAGAGGTTTACAAGCATCCTGTGCGGACTACTGTAACAGTTTCATCCTCTGTGTCTAATTAATGATTCAGCCCAGTAGAGGGGAAACAACAGAGCATTTTAAAAGCTGTACCTATTGATTAAATAACCTCTGAGTTTCCCAGTTTAAACTTCCAGAAAGTGCTGCTGAAAGGACTCGTTTGTCAAGGTGATGTCATGCACACAGTGTGGAGTCGGAGCGGGCCTCTCGCTCTGGATGACATTTTGGGATGTGATCTATAATTCATGAAACAAATAGACTACATCTATCAGACAAATAATATTACTCCCAGTGGTGTGTGTGTGTGTGTGTGTGTGTGTGTGTGTGTGTGTGTGTCTGTCTGTCTTATGTTTGTGTGTCCTTTCAGCTCTTACAGATAAAGGAAAGTCATCAATAAATGCCTGACGTCTCAGATAATGTAGTGACACTCAACTTCCTCTTAACTGAATATTTAATGCGCTTCACATTATCACGCAGCGCAGCAGGATGATAACGCCACATGTTCTGCGGAACAAACGGATCAATTGATTTGATTTCAAACTCTATAAAGAAGTTGGAGAGAAACAGAAACTAAACCGTCTTAACTTTGGCTGATGAATAAAAAGAATTAAGGTCAGATAAGTAGCAGCAAAGCTAACTGCATCGATGGACACTGTACCAACATACAGATAACATTTTAAGCTGACCTTCCACCACAGTTTTGTATAAAATCCCACATTGTATGCCGGGCTTTACTCTGTTCTTATGAAGTGTCAGTGGGGTGTGGTGCAGAGGTTTGTGCAGGAAGTGCCTCCAGCAGTGGCTGAAATCCAGTCGGCCCATTAACCTGCTGCAGCCAGGACTCGACCGGGGGCTCGTATCAGTCCACATTACAGAGGCATCGATCCCTGGAGCAGCATGGCCGATGGGAGCGTTCATGAATAATTGATGCTGCTCTGATTGAATGGAGACTCTGCTCTGCTTTTATTTTTATATGAACGACTGATTATTACAGCTTTTATTGACATTTATGCAGCCGGGGGCAGTGAAGCTACAAAGTGCATGTGTTAAAGTTACAGAGGCCGGGTCGAGTGTGCAGGAGGAGAAGGAGTCTCCTATAATGGTGATTGTTTCCAGGATAATATCACTACAACTTGTGAGAAGGTTTTTCTGCAACACCAACACAATAGTAGACTATAGTACAGACAACAGAGGTGAGCAGTATAGATAGATGTTTGCACTGGCAGCTCCAACAACCTCAATTTCAGAGCTCTTCTGAACAGTGGTTGTCGTTCCTAGGTTGTAAGGTTCTTTTAACTCAGTTTAGTGGCTGTAAAGTCTGTTTTAAGTTGCTCTGTATGCTTAATATTTGCTTTTATTCAAGGAAATTTGACACCAAAAACTAGAAGCATGTCCTGTTATCAGCATCAGCTCTAGATCTGGGAATAGTACCCCCATGAAAACTGAGGAAATTTCAAGGAAATGTCAAGTGGGACTCTTACAGAACTCTTACACTGTTGTTGTAATTATCCACCTAAATCACGCATGGCTATTGCCTGGAACTGTAACGTGCATGTGCACAAGTCTTAGTTTTCAGAGGAACTGAATATTGCCAGTTTACATGATAACGGAGACGGTGGAGTTTTCGATAGCTTGCACACTGGAACCCCTTCCAGCGTTTTTGGACACACAAAACGCTGCTGTTTTGAAAATGCACTGTCAAGGTGAAACAAAAGTTTTCTGTTTTTCTTGGCTGAAAAAGGTTCTTAAAGAGATTGCAGCACTGCAGTCAAAAGACATGAAGAGGGAGGGATGAGAACAGAGGAGAGAATAATAGAGAAATGGGACACGCCCCTTTTCTAAGATTCACCTGTCTGCAGGACCTGTAGGTGTTTGAGTCGTGCCAAAACTGTTGTTGAACCTTGAACCTTACACTGTGGACGCAAAGTTCATGAAGCCAAACGTATTCCTTCATGATAATCTTCTGGTTTATTTCTACAAAGATAATTTAATCTGCAACGAAATTCTGTTTTTCCATTTTGTGTTTTTGTCGTTGAAGATCCAACAATTTCCTTGTCTGTGTGTGTGTGTGTGTGTGTGTGTGTGTGTGTGTGTGTGTGTGTGTGTGTGTGTGTGTGTGTGTGTGTGTGTGTGTGTGCATGATCATGTGAATTACAGAGATGGTAAATTGAATCAGCAGGGAGTCTCTGGCTCCGCTGGTCTCAGTTGTTTCCATTGATCTGTATCTGAAGACTCTGACCAGCAGCAGTGCTGATCCTCTCACTTTAGACACCACAGGGTCTCGTTACAGCCCTCTTAAAGAGACAGTACACTTTTTGTTTTGTCCACTCAGCAACCTGAGTTATCAGAAATGTGTTCCTAGAGCAAAGTGAATGCTAAGGTTTTGCTGTAGAATTTATTTGCTTAGGTTTTCTTTTCATTTTCTGAGCAGGCCTTTGTGTATTAAAGTAATTGCAACATGTACAGGTATTTAGCATTGTATCAAACAGCTGAAGGCTGAAACTAAAGGCTGCTGTGTGACCAAAGTCGAACGCACTTCTCTCAACAGAACTGCGGCCCGCTGCCAGACTTACAAAGTGCTGAAAGCAGTCGAGCAGGGTGCTCTGTGGACATGAAAGATCCTCCTTGTTGAAAGTTAGTCTACAACTTTTAAAAGATGGAAAAGTCACATACTGTTTCTTTAAAGTTTTGTGAGTACGATAGGTGGAAGTACTCTTCTCCTGTGGTGCTGCTACTTTATCGCAAGTTGAGGTTTTTGAGTACTTCTTCCACATATTAACACGGCTCATGTTTGTGTGTGGCATCTGCACTATGTTTTGTATCCATTAAGATTCAGTCGGGCTCAGGGATTCATCTTCCTCAGACATGTGAGCCGCTGTATCGACTTTCCTCAGGGGAGATTTATTTCTGCTCTGCTTCCCGCAAGCAAGGTACACCAGGAGAGGTTTCTCCTGTCCGTCATGTTAGAGAGAGTGAAACCAGAGCCAGGCCGGTCACTGGAGTCACACACATACTCACATACTCTTATACAATGGTAAATTAATGCACTTATATACTACACAAGTTCATCCTGTTTATATGAGGTTTTTACTTTGGTAAAGTACTCAGTGCAAAATAAATGGTCCAAACATTCTGCATCCTGTCCATCAACACAAACTATTAATGCTGATATGCACAGTTCAAAGCCAAATTAAAAAAAAAAAAAAATCAAATATGACAAATTGTGAGGCAGCATTTTGCAGAAAGCCTTTACAAATGTGAAAAAACGATCTATGGTTTCTGCAATATCAATTGCTTAAACATAAAGTCAGGATAGAATATTTGGTTGCAGCTTGTAAATACAACATTCAAACTGGGCCCCTCCTCCTGGTCTCATGCCCCCCCCCCCCCCCCACTCACTGCATGACGTATACTGTATGTCTACTGCTCGTACCTACACTGCAAGCTACAGCGCGTTAGAACAAACTAAACCACCGGGTTATTGGTATCTGCCTGTTCAACAGAAAGCAGGCTGAGTTCTCATTTAAAGCTTACCCAAGGTTCGCCCTGGTTTTGGAACAAGTTTTAACCGCTTAGCATTTTCACTTCACTATGATTATATTTTCTCTTCATCTGCCATATTCACCAGTTGGAATCTACAGCAGGATTGTGTCAACCAAAACATCAAAATACATGCAGGTGCTGTTTTCAAAACCGTCGACTACATTCTATTATCAAACATAGTATGCAGTATATATTAGTTACTGCATACAGCATACTCTGCATACTGTGTAGATGTTCCTGAATCAGTACATCATCTGGGTATTTTTGGCATTCTGCTGATTTTTTTTGCATACCACATATTGCATACTGCTTTTAAGCCAAATCAGTATATAGTACTAGTATAGGCGGTCTCAATTTAGTTACTTAACAAAACTGAACTTCATATACGGTACAATAACTTGGACTCCTGCTCAATGCAAATGTCTTCCTGCTATGTAAAATGAAACTTTAATAGAGGAGATGTTAAAATCAATCTCTTGTTGTTTATCTGTTAATACCAGTCTTCTGCTTCCTCTCTTCTGCATGTGCATTTCTACGATCACTGCCGGGTATCAGCAAGTGGGATTTCTAACCTAGCGTTACATGAAACACCTAAACACAGAGAAGTGAATCAGTATACTTGTGGTACTGGAAAGCACAAATCCTTGGAACAAAATCCTTTAATGAATGTATGTGTCAGACATCAAGAAAAACTGTTGCTCCTATGAATCAGCCTTTGGACCTCATAATGCAAACCCTATTAATGTCCACAGTGATGCAAGGAAATACCTTTCCTAAGTCTTCTTTCTCTTGTCCTGCAAATGATTATTTTTTGGATGAACTGATTTTGCACCAACAGATGGACAGACATGCACGATAATGTATTTACACTCAGACTGTCCTTGTTGATTTGCTCCATCATCAGCATCCTCTAATTTCATTCATTTGTTCAAAGACAGCAGGATGTGAGTCGACTCATTCAGCTCGTCATGTAAAGACGCCCTGACAGGAAGTCACAACAGAGCATCTGAATCAATATGAAGAGGAAAAGGAGGATGAATCTCCCGACTGATAGCATCATTATTATTATTACTTCTTATTACTGCAGCTTGGCACTGACTCAGAAAGTACACAAGAAGAAATCAAGTTACAACTCATTAGCATCGCACTCCCGACATATTAAACAACCAGCTCTGCCTCATGACTGGAACTGTTTCTTTTATAAACCTTTGGTGACTGATAAGATGATTCACTTTTAGTCATGTGAAACTGAAGCTCCTGAAAAACACTCTGGACCACACCAATAGATATCTTAAATGTTCATGGACTTTGAAAATATGAGACATCATACATGATGACAAATAAACCTAGATTAGACAGTTTTGTTCCTATAGTGTGTGGTGTGCTGTTTTTTTCCACATCGTTGCTCTCCACATGCTAACAGATTCATTCATGAGCAACCAGAGTCCTGACTCTCAAAATGAACATAAACAAACTTGAATTTGGAGTAAACAAACATGCCGAAGAAAACAGGAAGGAAGTATTTGCGATAGTTTTTGAAGTCTGTGTAGGTTCTCACTCATCCCGGTTCTCGTATTTTGGAAGCTTGATCCAAATGCAACTGTTGGTTGAAGACCTGGAAGACGCTTCAGCTCTCCTCCGTTTCACTTCTTTGACAAAAAATTGACAAAGACAAAGTGAATCTATTGATAAAGATGTGGAGATGGCTGTTATTAGCCACCTTAAAGCAAATTGTCAGCAACAGAGAGAACACATGGGCCTTACATGTTGCAGTGCAGCTCGGAGGCGAGTAACAATCGACTTGCTGTGGTCATTGTTCTTCCTTCCTTCATGAGTACGCCTGCGTCCTTGGGATTCCTCCCACACAACAGGACATCGGATCCTAAATATTGAACCTGTGTCATATTTATGATTTGCAATCTGGACGACCCCGACCTCCTTCCAAGCACATCAGATCAATTTTAACACATCTTACATCACAGGAAAATTGCATGTGACCACATGGCTTTGATTTGGTAGAGTCGGTCAACCAGAAGGTCGGGGGTTCGATTCCCAGCTCCTGAAGCAACATGTCTGTTGTGTCCTTGGGCAAGACACTTAACCCGTAGTTGCTCCTGTTGCTGTGTGTTTGAAAGTTAATTCTGATGGACGCCTTTACACAGCAGCCTCTACCATCAGTGTGTGAATGTGTAGGTGTGACCTGAGGTGTAAAAGCGATTTAAGAATACTAGAAAAGCGCTACAAAAGCTCAAGTCCATTTACTTTGTAATTTTGTCCAAAAGTGATTATCTTCTGATGTTTACCCTGCTTTACGTCACTAAGCCACAGCAACAGTCAATTAAGTCAAATCTTTCAGCTGAGTCATAAACAACAAGTAGGCCCAATGATGAATGCTTTTCATTTTCTTTATCTGAGTCATTTCATCTCATAATAGTTTCCGTGTTGAATGGCAGACTCATCATGTGTAGTGGAGACGTGCAGCTCTATCGTCTCCTCCAGTTTAACCTCTGTACAGTAATTACGTGTGACAGTGTTTAAATGTGAGAGCGTATTGATTCTAGAGAGGAAGTTCTATTTCCTCTGACCCCATCAGGGACCTTAAGGTCAAAAGTCAAGGTCAGATAAGATTTAGTATCCGGGATTTAATATTGATTCGTGAGCTCTTAAAAAGGAAAACACAGGTTTACCTCTGACTGAAAGAGAATGTGTGTTCTTGGTTTTTATGATCTCCAACTTGAAATCCTCTGGATTTGACATTTTTAAGGATAAATTTGAGAAAGAAGATATTTTGAGATGAAGAATCTTGGAAGTGCTGTGAAGTCAACTACTCATAAACACGGGCTAATTCTCTCCAAGCTTAAGTACCCATTAAATATCAGTCAAGTGCGTCTTTCTTCGTAGAGCTGCACAGACAAATGTCCTGCACCGTCTTCTTTTTTCTTCCACTTTGAGGTTTTACAGCAGGAAGGATCCAACATGTTAAAGCAGTTAACAAAACTTCTGTTTTCGGTACCTCAGTGATCAGAGTGATGAGTCACTTTGTCAAAGTGGCCAACCAGAAGCAGGACTGTATCCTACAGTATGAGATTTAATTGTGTACAAATGACCCCAAAGAAGGGACGAATAACCAGATGTCTTTCTCCCAGTCATCAGTGTCAGCAGCCAACACACTGAGCAGCTCATTTGTTCGACTTCCTCCCACTTCAACATTAAAAGTACCCAACAGTAATGGCCTTTACTGAGCGGGAACAGTCTGACCCTGCAGGTCTTTCTTAATTATACTTCAGCTGACCGCCTTTACAAGATCAACCCAAAGAGCAGCCGCTGGTTCGCTGTGTTGTGATTTCGACCGCAGGCTGAGTATTGATTAACTGTGGATTTAATTGTGTACTTTTGGGAGCTCTGGCTTGAAACATGACATCATATCCTACCAAGATATAAAACAGAAGGGATCTCAGTTGCACCAGTTTTAAAAAAAATCATCTGAAGCTGTGTCAGAAAGCATGAAAAAGAAGCTGCTTTGGTTCTTTCTCATGCATACAGGTTATTAGTCAGTCTCCGGCAGCCTCTCTGTCTCTCTGCAGCTTATCGGCCGGCTCACATCCTGCCTGTCTGCTGCTCTCTAATGCACAGGGGAGAGAGAGAGGAGGGGGGGGGGGGGGGGGGATAGGGATCATTTGAAAAAGCATGCAAGTCTCTTGCTGGTCATGTAAACATTTGCAAACCCTGCTGGAAATCAATAACAGAGAGGAGAAATTCCAGTAACTGTGTGTCTGATGTGCAGGGTTTGTCTTACTGCGGAAGTGTGTGTCCCAGTGACACACACACACACACACACACACACACCCACACACACACACACACGTGTTAGCGTGCAGAGCCAGGAAACCTAGCCCTGATGAGAACAGGTTTTTGACCATTTATGTGTAATCATTACTATGTGGTACTGAAATAACATTTTTAATTAGGTGAAAAAATCATCATCATCATCATCATCATCAATTACATCATTAAGTTCGTATAGGTGTTGATCAACAAGCTGGGTCTTTAGCTTTTTCTTAAAGGTGAAAAGGGACTCTGCAGATCAAATGGAGTTTGGTAGTTTGTTCCACCACTGGGGGGCGACAGAGGAAAAGAGTATAGTTAGCATCTTAGGACCCTGTTGTGAAGTTTGGATCAGACGCCTTTCATTGGCAGAGCTTAGTAGGCGGGCGGGAAGGGGTGTAGACCTGGATGAGAGAGTTTAGGTAAGGAGGAGCCGATTTTGTTGCTGTTTTGTAAGCGAGCAGTTGGTTGAGTGGTTGAGGGACGACACAGTCCGGTGGGGGTGGCTGGGCGTCAGGGACGTCAGGTGGTGGTAGAAGTGCCAGATCACCTCGCTAAAGGTTGGGGGAGCTCCGTCTCCTTGAGAGCCTTCTGCTGCGGGGTCAAGGCCTCCTGATAAATATCACCATGCGCTGCAAAAACAACTAGTCATGGTAACTTAGAGTTCATCGTGAGTTTAACTAGAAGTTAGAGATCTTGTTGTGTTAACTCAACATTTTGTGTTTTCAACTGAAATCAGAATGAGTCAAAAGTATTAACCTTATTTACTTCAACAAAACCTGCATCTCAAGGAAATAGTTACTCTGTATGTGTGTGTTTTTGGTTTTATGTGCAGCTTTGTTTTCTATGTTTTTAGTTGATTGTCTTGTTGAATTAAATCCACTTTTAAAATTCACAAAATGTGTTGTTACCATTGTTACTACTACAGATAGGGACTAATGCTTTAATAAAGAATATATGTTGTCATTTGGATGTAATGAGAACATGTAGTCACAATCTTTAAGCGGGTACAGAGGCAGGTACCTGCAGCCCTTATTGTTGTTATTGTTTATGTGCAGGAGCCTCGAGTCGTTAATCTCCAGTAAAACCATTAACTGTGCTGTAATGTGGCAGCGGCTGTTTCTTATCTCCCATCTGTTATCTGCAGGTTTGCTGTTATCAGCAGGACGGCAGCAGAAACTGAGAGTGGATCTGATTGAAGGTGAGGGGACAGTTGGCCACAAGCTTAAGTTGTGTTAAATATTGTTAGAGGAGTTTTAAATGATTAGATTTTGTTTCTAATTTAATCTAACCTTTATTGCAGGAATATTCCCATTGAGATGTAAAATCTCCTCAACAGTTGACTACAGTTTTACAACTCAGCTCCCAAACAGAAGTGATTAAATGTGTCCTGATGATGTGAACTGTATCAGCCCTTTCCTCATAATCCACTCATATATATATATATATACACATCAAAAGTTACCGTAATAACAGATTGCATGCAGTAAGATTTGCAGAAACTGTGTTTAGATGAAGTAAACAGTAGATGGCAGCAGTGAGACATGACTCCGGTATTTAAACTGGCTGAGCAAAATAATCATGACAAATGTCAGACCTGCAGACAGACAGAGATATAAGTAAGATGATTGTCTGTGTTTTCATGTACTGGCTCTTGTTTGAAAAAATCCTTAAAGGTAGATCAAATCATTGTAAATAAATTGACACAGACAAATGAGAAAATGCTTAAAACTGCGTGAAATGACTCCTCATACCCTCCAATTAATTTTTTTAAGTATGAATTTTTGGAGTTTTTATGCCTTCATAGCAGAGATAGGACAGTGGATGGAGTCTGAAATCAGGGAATGACATGCGGGAAAGGAGCCACAGCTTAGACTCAAGCCCGGGCTGCCCGCTTGGAGGACTACAGCCTCTGTACATGAGACACGCGCACCAACCACTACTCCACCGACGCCCCATTCCCTCCTTTCTTAATGTGTTATATAGATGAAGTGTGCTGTTCTTTAGGACAGTTTTAATCATCAGGAGTACTTTTAAAAAAATGCTCAATGACTATGATTATTTTAGATGCAATGAGGCTAAAATTAATTAGATAGATAGATAGATAGATATTCATTCAAAGCATCCATTAGCAGAATGAAACAGCATCAAATCATGTGATTTTAAACACATGCATAATGAATATTTCATAAAGATTTGAATGATAAGTAATTTCAAACTGTCATAAAAAAGGAAGTAGTAGATGCAGGACTTTGCACTTCTGCTTTGGCTTCATTTTTCATCTCTGAAGGTTGCCGCTTACTCCTGCTTTCATTGTGCAGTCAGATGTGTTTGTCAATGTCAGTATTCACTGTGGAAAATGTAAAAATAAATGTAAAAAAGGTCTGTTTCTGCATTGTGCTGTTTGTCACCTTATCTGACACCTACTCTGCCACAGATTATTCAGGTGTTAATAATAACTATATAGAAATAATCAGGCTGTCTGCTGATGATCTTTAGGTCATAAAGAGCCATTAATATTATTTTCAGTGCGTTTCATAACCAGCTAGAAACTCCTCACAGGAGCTTTAAAGCACCAAGTGTTGTTATGGACTGTACATGTGAACTTCATAGTGTAAAGACCCGTTCCCTTAGCTAGTCTGGAAACATTAAAATAATCATCATGCATCTCCAGGATGAAGCTGAGGTTCTTTTTCTGTCAGTGCAAAACAAAAACAACAGAATTAAATATGTAGTTCAGCAAGTGAGAGTCTGGAAGGAGCAGACATCCGATGTTGTGGAGGCAAACAGCTTTCAGAAACCGCCTCCAACTATTTACACATATACACATCTAGGCTACTAACTCTGACTTTTAACTGGGGAGAAAAACAAGGAATATACGCACATTTTAGAGACTTCATAGGAGCTGTTCTCCTGTTTTGGTGCATCTATTTCAGAGACCAAAAGAGAAAACTTACATTTATGAGTCTCTGCACGCCCGTGTGGGAATACTCTGCAGGCTCTCCACCCTCACACCTCACACCTACACACTGCCGAGCCGTTTCAACCAGTTTCATCATGTTCTCTGCACTTTAACTCAAAGCGAGGCAGATTTATTCATCCAGAAAAAAATGAGCAAACAAGCCATAAGTGATGTGTCATTTCCAATCAGCAATATAATTCACATCAGATAAAGATGGATGGTGTCGCGAAGAAAGTGTCAGTTTGCTTTGTTCGTTCATTAGTTTTCCGTTCACAAGCAAGGAGGAAAAGTCAATCCCATCATGCACCAGGAGTTAGAAGGCTGGTAAACACTCTCTGACCAGTTCAACACGGGGCAAACACATTTCACACTCTGAGCAATGTCGAGTCCTCCGGCACTCAGTGTGTGAAGTGTAAAACAAAACAATCAGACTAAAGCCAACAGAGTCAAGACTTCCTATTTTTAAATTCTGTGACCAGCAGACCGTGTAAATACAAATGTTTGACATCATCTTTTCAGCCTGATGCAACAAAGATTATTAAAAGTGTTTGCTCTGCAGCAGCAGCAGCGGTCCAACTGAAGCAGAGTGTCTGCTTGCAAACTGCTTTTCATGTATTGTTGTCTCTCTTTTTTTGATTCCTTTTAAAACCTTTTATCATGCGCGCCCGTCCAGGAGCTTTTTGATATTGCTTCAGTTATTTCCTTTCAGGTCACGTTCACAAGCAGCAACTAGAGGGCACTGGGCACTTAATTCAAATAAGCCTGACAGACTGCTTTCCTATTTATGCCTACAACAGTTTATCAGGTACTCAGGTTCATAATTGTAAATCAAAAGTGGGGTGAGGGGGGTTAATGTATAAACTGTTTCTGTATTTTAACAGCATTACAGCTTTGCCTGGATGTTTCAGTAACCAAATGTAATACATTATACACCCATGGATGGATGGATGGATACTTATTAGGGCGGCAGTAGCTCAGTCTGTAGGGACTTGGATCGAGGGTCGCTGGTTTAGGCTCCGGTTTGGACCAAGTCTGGAATTGGTCTGGTAGCTGGAGAGGTGCCAGTTCACTTCCTGAGCACTGCCGAGGTGCCCTTGAGATACTCTGCTATGTTTAGTTTCTGTTTTTATAGATGTTTTATAACTATGTGATGTTTGAATTGTGACCTGCTGAGAGACAGATGTAAAGTCTAAGCTAACTCTGGTAAAATAAATCAAATGGAAACCTTTATGTTGAACATTGCACATGGTCCCTTAACATCATCCTCTTGACTTATACATTTATTCTTTAGGGTCTTATTTCTCTTTGTTATCTAGATGTTTTTCCTTCTATCCTGTGTGAGAAAAGAAGTTGAATCATCAAAATGATAGCGTGAGGATTTTATGAAGCCACATGGGGTTCTCAACAGGAGATGGGATTTCACTGCCTTACGTTCTTGTTTCAAATGTTTCTTTGTTTTATCTTATTGGGACATAGAAAAGAATCCCTCTGAATACCAGCTCCTCCCCTCAGGCAGATGACACAGGGTACCCTTAGGTAGGATCAACCGTTTTTTAAAATTCCACCTAATACTACCTAGGCTATAAGGTGTGTGTAGATGTGTAGCTGTACCTGCAGTAGTTTGTCACTGTTCTTAATTATTACATATTTATGGTTTTAGTAATTCACTATGTACGGAATTTAATGATTATTTAACTGGACATGTTTTACTGATGAATGTATTTTGATATTTTCTTAGCTCTGGGAAGTCCAAGGCAGATCTCGCTCTGCCAATAAAGTTCATCTTATCATCATATCTCTTATTTTAAGTTCAAAAAAGGGTTTTGTTGACGTTTTGTGATCTGACCGCATAAAACATGTGCATCCTTGTTTTTTATTTTTAAAGCTTTCAAATGATTAAAAAGTCACAATTAAATTAAACTGCATATATAACCTCTCATAACTTCACATTTTAAAGCTTTTCACAGTATAATGAATTTAAAAACCATTTCTTTGTACTTTCTTTTGGCTGGAAAACGATTAAACCTTGATTTGAAACATAAACTGAGCCTTTACAGTCTCTGTGCATGATGTTGTAAACATGCAAACGAGATCATGCAGCTTGTTATTAAGCTATTCTAACACTGATCTCTTTTTTTTTGGTGTTCCTGAAAAACTGGAGAGAACAAGAAAGAGAGGTGCAGAAAAACATTTTATGGCAGCGCTACAAAAGTCATACGGCTCTTAACTTTTGGAGTGGGAGTATTTGGGTGCAATCCAAAAAACATTATTTTGCTTCCCGGAGATAAGGAACGCACATCACTCCTTCACAAACGATCTCTTTGACATTGATTAATAACCTACACTGTCAGGTACTGAAGTATTTCACACACACATTACTACTTTTTCAGGCTCCAATGATTTCATATTCTCAAAGGGAGCAGTCTATTACTGGTGCAATGTGTCAGGGATTTGGCAGCGTGCTTCAAACTACCTTTTTTTTGCTTCAAAAATAAAGTTTTGATCACTTCATCATACATCTAGTTTGAATGCATGTTTGCAAAATATATTCCCATGGACTTAATCATTCAGATTTATCTGTGAGGAGTTTCTAACTGCCTATGAAAAAGTCTTGTTATGACGTTCAGAAGAACAATACACCATCAGAATGGCACTTACTTAATTGCAGGGGCGCGTCCAGACTTGTTGGACTGGGGGGGGCAAACTGGGACGCTGACTTGTGCAGGGGTGGCCTGACGTTTGTGTGCATACCGCTGAATGAAGAGAATTTATTTACCCCTTCTGTCCACACTACTCACATCGACTTTTGAGTAACACAAGATAATGGCAACATCTACATCTTCTAAGATTCATTCTTCAAGGAGTCAAAACAATATGTACGTCCAAAGTCACAATTAAGTATTTAAAAAAGTGCAGAAAAAAGTCTGCACACTGAAAACTACAAGCTGCCTTTTGCAACACAGGCTGAATGGTGGATTTCAATTTAAGTCTCACTTCTTGCAAGGCAAAAAGTCAAATATAGTTAAGGATTTTGGAATAGGATTTTGAGGGGGTCCCATGCCACCCCTCTGGACACGCCCCTGCTTCATTTTAATTCTTAATGCAATGGGGTGTCAGTCACGCTGCAGAAACAGCCCCATAGCGACTGAATTTGATAGAAGTAGCCTAATGATGCTAAAGGTGCGTTCAGGTTGAAAGGGGCTGAGCAGGAAGAGAATTTTACATCAGGTGCAAATGTCAATCATATTAATGCAAAGTCTTGAATGGATGCACATTTGCCCCGGGCCGCTTCTGTTCACAACTTAAAGAAGCTTCATTTTTTTTAAGTCACAAGGAAAATGTTTATGATTAATTTTTTGGTCACTTGGGGGCAGGATAACTCTTCAACAACAACAACAACAACAACAACAACAACAACAGAAAAGACATCATAATGATTGTCTGACTCCTGAGACTTTAAAAGAAAAGGGACACATGAGAGGTTGTTTTTACCTTCTGATTGGCTGAGGACTTGAACAAACACCACAGCACAATGATTCTCCGCACAAACATGCTCGATGCACACAGGCCATTAGGTGTGAAGATGTCACACAGCTGTTTGGTTGTCAAATTCGCACAAATAACACAAGGCAAGAAATTGTTTCACATGCAATCTGAATGCACACTTGGAGGCAGTGGACACTGACCGCTTGCTACTTACTCTCAAGGTTGGGAAAATATGCTTCAGTGCAGCACAGGTGTCATAAGACAGCAGGAATAGTGTCGCATTTCAGCTGATAATGAAAAAAGCAGCAGGTAGAGAAACTGGGGTAAACCTTAATTTGATCGGTTCCCAGCCTACACGGTGGCAGAGAAAACACAGCATCTTTTCTCATTTGAATTCAGTCACTATATGAGCCTCCTGAAATATGTTGGTTTGTTCTGTGTTATTTTGCAAAGCTGTTGGTACACATGGCATTTTATTTACTGCGAGCTGTCAAAGCTGGCACAAACTGCATGTTCTGTTTTGTGTGCTGAAAATAAATGGATTCCCGCACTGGTCAGGATTTATAGTGTGTCCATTGGTATGACAAGATTGGAAAGTTTGAATTATTATCTGAGATGAAATTGACTTTTTAGCTGACTTATGAAAGAAAGAAAAAATAGGCTTGCTATCATGATAGAAGACCAAAATTTAAACTTAGGATTTTTTTAATAATATGTACGTGTTATGACAGGAAACAGAGTAGAATACAAAATAATGTATGGATGTATGTCTGCTTAGGGGCGGATGTGGATCAGTGGTAGAGAATGGTCGTCTCTGAAACAGAGAGTCGGGCATTTGATCCCCCTGTGGTCACATGTCCTCTGTGTCCATCGACAAGACACTTAACCCCAAGTTGCTCCCACTGCTCCGTCAACAGCATATTAATGTGTGGATTAGTGAATTGTGTGAAGGACACTTCACATGGCAGCCTCTGCCATCATTGTGTGAATGGGTAGGTGTGACCTGCCGGTGCATTTATTATTTAGGGCTTCCTTAGGTTCTGCCCTAAAACTGTCATATTATTTATGATGTATGTCTTTTTGAATTAACAAAGTTTTGACCCTATTGGACCTCCGTACAGGAAAACTGACGATACAGTTTATCTGTGAGGGATACTGTGGGATTCATTCAAAAATAAAAAATATAGCCTTTTTTTGTAGACTTTGTGTAAGATCATAGGCTAGCATATAGCAATCACACATGTATCCATCTTGTTTTAATTTACAGTAGGCTACAATGCAATGACATTAAAATAGGATAGGATAGGATAGGATAATACTTTATTGATCCCCAGAGGGGAAATTCAGGCGTTGCAGCAGCACAGACAAGTAAGCTCAAAATACACATTTAACAGAATAGACAAGATAAATAAAAATAAAAACAGGGGGTATATACAAGTACAAAATGAATGATGAAGTTAACTATGCATGGAATTGAGACAGTATTTGCGGAGAATGACAAGATAAAGTGACAAGTGATGATTAAAGTGACTTGGTATGATAAATAGCAGCAAGTCAAGTAAAACAGCAGAGAAGAGAGGCAGTGTTGTACCACAGTAATGCAGAGTGTAGTTATATAATATAATGTAGTATAATATAATATAATATAGTGCAATATGAACAATATAGTGTAATATAATGAAATGTTATATAATACAGACTAATATAATAAAATATATAGAATGCACAGTATATATATGTATATATATATATATATATATATAGATGTTAAATAATAATAATAATAATACAATACAATGTTAGTAATGATAATAATGACAATAATAATAATAAAATAATACAATGTTAGTAATGATAATAATGACAATAATAATAATAATAATAATACAATACAATGTTAGTAATGATAATAATGACAATAATAATAATAATATAATACAACGTTAGTAATAATAATAATAATAATAATAATAATAATAATAATAATATAATACAATGTGAGTAATAATAATAACAATATAATGATAATAATAATAATAATATAATACAACGTTAGTAATAATAATAATAATAATATAATACAATGTGAGTAATAATAATAATAATAACAATAATAACAATATAATACCATGTTAGTAATGATAATAATAAACCAGGATCAGAATTAGGTCAGTTTTATAAATAAATAATCTTGTCAGTAACTAAATCATAGAGATGATATAATTACCACCAGTCAGCATCAAGTAGATTATGTGAGATATTCCCTGCAGGGAGAGGCTGGCTGTGTCTCCTGCCACCCAGGAGACACGAGGGTGTGTGTGTGTGTGTGTGTGTGTGTGTGTGTGTGTGTGTGTGTGTGTGTGTGTGTGTGTGTGTGAGATGTGTGTGAGATTCCCATCACAAGCAAGATGGCGGCGGAGCGGGCAGCCGGCTCCACACAGTGACTGACACACAGAAGACGCTTCGCCCGGCCGGGTTGGACAGATAACGGTGTCACCCTCTTAACAGGGAGAGAGAGGGGGGGGAGAGAAAAAACAAAACTAAAAACAAACAAAAAAAGAACAAAACAACGGACCACTTCTCGTCACCGACTCTGCAGAAAATGAGGCAAACCCGTTAGACGACACCGGCCGAAGTTAATCTGACGTCCACAAACGAGGTGAGTGAATGATGAACCTTTAAATCGTGACGGAGGGATTTAACCAAACAGCTGCTAGTTACGAGATAAAAAAACAAAACAAACAAACTGCAAATCCCGTTTTCTAGCCTTGCTCTCCTCACTCCTGTCTCCGTTTGTGTCGCGTTTCAACCGGTGCTCCTTCTCGCTCATGACAGTTCTTCTGCCGTCATTGTATATTTGACCCGATATCTCCCATCATGCTTTTCCTCTCCAAGCAGCTTTACTGCGCTACAGGTTGCTGCAATCAACCCCGAATCGTGACTGTTTTAATCACCTGTGCGCGTGTGTGCGTGATGTAAACGGACCCACCTAGTCACACCACATTAAACCCCTCTTCATCAGGTGATATGTGACTGCTTTCAGCCACAAGCGTGAGGTCGTTAAGACCTAAAAATAACCCCCCTACCCCCCCCCCCCCCAAAAAAAAAAAAAAAAAACACTAACCTTCTCCCTGTGCGCACCCCCCCTTTTTTTTATTTTTTATTTTGCCGTAGGATATTTGAAGTCGTTCAGATTTTAGTTTGCCTCTACACTACACTTTGCCAAAGGCAGTGGTACAAAATGTGCACGGTGAGGTGAGTGTCTTCGTGAAGTCCAGATTAAAGGCTGTCACTGGCTGGTGTGTGCAGGCGAAAGGCACAGAGTTCATTACTTGGGACAGGGTGTTATGCTCTTGAAATCTCAGCAATGTCTGCAGCACGTATGAGAGAAACACAGCTGAGCTGATGTGTGCTGCACAAAAAAGGTTGCATGCATATACGAGGCTGTCTGATAATAAGTCTATTTTAGCTTTATACCTGTTTTGGCTTGCTTGCTATATACACACTTGAATTATAACTACGTACATGGCAATTTAAAGGTAGAGTCAGTTGTGTTTTCAAGTAATGCTGCTCTATCGTCACTTATGGGCCTCCATACATGTGTGGTAGTGACCGTGTCTGCAGAGACCTTGTCCCCTGCCTGGATCTTTTATGTTTTGGTTTGTTTTGGGTGGGAAGCTGGTGCGTTTCCTCCAGCCAATAAAAGCGAGCAGGTGATTTTAGGAGTGGTACAACTCAGCGATTGGACGCCATGCAAACTGGATTCTAATACTTCTAATCCACAGCCTTGGAAAGATAGATTCTGCGTCAGTCTGAGGATCGTGTCCACTTGTACTTGTGGTGCATGCAGCATCACAGAAAAGATATTTCTGTCTTGAGAAGTTTTTGGTAATCAGAGCTTGAGCACGAGTGTGTTTACTGCTTCTTTTTCTGACATCAGACCTCAGACACGCACAGTGGTGACGGGCTGCCATCGGGTCTTGACATACTGACGGTTTACTTACCGCAAGAATTCCCCTCTGCGTCGTTTAGTGGTGTCGCACGGGACGGGGCAAGTCTGGTCAAATCACACGTGTGACAGAAATACTTTCAAAGACTGTGATTTTGGAAAAAACCTCAGCTCCACATTCCAGCAAGGTAAACCAGACTGGAATCCCGTAAATCCCCTGCCTGCGTGGCTTTTTTTTTTTGGTTTTCATTCAAGTCTTAGTCCCTTCACATATCATTCTCTCCTGGCCATGTTCTGTTGTTATGCTTGTGATGGACAGGGTGTTTGTCTTCAGTCTTTTTGCCGTGTCTGTTCACGTTGAGAGGGCAGAAAGGGGCGCCTTAATGGAATGCTAGAGAGGAAAAAGAGAAATACTTGAAGCCACTGTCATCTACCAGACTAGAGCCAAATGGCATTTCTGGTTGCATGCATAAGGTCGCTCGACTAAAGCTGTGTTGTCTCGTGCAGCAGATCCAAGTAGAGGATTTACGACAGTGAGTAAAAAGATCAAAGGACAGACAGCTAGACGTGTCATCTCGGCTGATTGAAGACCTCATGTACGCTCAGCAACCCTGGTTCCTCTCACCCTGACACCAGCCTCAGGGTTAATGCTTCCTGTCCACCTGTAATCGACACCGCATGTCGCCTCGCGTGGCGGAGGCAGCTTTAATACCAGAGGCAAAGAGAGGCTGCATATTATTCCCAAACTTGCGTAATTCAGTGAACATAAACAAAGAGAGCAGCAAACTGCACGTTTGTGGAGCGGTCGGCTACGGTGTGCGGATGCTCACCCTACTCGAGCTCCAGGAATACTGTTTGAGAATATGGAACCGAATGAGGACTTTTGAGTGTGTTGTGTTAGAAGAAATGAATTTGGGCTAAGATGTAACCTCCAGAGAATCAAGGGAAGGAATCGTTTTCGATAAACTCTTATTCAGTGTTTCCCTGCCTTGCGGGTTTCTGCAAGAATACTGAATATAACATGAGGCAAAACTTTGATATTTGGCAGACTAAGGGCTCGACTCGCACTAGGCCCAGTTGCCCCGTACCCCCGCTGGTCTGCACTCACGCTGCTACAGGCCCAACCAGACGGGGATTCATTACATGTCATGTCCAAGTTGTGTTCCTGTTGTGCATGAGTAACCGTACTGTGCCCAATCCACCTCTTCCAAAGAAAGTGTAACATGCTGAACTGGACTTTAGGGGTCAAACAAGCCTGGACAATGGGCACAGTACAGATTGCTTAGTGTGAGTGTGCCCCAAGAATAACCACTGCACTTTGATACCTCCTGTCGAGATTCTCTCTCTGTAAAACTAGTCAGGCATTCACACAAAGTAAAGGAACATATGACAAAGTTAGTACTTAGTTTTTTGGTTTGCTGTGTGAAGCTGTAGCAGAGGTATGAAGACATACACATGATGTGTTTTGATTAGGATGCTGAAGGCTGCAGGAGCCTCTTTTATCTGTCACAATGATGAATATTAAAACTGTAATACAGCAAATGAATGAATTCCCCTTATCCCATCAAGGGCAAACTTGTTCTATTCACCTTTGGGTGTATAGTTAGAGGTGGTAAGGAAAAAAAAATACAGAGCAAGAGCTGTAAACGCAAAACAAAAATAGTGACAGTTGTGCTTTTGGCATTCTGCTGTATTTGTTGCTTCATTGAGTATAAAACACACATTGACTGTGTCTCTTATAAATGTGGACTGAGACATCATAGGGATGTAAGAAGAATATCCTGCTCTGTAGTTCTTATGGATGCAAACATTTTCTATTTTTTAACTTTACTGGGAGTTTTTTGATGTAAAAGTCTTAATTTGGTCAAGATACAGCAAATATGTCACAGACGTGTTCTTGATAAGTCACATGTTGAATTCAATCTTATATTGAGATTTGTTCACGTTATTCTCATCTATACAGTAATACATCTTGTGATTTTCAAATTGACTTCCCATGCCTGTGTTTTGAAAGAGCATATTCATCATGGGGTGTAAGCTTTGTCTACAATTTGCTCAGTTTTAATGATGTTGGTTATGATTTCATAACACGTGCTCTCTATTGTAACAATTACTGTGTGGAGCCTGTTCTAAGGTAGAAAATGTTCCTGACTGCATTCTGCCATGCATAATCATTCTGAGATTTCACTCCTCTGATGGTTTTGACCTTGCTCTTTGTGTATCTGTTGCCATGCTGATTTGCAAGATGAGCCATCTGAATTTAAACACAAAAATGCCAAATTTCTTCTTTAATTGCCGGGCGGCTTCTTCACCAGCAAAGAGGCAGCAACAATGCATGAAGAAACAAAAATAGCCCTTCTCCACATATCGTCCTTATTTTGTCTACAAAAACTGATGAGGCTGGACAGTTTCTATGTAACTCCTGATGATGCCGTAACCCTAATATTTAAGTAGCAAGACTTGGGATGGCAGTAGCTAAATCTGGAGGGACTGGAGGGTCGCCGGTACAAGTCTGGACATTGGTCTGGTAGCTGGAGAGGTTCCAGTTCACTTCCTGAGCACTGCCGAGGTGCCCTTGAGCGAAGGCACAGAAACCCCCACTAGCTCAGGAGTGCTCGCTGTGGGCAGCCCCCTCACTCTGGCATGCCTCCATTAGTGTCCATAGGATCCTGTTTGTGGATGTGTGTGTATTTCATGTGTGTTCATGTTCTTTAAACAGAGTGTAAAATGTAATTCCTCACGGGATTAATGAAGAATATCTTCTTGAAAAGCAGCACTAATGTTTTAGGGATGTGACCTCTTCTTTGATAAAAGCTTGTTATTGTGTCAGCCTGAAGGTCGCAGCACAGCGTGGTTACCATTTTTATGCAGTGTAGAAAAAAGACGACGTTGATGCTCTGGCAAAGAAAGCTTCGATGGATTTGTTAGAAGAAAGAGTGAGGACAGGATTTCATGTTCCCAGGGAAAAGCATCCACAAACACTAATTAGCTGTAAGCTCAGAGAGTATTGTCTGCAGGGAGAAAGGCAGGATGTGTCCTCAGTTGGTGGGTGGCATCTGGTTCTGGGCGAGATGATTTTAGGCGTTCTGCACTGATTTTATCATCTGAAGTGAGATGCACACAGATACCAGCAGAGTCATCTATCAGGACTGAAAGAAATACATCTTTGTTTTTTTCTCATTGGGAAATTATGCAGCAGTGAGTGTAGCATCTGGTTAATGTAACTTTCAGTCAGTGGTTGTTGGGTTGCATTAAGAACGGGCAGTTTTAAAGACAGACATTTGGTCAGACTACCAGGGTAAGTTAATATGTGGCAGGGAGAGACAGAGCAACATGTAAACTCTTCTTTGTCTGTACGTTTTTTTTTTAAAGATGCTTTTGGGGCAAATTTAGCCTTTATTGGATAAGACAGCTGAGGAGAGACAGGAAATGTTGGGAGTTAAGAATGGTGGATGACATGCAGCAAAGGGCCAAGGCCGGATTCGAACCCACGGCCGCTGCAACTAGGACTATATCCTCTGTACATGGGGCGTGCAACATAACCGCTAAACCATCCGGCGCCCTAGGTGATGTTCTCTGTACGTTTGAGAAAATATATCAGTATGGCTCTCAAATTTAAATATAAAAACAAAAGCCACATTAATTTTAAATTGGCAGCTTTTTATAACAGATGTCTAACTGCATGCAATACAGTTGGGGGAGGTTGCGTTTCAATAATGAGGATTTTCAGTAGAGTGATTAGCTTAAGTTGTGAAAATGTACACTGACTTTCATAAAGAAACATTCCAGGCTAAATTGCATTACATTCTGTCTGTTCACCCTTTGCATAACCTTTTAGTTTGAAAGATTTGAGTGAAACTTTCTGGGATGTGGGCGTGACTCAGTCAGGGCTCCAGTGGTGAGGGCTGTAATCGTCTGATTCTTGTATTATTGTGTCTCTGCGTGTGGTCTATACCTGCCTCACAAGGATAAAGGATTACTCCCCAGCTGTCTTTTCCCACTCTTTCTCATCATTCAGAGAGAAGTGGGCGGTCATCGGGAGACGTTGAAGACGTCACTAAATCAGACCTGCCAGCCTCCAATGTTTACAAGCTGCAAATCAAAAGACGCCACATGGAGAATCAAATGTGTAGGATTGTTTTAACTCGAGCCGGAAGAACCTTTTTATGGAATTAAAAGATCAGGCTGGAAGAGGCGGGTTGATGAGATCGGGTTTCCTGGAGATATGGTGTTGATTTCAACAGGGCTCAGCAGAGCACATCCCTGTGCCAATACTGAAACCAGAGCCAGGATGGTAACCTCTTATGCAGGGTTAATGCCTGGCTATTTTATCCCAGTATTCACCACCTCTGTAACCTGAAATGTTCTGTTTTATATCAGCCTATAGCCTTTTTTTCTTGATAAATCCGACATTTTTCTATATGGTTATATCATTGTAAGGCTATGATATTTAAATGCATCTATCTTGTGTTATGTTGATTGATACATTTGTAGAAAGAGATGAGACAGACAAGATGCAATTCCTGTAGGCGATGGATGCACATTATGCCAAGTTAAGTGGCAGTTTTCTCAAATGTGGAATGAAGTCCCAAATAAGATTTAAATCAGCACCTTTATCTGCGAGCAACAATAGCTGTGTGACTTTTCAAAGACAGCACAAAGAGATGTTCTAATGCGTTGAAGATGCCTGAAATTTCTGTCTGAGAGTCTAAATGTGGTATTGTGAATTTGTCTCTACCTGCGATATTGGCAGCTGTGACTTAAATCCAAGTTACATGGAGTTACAAGTACATGCTGGGTACTAATTTTGGACAAATGACCCCGTGTCATGCATGTGGTCTTATCCCTATTCACTTCAGTCATGAACATCCTCAGGTCGTCACACTGGTGAAATATCTTGTAATGTGTAAAACCCTTTTCCTGTCACTTAATACAGCTTCAACGATTGTAATTCTGCTCAAGAAAATGGATTTTAGTTTGTCTGTTTGGCACGTCTGGTGAGTAAAATATATTGGTTTAAAAAAACGCACTCAGGAGGCAGAAAGCAGTGCCAACAGATCGTGAGGGTTTTTATTTACCAAACAATGCCAGAGAAAGAACTAAAACAAGACAATTTAACACACAGCCAATAAAGCTACAATTAGCTGAAGAAACAGCCTCACAGCAAGCTGCTACCGACACAAATTCCCCCAATAAATGTCTGAGTCTTTTTTTTTTACACATCTCCGGGCTATTGCTGGAGGAGGGAAACCAGACAGTGCAGTCCACACTGAAACGAGAGTCAAACACTAAACAATATTAGAATGACAATATTTCAAGGTGGGAGTTTAAAGCACATTATTGACAACCTGTTTCACCTGTTTCACCTCTTTGATAAAGCAAGAAGCAATTCCCTAATTGTCTTAAAGACACAGGTGGCCTCGCTGCAGGGAATGTAGGGAATCTGAGGCAGGTAGAAATTTATGGAGGGAACCTTTTCACACTCCCGTCATGTAGGGCTGGGAATGATTTTTGATTCAAAAACATTTTGGATTCATGATTCAGAGCTAGTCTTAGCACTCAGCAGGGAGTGACTGATTAGCCAAAAAAAGAAAGAAAGAAAGATTTTTGGAAATTATGAATCAATTTGAAATCTTAGAAGAAGAATCTTGATTTTTACATTTAAATCAATTTTTTTTTGCCCACCTCTACTGCCATGTTCAAATCACAATCACAAAACAACATATTTAGATAAGAGCCAAATTAGTGTGTGTGTATTTATGTAGTGCATTTCAATGGTTTTGGTTTGTTTATTCACTTTATTTGGACACTAGGTGGTGATAATCGATAGTGTGGGTTAATTGATCAGGTGGTATGGTTGAGTGTTTATAGGTCTCGGGTGAACAGGAAATGGTGTCATACAATAGGTGATGGGAACAAACAGTTAAGTAATCGAACGACACCAAACAATTCTAATGTCTGCAACAATCACTCATCGTATCATCATCCCGGTTTTTCTGATTCATATGTTACAGTAAACGGGAGTTTCATACACAGTTATTTCATTTTATGTGTCAAGACCTTTCCATTCATCTGTGCAAGTGACTAAAAGTATGACTAAAAATATTAATTAAAGATAGTCACTACATACCCCATTATGTGAAAGTATTGTACTTGATCAGTACAATAATCCAACAACTTCATGTTCCATGTGTGTAGGTGGGTGCCATACGTTTGTGCTTTGGTTGTTTATAGTTAATCATCTTTGCATTGCCTTTTTTTAATCTTTTTTTTATTGCCATCGGATATCGATGTTAATGGGATCAGTAGCTGCACGCTAAAGTCTCTCACTGCTGTTTCCCCTGCTGCTGCATCGCCATCTATCACAGTTTGTGCTTAATTATCCATAACAAACTCATCAGTCATCCACTCCCACCAAGAGAGACAGATTGTCTTAAAGCCTGCGCTGAATTTTAAAAACAGCTTTTGAAATGTGGGTCAAAGTACCAGTAGTTGTCACTTTGCATGCCCACCTTTCTTTTTACTGAAGCACGTTAATGTACTTTTAACATATTCATGTTTGGTAAAGTCCTAGCTGAGCACAAGTTGCTAACTCTGCCCCTGTTATTTATTTTTTCTCTACCTATTGAGCCCCCTCTACATAATTAGCAGCCTAATGATCGTTTGTATTCATCACATAAAGGAAAGGTTAGTGAGTGTTCATGGATAAAACCTCAGTGACCTGACCCCGAGCATCCTCCTCCTGCTCTGAGAAGTGCTTAACTCTGAAGCTTTAATAAGAAGTCAAGGAGAGTTTATCTGCAGGAAAAAAAAAACAAGAACTTCAGCTAAACCTTTCGCTGTCCTCGCTGAATAAAGCACTGCATTTTCACGCAGAGTAACCTTCTTGATGTTCGGATGTATTTTTGTTGTTGTTGTACATTTCTCAAAGCTGAGTCACTTCAGGGGACTTTAAATACAGGAAGAAAGTCCCATAATCTAGTTTATCCAGGGTGCGTCTTCTGTAAGTCTCTCGAGTGGGAATAGTAAGAAGGGAAAAATAAAAATGTACTCTTTGTTTCCTCCAAGGCATTTTCTCGATGGAAACATAGTCGGTAATAACAAACATTGATGTGATGCTGCCGATCTTTAATACCATCAACTTTTAATGGTCACATGTTGTTGAAAAAATACACTTTACCATGTTTCTCTAACACTAATATGTGTCCCTAGTCTCTCTTCAAACCCCCCACTTTGCAGAAAATGTGTGCTCAAACAGGCGGTTTGGAGATTTTCCCTTCATGACATCACAAAGGGCAGTAACCCCTCCCCCAGGTGTGTGACACTCCCACAGCTAGGTGTGTGTTCTGCTCTCTGCGTCTGCCTTCTCACCGTAAACAATAGGACATGGAGCGAGAAAGCCAGAGACACCCAAGTCCATCCAGAGAGGGGGCGTGGTCAGACACATTTACATTTAAAGGTACAGACACAGAAACAGCCTGTTCTGAGCAGGGCTGAAATCGAAGGGGTTTATCGGCATGATCGAATACAGGATCAGAGTGGATTAAGAACAAGAAACTTCACACACATGCTTTGCGGAGCTCTGAGACTTATTTAAACTGGTTGAAAAGGAGGAGAATATGTGACCTTTAAAAGCGAAACCATTGTGTCACAGCATCAGTGAATTATTTTCATCAAAACTTTTCACTAAAACATTCGGTTATTTATGTGAATTCAGGATTAAAACCTGGAAAAATGCTCTTAGAATAATGTGAATGCTCTGGATGCCGGCTGCTTAAAAAATCTTTTACTTCACGTTTGCTATGTTACATCTTTTCGGTCTTCAGTTATGCCAAATATCCAACAAATTTTATAATCTATAAATTAATTTACCCCTTGCCTGGTGTCACTTTTCCCACTAGTTAAGTGATTATTGATGGTTGGTTTTGAAGGCATGGAGGCAAGGCATTTGGAGGCATGCATCAGGACTATCCACTGTACATTTTGGATATGTTGTCAGAGAAAACTGACAAATCGCACCTTTGCATGAGACGGCTACCTGTACACTCTCTACTCAAAAACTCTGCAAATTAATTTCAAAACTTTCATTTAATGTCAAAAAGAAAATAGCTTACCTATTTGCATTACCTATTTTCTTGTCTTTGTAATAAACACTGGGATGAAGTCTGTATGTAGACTGTTCAATCAATGATCAATGGGGCCATTGCACTCAACTTAGCAAACCCATGATGTGTTGTGACCTAATGCACTGATTTATAAAGGCTAATAACTAAGTTCTGCCTGTTTGTGTTGTAGTCGTGATTTAGATTTGCCCCTTTCAGTACTGTCACAATTTCCATTTGCATCTTTGTATTTCTGACACTGTTGCACAGCTACAGGTCAAAACAGGGTGCATATTTGAGACTAGCTCAGAGGGCAATGCATCAGTTGTGGGCAACACCATGTTTATTGCTACCTTGCAACTTGAACAAGTCTTTCTACATGATGGGTGGTTGTAAAGGTAAATTTGATTTTAATAGTCCCTGTGGGGAAATATGTTTCTAACTATAAAGAAAGCACAGCTACTTAAGGATTCAAACACATAAACAAACTTACAGCAACAAATAGTCTCATACCTCATTAAAAACACAAAGTCTGTTGGCAAAGATTAATGCATCCTAATTACCTCTTATGAATACTGTCTCATGCCTACATTTACTCCATCTCAGAGCAATTAAAGTCGATGTTATAGCTAATTTTTGGAATTAAACTGAAGATGATTCCAGGAAAAGTGTAGTCGTCTGCCAGCAGAGCTTGTAGTCGATGCATTTCCTGAAACATTAATGATAGGAATGTTTCTGTTACATAGAGAAGGCAAAGTCTAAAGCTTGTTTCTCAGTCCTTTTTGGGAATTTGGCTTCCTTTTATGTTTGTTTTTTTTTGAGCTATGAATTTAAAAAGCCTTCTATTTCTGGTGAAGCAGTAGCTCCATTACATTTCAAGTAAATGTGCAGAAGATGTGGCTGCAACGTGTAGAGACAATAGTTTTACATGAATCTGGATCCTCATTTCTCACAGAGGTCATCTTTCTTCTGCAGTGTGAAATGACCTGATGTTTGAGCCAAACGCCCTCCTGCTCTGGGCTAACTGGAAGCAGATGCTTGGCTAGTGGGGCTTCCTACTGGCTTGTGTTTATGTTCTCGAGCACATTCCTTTTCACCTCCTCCACGTGTCTGCCCTGCTGTGGCCGTGTCTGCGCTCGATGTCTTTACAGCTGCAGCCCAGAGCAGTGACCGGGGCTTAAAGAGCCTCAAGCGAGAGTCCCCCTTTGGTGAGTTTCATTGGCTCCGGTTCTCGTGAACTCAGGACAGCTGGAAATCATTCCCTTGTCACGTTTGCTTAAATAAAACCCTTGCGGAGGAGACTGAAGGCCTATTGGGTCTGGACATCTTATCGAACTCCTCCCTGACGTCCCTCTGTGGTTATATGTCAGCCGGTTTAGGCTGGGAAGCTTTGTCTTTGGCTCTGGCACCAGGCCCCTTCATGTGTCAGAGTTTTAAGTTTCTCTTCTTCTCTTGCTTCTCAGGCTCCCACGCGGCTCTCTGCACTGTATGATTACTGCAGAGCATTAGATAAATCCCAGATAATCAGGGCATCCAGCTGTGTCAGGTAATAGAGCACTTTTTAAAGCAAGTTAACCACATCTTTAAGGTGCTCCGCAGTCAGATGCTGGTTTCAGCTTTACAAAGACAAATAGTCTGCAACATCTCGGGGAAAACTCAATCCTAAGGCATTTCTGCTGAATCCACCCACGCCATAAGTCATTTAGAAACATATAAATATGATCCGTAGTGCTTTAGGACCAATGTGAAAGACCTCAGTGACCTCCTAAAGATGCTTACAGTCTGAGCACATCCTGTCTTAAATGCTCTTTTTTTTTTTTCCGCTAAGAGGAATCAGTTGTGATTTCTTTCTGGGCGTTTACCCCCTTACCAAGTCCAGTTTTCCCTTCCAGGTCAGTCTGCCAGGGGAGAAGTAGGGCAGCCAGCAAATTAAGATGTTTGGATTAGACCACTTAAGCCTTGAAGCAGATTTTTCTGCGTATGTGTCAGGCAGGGCGTGAGTCACGGCTCTGCATCTTTTGGATGCAGGGACTCCAGTGATGATCTGAGCAAGATTAACTGAATAAGAAAGAGATTCTGTGTTCCAAGAAGTTATGCCTTCTCAGCACTTTGATTCACCGAAACACATTTATAAATCTAAGGGTTGTTTAATTCATGCCACTCTATTGTCCCGCATTCCACTCTGTGTAGTCTGACAATGTCTCTTAATGGATCAGTTTTTTCCCATAAATCCTTGCAGCCACTTTTAGAAAAACGTAAAGCTTCATCTGAGTTTTCACACATCCGTGGTTTGCCCCTCACTCAGACATTTCTTCCTGTGAATGATGAACTCTTTGTATCCAAGACGTACACCAATTTGTGGCAGATGACTAAAGAGATATCAACATGACTTGTCCAAATCCTGTAGTGGGAAATTTGCTTTGACCCACCATGATATTGCTTATGGACATATTTTTAGAGGAAATAATTTCTGTTTGCTTGTGGTTTGGTTTTGCATCTGTTACTGTATCGACTCCCAGATATGTGTAGGTAGTTTAGAGACCAGATAGACTTTTCCTGGTGGATTGTCTGGTTACTAGACCTGCAGGATATGCAAATCCAATGTGCAGGGCGTGAACAAATTGTTAAACACTGCATTCACAATATGGTGCGCAATAATTCAACTTTTATTGAGGCATGCATATCAGCCAAAAAGACTTGCAGTGCTTGTATCTAAATCAAAATATTTCCAATGACATTGGTTACCTTTGCCAATCAGAATTTCCTTATGTCTTCTTAGCTAGCAAACCTTACTATTCCACAACATTGACAGCAACTTACTATAGGGTAACAGGCAGCTGACTTAGGCCTCTTATGATTGGGCAGATCTTGCTAATGCATGGGCCATGTATCCAGGACTCCAACAGACATGTCATATTTTCACATGCTGAGTTTGTTTTCAAATGCACTTTGCACAAGTTTTGCCTTGTATTGCTTCCCATGCAATCTTTTGGGGTGTGTTAATTGTGCATGTTCAGTGCCGCAATCTTTGAATGTTGTATTGTCTGTATCTTAGTGAAAGTGGAAACGTTGAATGCTAGATTTCATTCTGTCACCTCCGTGTCTCCTTCATGAACTCGGCAACGTTGATTCCTTCTATTCTTGAAATGTAGGCCAGGCAGAGAAAGAGGGTTGAAGACAATAAAGTCAGACCCACACATGCAGTTTATATATGCAGTCCTTATGTAATGTGTGCCACAGTGCTGCTGCTGCTGTGGTTTGCTTTGTATTTTTAGCCGCCTGACAGCATGGCGAGGATGAGTATCATTCTTTGGCCGTCATGTGGCTCTGTGGTCAGTGTAACCCGGGAAAACACTCCACCTCCAGAACTCTCCACTAGACTTTCCCTCCAGAGGCCTGTGATAAATGAGGTCGACTTTTTGTTGTTGTTACAGTTTTGTAATAAATGAGGAGTTAACTGTTCTCTCTGGGTGTTACATGAACAATACCCACGGCTGTTTTTTCTTTTCAGTTCTGGGTCCACAAAGAAGCAGACATTAGCAAGAAATGAGAAAGCTGCTTGAAGGGCCAACACACCTTGTTTTTCCACCCCTCCTGTATTATGCATGATGTTATTTTTTCATGAACTTTATGTCCTTTTGATTAAATAGGAGAAAAATTGAACTCAGATTGGATTAATAGTTTGGTGTGCTTCTCCTGCATTTAACAAAACCACGCAAGTTGACCACATCATTCTTTTCTGCTTTGTGTAAAGCCCATGTCAATGAAGGATGTGACCCCATGAGCTTGTACTTGCACACAAACACATAAAAAGCTTCATCAACATCTCCCTTCTTCTTCAGGCTGTCTGTCAGCGTGTCAGCCTTTCCATACATGTTCACATGAAGGCTTTTTATGGTGGAGAATGTTGGGAGCAAACCTGAAGGTGCAAAAGGAATATTTGTTTGTCCCACCACTCTTTTTCTCTCCTGTGCCTCAGCTATTCTCCTTCTCCACCAAGAGCAGAGAAGATGTCGTTCAAATATTTGTATAACGTAGATAAACGTGCTGCTGAATTCACTTGCTCAGCCGGCGCTGAACTTGTTTTCCATTTTGAAACGAGAGAGGAGTCTATTTAGCATTTTCTGTGTTTTGTTTTCTGCTCAATTCCCAAGTAAGTATTTCTAAAAGAGAAGACAGCACGTGTCCCACATCCTGTCCTCTGGGTGTTACTCCAGCATCTTCTCATGCAGGAACATTTATGAGTTTGCTCTGTGTTGGACTGGAAAGTGAACATAGATTGTGGTCCTTGGCTCAGGGTGCTTATGCAGATGTGAAGCTCTTGGACCTCCATTCTTTGACCATTCTCAACTTATAACCTAACTCAATCGCTCATTTCCAACGAGTCTGATACAAAAAGTTGCTCAGAAGAAAAAAAGGTATCCTTTAATTCATCCCCATGAGGAATTTCAGCACACTGTTTTTCGAACATGCTATGCACACAGGCCAGGAACACATGCACATTAGATCCTGTCATGCACTAATGGAGCGATTTGAGAGTGAGCACATGGAAGAGCAACACAACCAGTTGGGGGTTCGATGCCTTGCTATAGGGCAACTCAGCACTGCTCAGGGAGTGAGCAACCAGCAACCTGACATTCCCAATTTCATACTTGTGCCCATATGGACTTAAACCAATATGCTTTCTTTGGCTTGCTTGATAGTCCAATCAGATACAGCATATTTATCATGTAAACTTGACAAGTTCATTTTAAACAATGATTTGTAAGTTAACTGTAGAGGTCTGCATGTGCAAAAAAAGACAACCGAGGGTAACCTACAGGGTCATTCTGAAGTAAACCACTGACAAAGCGACTGTTTCTTACCAGTCGGGAGTTTGAAGGGTTAAATTTGAATATGTAATTTGACCTGAGTGTCCATGGGGCAATAAGAGGTTTTAAAGGACCACAGGTCTTGGTCCACCTCATTCACCTCCCTCCTTTTCTTGCATTGTCAGGGCTGACCACACATCACTTTGTACAGAAAATTAGCTCACTGACTGTCTCCTCATCAGCCTCTCACTGTGAGGAAATGATGAGATGCATTTGTAATCTGAGTGCAGGAGCCAGGACACAGTGAACCAGCGTTTTCTCACCATCTGCCAATAGCTGGAAGTGCTAATCAAAGAAAGATACACAAATGGCTCTTTGTTTGGTTACAAGCTTGGCTCAGTCGCTCTGCAAATATCATTTTATTATATCAATAAACACCCAGCTTTTGTAAGATTTGTGTTAATCACCGTTTGCCCAATGTTGTGGGAATTACAGGATAACTTTGCTGTTTTTATATTTATGCTTCTTGACAGTCACAACAGCAACATGTGTGATGAGGACACTCTTACAATGAATGTTTTCAACGCTGCAGATGATGAAACTCAAACAAAAATCGGACTGCGTGTGCAAATGGGAGGAGACTGGTAGAGGTCAAAGTTAGACCTGTTCTAGTTCTTGACATAAAACTGTCTGATGGACTGTGAAGGAGGATAAAAAGAGGCATGCCAGTCGTTCAGTGGTGACGTCTCTAGCATGGCATCACTCTGACTGGAGTTAGCAGCCTTTTCAGCTCTTCTCCTGATTCTATACATTAAGACTCGCTAACGCCCCTTGCTAATTAGAGCTCTTTTCACGCCCTCGCACTGCATATGGTTGGAATCACTGCGCTTGTCCACTTAAATCATCCATTATTACATTAAGCAGAAACTCTAAAAGTACAAAATCTGCTGGCTTTGAAATGACTCTCTGGGTGAGACTTTGTCAGTGGGGAATGTTTTTACAGGGGGGGACTCCCTTGAAAACGCTGTATTTCATCCAGATGTGCATGGTTTCGGAGGACGTAATGGTGCAAGCTTCAGCGAGCTCTGCAACAGTCACAGCCAAAACTTGTTCCCCTTTGAGCCGGGAAGCTGTATGACTAGTATACCTCCACAATACAATGCAACATATTAGTTCAGTATTTTCTCTAGCTAAGCACAAAGTTTTAAACCTAACCAAACTTTTACAGTAATAAGAAACAATAGTCTCACATTTTGGTTTGATGCAGGAACCAAAATCTGTTGGGATTTTTGGGGATTTAAGGTGAAGATTAGCTTAAAAAAACAACACTTTTGTATTGTTTTCGTATCCAAAAAGTGGCAAGACAGGCCAATGAGGGCCTTCAAGAATGTACACCAAGAACTCAACGCAGTGGGACTCAGGACGTCGGGCTTCACCCTTAAGTGAAGTGCCTTATTTTTAGGTAAACCTCTTAGTAAAGAAATAAAACAGCCATCATGTCCTGTATCTATCAGGAAAATTCTGGTTTATATGAAAACCTTCGGACTCGTTGTTGTAATGTTTTGTTGTTTTAATTCAAGAAATCTGTGTTCTTGCTATGCAGCTAGTATTGCCCATATATAGTCTCATTATGCCATTTATTTCTTAACCACTTATGTACAAGCACACCCCACCACCACCATAACCAAAAAAGGGCGCTTTTGTCTCAGACCATGACCTCAGTGGTCCTGATTGCTTTTGTTTTCTTTTCTTTTCTAAGATAAGAGTTCAACCAACAATCAGTTGTTAATTGCAGAGCTGGATCACGGTTACACTGCTCTCCTCAGTGGGTGATAAACAAGTGTATTGAGTGTCCCTCTGTTGTTTAGGGGGGAATGCACTCCTGTTGTTGTTTTTGAGATTCAACAAATGAACCATTGTTTGACTGAAAAGTTATTACTCATATCAGTGTGTGAGTTTTGTCAAGGAAAAATAAACACTTAAAGTCACTAAGATTATCTGCAAGTTTGATTGAAGGCAATCTTCATCATGACAGATGTTCTGTTGTCATTATTTTTTAGTCCAAGGTGACATCTCGGCCTGTTTACTGATCTATGTCACTTTACCGCTCGGCCTGTGCAGAAAAGTGAGGATGATGTTGTGCAGTCAGGACATGCCCCTCTTAGGACAGATTAAGGAAACTACTGTTTGGCTTTTATCACCCAGCTTAACGGTCTCCGTGATATCACAGCGCTTCTCATCAGCAGGTTTTAATGTGGAGCTAGTCTGTAATTGAGGCAGAGTGTCAAGTGTGAAGAAACACCTCGCTGCTCCCTTTTTAACATGCATACTCGAGTCTGTGCAGCCAGCCAGGCTTCAACTCTGCTGGTTCAGTTTAGAGAAATAGGGGAAGGTTCAAACTCTTAAAAACTAACCGTGCACTCTCCACTTTAGACCCACATGTTTTGTGTCCTTGAGCCAGGACGCTGAACTTTCAGCTGATCATGTGAGCTAAAATCGATTCCGTCAAACACTGTCAGCTTACTGTTTAAACTGTTAATGGCTGCCTGGTACCTAATTGAAGTCCCTCTCATTCTCACATCGTACCCTCTCTTTTCATTTGCCCTTCCACTGTCCTCCACTGAGTTAGATTTATGACTGTCAGATTTGTATTTTACTGCCATAGCAAGGACGCAAGAACCGCCTGTACCTGCTACAACAATGAAAATCAATCTCCTCTCTCCCCCTCTCTCTCTCTGTATCCGTGCAGGCAGCCGGTGGGGATGGGAAATGATGGAGGACAAAGGCCCTCGTGTAGCCGACTACTTTGTGGTGGCCGGTCTGACGGACCCGTCCAAGCCGCTGGACCAGGAGATCCACTTTGATGACGTCTGCCACAAGACCGCCAAGCCTAAGGCGCCCATCACCGATGTGGCTGTGGTGATCCGTTCCATGGGCGAAGAGGCGCCGCCAGGGTTCACATGTGTAGAGGAAACCCCAACCGGCCATTCTGCTGACCTTAACAATGGAGGCCTCATGGCGCCTCAGATCTTCCTGTGTTACAGGCGAGGCCGCGACAAGCCACCTCTCACTGACCTGGGGTAAGAACCAACGGAGCCTTGAGTCTATGTTTGGAGCGATATCTAAACACAGAATTTATGGTTTAAAGAAGGCTCAGAGTCTTCAGTCCTGTTAGGAGCTCTTTGAGGCATAATGGTGCAGAAGCCTGATGCTGAAGTTCATAATGCTTCCATACTGAGATTTAGGAGTTACAGTGTTCACCATCCTAGTTTAGCATGTTATCTAGGGGTTGAACAAAATATATCGATATGGCAAATACTTTGTTTTCTTGATTCTACTCTAAATAAATGTCCCCATCAACTTAACTCATTGATGATTGCTCATGACTCCCTACGGGCAGGAAGTAGCAGAGAGAATCACTCCCATGATTCCCTTCCAGCCTCTACGTCATCTTTCTGTGTTATTTTGATTGAGAGCCCCCTGGTGGCAGAATTTACATATTGTGCCTTTAATGGAAACTTATTGTCCAATGATGATAACTCTAGATGAAAGGTTACGTTCTAACCCGTTTTCCTGAAAGAGACATTAAAAGTGTGCGCTAAATGTCAAGACGGTCCATCTTAAAGTTGTTGAGCTGTTGAGCTATAAAACCCACAAATGTCATGTTGGCTGTTAAAGTAAGATCTTCAAATTCAGTGAGAAGTAGAACAAGGAGAAGAAAGGTTTAATGAAAACAAGTGGGAAAGAAAAGAGAAGAGAAGAAGTAACAGGATCAATATCCCTTCATTCAGTTGCAGCTCTCCTTGGCTCAGCCTTTGTAGGAAATAAAACACAGAAACTTGTAACAGCTGAATGATCAGACGAATATAGTGATTTAGAGTAAACACAAAAAACAAAAACATTTTGATATTCCTCTGCTCTGAATCCTTTTCGTCTCACAGAGTGTCTTCTTTATTAAGCTGGAAGAGTTATTACACGTTGTTTAAGGTAGTGAAGTCAGTATACTGCAGCTAAAGAGAAAAGATGAAGAATGACTGAAGCACATTTTAAGATCCGCCGTGACGCTGCAGTCCTTCCTCTTCCTCTTCTGTGCAGAATATGTAACCACAAAGCTGGTTGTAAGAATCATACTAATTCACATTTTGCTGAATTTTATAAAACATCTATTTGAGCTGATGATGTCCTTTTTTCTGGACAACTCTGAGCCTCTTTATCCACTTGATCTAGTAATGAATGTGTTGCAACATGAACATGCTGTATCCATTATTTGTCTCATTACTATTAATGATTAGGAAACAGTGTTGTTATTCCTGAGAGTGTCAGCTTTCTTCTTCTCTGAACTAGAGTTCCCAGTCCCCATTTAAAAAGTCATCCACATCACCTCTGCTCTTAAATGCTGAAGTGCTCTCAGCTTTAAAAAAAAAAGAGCTCTGCGCTGCCTGACATTTCTTCCTGTGCAGCACTTTTTTCCTCCACAGCAGCCGGTTTTCTGTCTGTCTTGCAGCCGTTCCGCCATTGTGATTTTTGCAACAAAAAAAGTGAAATGGTGTGAAGCAGCAGTTACAGGTGTCCTCCTCAGCAACACCTTTGTGAAGTATGGGAATCCAATACTGTTTGTTCAGTGCTCGCACACCTCAGGCAGGCAGAGACAGGTGGTGACAATGCTAAGGAGGCTCGTGTTGGCCTCTGACTCTACAGAGTGCAGTGCTTATCAGGCACTGACGCTGAGGCTGCTCACACGCTATCAGCAGCTTTGTGTGCTGAAAGCTCAGAGGGGCTGCACTTCCCAGACACCGGTAGGACTAATGGGAAGCTGACGTGTGTCTGTGTGTGCAAGTCTAGACGTCATGTACATCCGTCTTTACTCATTCCTACATGTGAGAGTGTGAGAGAGAGGGATAATCTTTTACCAAGTTAAATTCATATCAATTTGTCCTAATTTAACACTGGGGACTAGAGAGGAGTATGAGAAGCATAAGCACCTCTAAGGTTTCAACAAGGAACTTGGTAGCAGAGGTGGTAATCCACCCAAACACTTACACATGCCATCTCTTGATCACTTCTGTCGGCAGCCACACTCAACTCTCTCTCTCTCTCTCTCTCTCTCTCTGAAGATTAAGGGCGCACTCACAAAGTAGCACATGTAAAGTCTGTTGTCACCTTCATGGATTTCTTCATCACATCTCGATTTATCGATTAGAAAGATGAAAAAGTCCTTATTATGTCGGTTGCTTAGTCGGTTGGAAAAACATTTAGTGCTTCCTGAGAAACAGCCTCCCTCCGCAAAAACTGCACTCTGGATTTACGTTTTTCATATGTCTTTTATTGTTTTATAATGTTATTTTCCGACAGGGGTGAGAAATCTCTCTTGAAGTGAAGGGAAGAAACAAAACGAGGAAAACAAACCTGCATAAACATCTGAAATTCTCATGCAATTTTTTTTTCGAGAGACTTCAAGGTCTTATTTAGCAAACAAAAAAGCCATTTTAAAGTTCCTAAGAATTGCGTGCTCTGTTGATAATAGAGGAATGTAACCTGCGCTCGTCTGATGGCAGATTTCTGCGTCAACAAAAGCAGATTTTGTATAAAGGCATAAAATGTTGTGCACTAAGTGTTTGGCCCTTCTCTGAGCAGAGCAGATTCTGTGATGAGCACCGAGAATGACAAATGGACTGAATAAAAAATTCTTGTAGCTAGCCTCTATGAATTCTTTTCTCTTTTTCGGCGTTCATTTAGTACCACACGCTGCCTGTTGAGCTCCACTTCAAACAGTAATGGAGCATAAGTGCATTATGGAAGCGCAGAGGGGGCTGTTTAAAAAGACTGCTACTGCTGTGTACCTCTCAGTACTCATCCTCTGAGTGGTTTCTGCGAGCGTCCTCTTGTGCCTCATTGTGAAGCTGGCGCTGGGTTAATATGTTTTTGTCAGACTTTGCATTAATCTTTCTGCACATGGTGTGAGAGGAGGGTCAAAATATATCGCGAAATGTATTTGATGTAGGGTCAAACGTAAATTTAACCACCATTACAAAGTTTTTTCTTTCTATAAAAACCCATCCAAAACTTAGTAAAGGCTATCAGAAATTTGACCATAATTTTTGTTATAAAATAGATTTACACAGCTTTACCAAGTGTACATTTAAGTAAAAAAAAAAAACGAAACTCTGGGTGAAATCGACAATCCGGCTGTTTGCATTCAAACATATAACTCCTCCTGGAAATCTCAGAGGGTTTTTTTGGGCCATTTCTGAAAATGCGAAAGTCCTATTGGAGTTTCTCCTTGCCGTCTTGTTATATAAGCTCATATATCTTTCTATTAATCACATTAGTTCTGCTTTGCTGGATATGAGGTGCAGAGCCAACATTAACCTTAATCAACTCAATAATGTCAGCAAATGCATTCTGGGATAAAAGCCCAGTTTACGACTTAAACAGGCTGCTCCACCTAATTGGCTCAATGAGATCACTACAGCATATTGTGTTGATTAATCCTCATAATTAGTCTATTAAGTACACATTGATGTAGAGTTCTGTTTAGCTAACTGCAGTGTCCCCCCCCCACCTCCACAGCGTGCTGTATGAGTGGAAAGAGCGACTGAAGCAGGGCTGCCACCTCATCCAGACCACGCCCTCCGGTCGCCCGGCCAACATCAGCGGGAATTCCTCCCAGCGAATCTACGTCACCTACCGCCGGGCGCCTGAGAGCCAGCCTCACACTGCCCTGGCCGTCACTGACATCTGCATAATCATCCCGAGCAAGGGAGAGACGCCCCCACACACCTTCTGCAAGGTGGAGAAGAACCTCAACAGCAGCATGGTGAGAGGGACTATGGGGAACAAAAACACAGATTTTTTTGAGTGTGTCAAGTCAAGGAAACTCGATCAGTGCTGAAATGGAGGTTTTGTTAAATTATAGTAAGCATCAATATTTCATGTTGGTGTCGGAGACTTTTTGCTAAAGCTGCCATTTTGCAAACCCCCCCCCCCCCCCAAAAAAAAACCAATCACATCAGGAGAAACTTATCGCCCACATATAAGAAGACCAATATGTATACCCGTTGATAAGTGTCAAAAACTTAAACTTAAATCTAGAATGATCCGGGTTTGAAAATCATCTTAGTCGTCTAACGTCTGTACCAGCCAAGCAACCCGTGTTTCCCTTCATAGATGAAGACAGACGAGTCTCTGCAGCCTGATGGCCATCACTTCAGTTCTTGGTTTCTTTCTTAACCACACAGAATCCCATCAGTGTACTCTCAGAGTCATTGCTGCGTCAGCTCGGTCTACAGTGATAGAAAATGATTGTAAGTGTGTAAATGGCTGCATGGGCCTTTAGATTTCTTTAAAGAGATTAAGTGATGGAAGTCGTGTTATAAAGTTAATATGTAAATGTAATGAGACTTACAGTGCGAGACGGAGCGCCTCCTGTGATGAAATAAGAGATTTAGCTACCATAATTTGTCAATCGGATAAATGTAGGACCCTGTTTTTAATATTTCAGTTCAGCTCCAGGTGTACACTTTATGTGCAGTTTTTGGGGAATTCAACACAAAAAAGTGATTTAGTAGATGATGTATCATCACGTCTCTCTGCAGGCTAATGCTTCAGCTACTAGATGAACAGGCCTGAGTAATGCTACATGTTTGTACTGTATTACATTTTATTTGTAAATACACCAGTTTGCTCGATGGCAGCATTTTAACTGAGGCCACAAGGTGAATGACTGCAGACTGAACTTAGATATTGATTTTACACAGAAGAGCTTTTACCAGTTTTTACTTCATACTCATCTGTTAACTCACATTGACACACACACACACACACACACACACAGTTGGTGGCAGAGCAGTGCAGCAAAATCACTGGCTTGGAAATAAGGAGCAATTTTTGGCTTCAGGCAAGATTGTACACTTTCTCAGTAATTTGAACTCAAAGTGATAGAAAACCCCTTCAAGAGTCAGAGAGCAGCCGATTGATCTTGTGTTAACTTAACTTGCTATTGTTGTGCCTGTCACTTTCATTTGTTCATCACTTTGGTCAGCTCTGGTTATTTAAACACAAAATGATTCTGTATAGAGCAACCATCATAGGGAACATCCAAGTTTGTCATCAAATTCCTGGTTGTCTTTTTTTGTTTTTAGTTACAGCTTTATTTTACTTTATTTTATTTTATTTTACCAGGCAGGTCATTAAGAACAAATTCTTATTCACAAAGACGGCCTGGCAACCTCTCTTGTTCTTGTTCTTGATCTGATCTTGACCTAAATCTCCTCTAGCCCTCTCTTCTGTCTAATGTAAGAAAAAGCAATGTTAACATTTTCAAAAGTGCATGTTATTTCCACCCAATCATGTAGAGACATCTTTTACATTTTTCCTTTGAGTTGCAGAAGATTCTCTAATAATTAAGATTTGAGACTCTACTTTTTAAGTATTGCGTTTGACAAAGTGCTGCCAAACTTTCAGCTGCTTCCACTCGAATCAATAAATAAAAAAACAATAGAAAAACAAACGCACATGTGAACAGAAAGGCACAAACTAATGCAAAGCAACACAACAGCTTTGAGATCAAAGCCAAGACAAATCATGGAAAACATGCCAAAGGGGAAGAAATATTTTAAAATCTTTTCTCAGCTTTGACTAAATTTTGGTGCATCCTGAAACACCCCCAAAAGAAGTTTTTTTTTAAACTCTGCATGCAACTTCTCTTCCATGAAACAATATTGCTGTAACACAAAAAAGAAATGAACTCAGATTTCCAGACTTTAAACATTTTTTTCCTTAAAGATGGGAGTCCATGCAAAATAGAAAAATTGGAAAAATTGCCAATACTTTACAAATGTCTTAATTAGGAGTATAAATCAGTAATTAATCACCAAGCTTAAGATGACTATTTCAGTGGGATTCTCGATTTAAAGTTTCACATTCTGTTGTTTGTTCTGCAGCAAGTTGAGCAAACACTTAATGTTCAGATTATGTTTTGTCATAAGGTGGCAGAGCGTAACATTTTTAGTTAAACAATGATGAAGCTGACTTTTTTTATGATGTCAGAGTTTCAGTTTGGAGTACACTTTTATCCAGCCGTGTTGTATTTTCACTTTTTAAAAAGTAGTACTTAACTCTGCGATCTTTGTATAATGCATGCTGTTTCTTTTCCCATCATGCTAACTTTCCTCACTCTGATCCTGTTTTCAGTGGGGCTCCTCGGTCTACTTGTGTTACAAGAAGTCTGTGGCCAAAACCAACATGATTGCCTACAAAGCAGGTAAGGCGTCCTCATCCTGAAAACTACAGCTGCACAAAGATCCCAATACTGATGAGAACTTCCTGCTGCTGGCTGATAAGATTGAGATATCAAATGACCATGGTGGATGTAAATACTACACCCAGTTTTTTCTCTAAATGTTTTTTTTTTCTTATTTGAGAAACCGTCCATTTTCAGACAGAGAGGATAACTGAAGATGTGTTTGAAAAGTCACATATAAGACATAACAATGCAGTTATAGCCTGTTTTTCTGTTGCTTCAGCTGTGTGTAGTGTCTGGAGAGGGGAGGGTCTGCTGCAGACTGAACTGGCTGCATGAGGACATTCTGTCACAGTTGTTCTTGCAGACTCAGACTTGTTGATGCACGTTGATGCCTCAGAATAAGAGCGTCTAGATAAGCCTTTGCACGCCAATATTCCTCTCCTTTAAAAGATTGAAATGGTCGTCAATATATTTAATGGTAATGTGAGTAATAATATACTTGCATCCCATGAAATCCATCAGACTTTTCAGCACACAGCAGACTGTCATTCTGTGATAACAGTGTTGGCTCCGTCTGCCGCGTTTGGCTCGGCCTCAGACTGGCTGGCTCGAGCATTTTGTTGAGCATGTCTTGAATATGCAGCAGACTGTGAATGCAGAGATCCTATCTGTTTCTCACTAATGCTTTGCATGAGTCAGCCCACAGACCTGAAGTTTATTTTCAACCTTTCACGCCAGGAAGATTCCAGCACGCTTAGAGCTCTAAGTTTTGGAAACAAGACATGTTTTGCAACATCTGACTTTATTTACACAGTCATGCAACAGCGTGATCCAGAATGAGCAAGCTGAGTCTGCTTTGTTGGAGGATATATGGTACTGGAAAAAAATACTAATAAATGTTCACATGTGGCTGCAGAGCAACACAATTCCCACTGTGTACAAGACTGCTAGGAAGAATTCCTAGCAGTCTTATATAAGATAAGAATCTTATTTCTTTAAATAAGCATCATCAGTTCATAATTATATTATCAAACTTAATGAGTTGACTCAACTTCATGTTTAGTGTTTGTACGTTTTATCCCAAGAGAATTGTCAATAACTCTGCATCCTTGTTGAACTCGTTGACCCTGTAATAACTTTTACAGTTATTGTCTCGGTGCTCTTTCACTCTATATCTATATCTGATTTCAGCTGATTCAGCAGTATTTGTCAGACAGATCAAATCAGCAGCTACATCTGATCAACTAATGGGAACATCTGGTAGATGAAGAAACAGATGTCTTCACATTTTTTGGCAAATTAATTTAAAAAAAAAGAAAAAGAGTGAGATGTAATTCTTTTGTTGTTTTGAGCCACAGTTTATCTTTGCAAACTGTTTTCTACAAGATGTTTTTTTGTGCAGTTTGTGTGCGTAATCAATGCATGCAGAACGGCGTCGTTAAAGCCAAAGTCAGATGCTGCAGAATGGAGTAAGAGATGGCACTGAACAAAATCACTACCTCATTGTTTCTTTTTTGTTTTCCCTGACAGTGATGAATGGCCCAAAGGCCTGATTACCTAGAACTGATTGCTTATTACAGAGCCCAGATTTTTTTTAAGTGAATCCCTGGCTCGACGAAGTGGTACATCATCACTGTGATTAGAATAATTTGAACTTGTTTTGTTTCATTTCAGACTTATTGGAAAGGTAGTTTTCGCATCTAAATCGGCTGTTAATTGATAATCACCGGGGAGAGATGGCAACATGCGGTTCTTTGAATGGAGTTCTCCGTTTGATTTTCTTTTTTATCCACTTGTAGGTTTATTCAGCAGATATCCAGAGGAGGACTACGAGTCTTTCCCCCTGCCGGAGTCCGTCCCTCTCTTCTGCCTTCCCATGGGGGCCACAATCGAGTGCTGGCCAGCTAACACCAAATACTCCCTCCCTGTTTTTTCCACCTTTGTCCTGACTGGAGCATCTGGAGAGAAGGTAAATGTGGAAATAGCTAGATTCTTCTTTCCTACTTCCTCTCTTTCTCCCGCTCATCCACACGAGCAGGAAACACCTCAGTAGCAGCTTGAGGTGCGAGGGTGCCAGTGACTGTTAGACCTCAACAGCGTACTGTGACTTTCACCCTTACAGGTGACGCAGAAAACCACAATACCCCACATGCCAGCAGAGAAAGTGGGTCACAATGCGTCTTCCTTTCGTTGGTTAAAAACATTGTTACTTGACATCTAGTGTTTGCATTGTAAGGTTGGGCCTCCTCACATACAGCTAAAGGATGTAGAAAATGCACATGGGGTCCTTGATGTGTGATTTTGCACAAACGACACATAGATTACATTCAGATTACAGTGTAAACATCTGTAAACGATATATGCTCTGAGGCCTAGATGAGCTTTTAGCCCAGTTTGTTTTTTTTGCCAGCTGGATGACTGGGATTGAATTAGCGCTGGAACTGATAGTGCAATTTTCTGATTTGGACACAAACGGCTGTTACACCCAATAAATCATGTGTCTAGAAAAAGGAGAGAAACAACAGCAACAGCCTTATACTAAAAAAATAACACTTTTGTATGTAATTTCACAATAATGGGTAAAATATGTAATTTCAAGTCATTTCTAGTTTGTATTTGTTTTTGGAAGGCATTTTGCGACCCCCCCTCTGGGAACCACTGCACTAGCACACACTCAAAGTGCTTCACTGTCACCAGAGCTTTTCCACGTCTACTGGAGGATGACGGAGAAGGCTCAGCCAAGATGACCGCTGCAAAGGTTACTTATAACCTCTCACTCTGCGAAACCAGAATTACCAACCCTGCCTTTAACGACAGAAGAAACATGCAAATGTGACAACACCACTCCCTATATGTTTGATTTCCTGCAGACTTAACGTCAGCTAAAGACAACACATTCATGGTTTTCAGAATCTAAACATGAGGCCCTGCTTCCTGCTGCGTTGGTCTGTGGGTTTGGAAAGTGGTCCAGTTGGGATGACTTCTCATGTTGACACGTATTAGTGAATTATGTGGTGAAACACAATCCTGATTGAATACAAATAACATCCAAAGCCTGCTGATGTTTAGATGGCAGCGGTTCTGCAGAACAAGGCCAGTGAGGGGTCAGCAGGGATCACTGGAGCCAAACCCTCCGCGCTCTGCTGCTGCTGAGTCAAGCCTGTGTGTACGATGTATGTGTGTGTGTGTTTGGATGGCCTGCAGGAGACCATGCTGAGGATATTTGTTGAGAACAGTGTGTGTGTGTGCTGAAAGAGTTCACTGTTTCCTCTCTTATTTTTATGTCTACATGGTTTTCGTTGTTGAACATGTGTGTTATCTGCAGCATATGATGGCCAAAGCAGGGGTTCCCAAACTTTGCCATGCCAAGGACCCCCACAGAGCATTAACCTCAGACCAGGACCCCCTCTTGCAACATTTCTTAACTTCCTTGGACATTACGATGGAAAAAAACATCAACCTTGAGACCAAGAACTAAAGCCATACTACTAATCTAAAAATACAGATTACAATTTATTTCTCACAAATAATGTTTTTTCTTTCCTCCAAGATTCTGAGACCCCCCTAGCACTCTTTGGCGACCTCTCTGGGTCTGAACACCCACTTTGAAAAACACTGGGGTAAAACACTAACCCAGAATGAGCCACAATTATTCAGTCTGTATATCGAACACACACACACACACACACACACACACACACACACACACACACACACACACACACACACACACACACACACACACACACACAGGCGTCCTGAGGTCAGTCATCAGCAAACAAAGTCTTGGGTAACATCTGTCCTTTTTGGGGAAAATGTTACAAACTGAGGCACACAGGCGGACACAGTCAGCCAGCAGATAAGCCAGTTAGCTTTGATGTGTGTGAATTGTGAAACTCACATTTCCAGTAAGCAGAGGGGATTTTATTTGTCTTGATGCCGACTCTGTTCCAGCCGGCTCCTTGTTTGTTCGGCCCCGGTTGGCACTCGTGATTCTGACAACAGTTAAACAAAGTACTCCGTGCTTACTTTATTTCTGTGCCTATTGATTCTTTCATTAATTTAAGAGGGCGGGGTGATGATTTAGAGCACTGCAGAAAGGTTTCTAAACAGTCTGCTCCTTTTCATTATTAGTTGGCTCGCTCATCTGTTTGGCTTTTTCTCCGGGAAGTTGTTGTTCAAAAATGACAAGAGGTTTAATTTACATTTTGAGTGGGAGAGATAGTCCAAATGTTGACTGTAAATATGGGACATTTTTAGATAGAGGATATTTTGGATTGTCTCTGTGTCTTTAGTTATATTGGTTTGTTTTACTCATACCTGTTAGAGAGTGATTTAAATCAATGAGGTTCCTCATTACTGCCATTTTCCACATACTCCGGTCCGCACCGCTGCCCGTCTGCGCTGCTCCAGTCCATGTTCCTGTTTCTACAGTTTGCGGCGCGGACCGTCTCAAGAGCGTGCCAGCAGCTCCGCTCTGCTCTGTTTCAAATACGCTGCAAGTCTGTTTTGGACTGAGCTCGCTGCAATACGCCTTGAGCTGGACAAAATAGATCGAGCCGGACAGGAAGTCAGACAAGGAAACGCACCGAGCATGTGGTCAATTTCAAAATAAAACACAATAAACAGACACAGGATAATTTTTTCATCACTTTATCAACATTACGTCCAAAACAGGCACCAAATGAACAACAAATCAACCTCAGGAAGACAAAGCAGTTGCTAGTTTTTCCTCTTTATTCCTGCGTGATCTTGTAGTTCCCCTGTGACGGAGCAAAACCCCGTCGCTGACGGACTTTGTGGAATTTGGCAGTTAGAAGAACAGTTTGGTCTGTTAGGATATCGCTGTATACAAATAAATTAGTTTTGAGTTGTGCTTTTAGTCAATCAACAGAACAGAGCAAAAAAAAACACTATTATTTTGATAATTAATAATTTGTTGTTTTTTGTGCTAAAACGTTGCCAAATTCCGCTGTTGAAATGTGAATATTTTCTATAATTGTGGGTTGAATGTCACTTGGCAGATTAGATAATAAAGAGTATAAATGTTGTAAGCAGCTCTGAGAAGTCTAGCACAATAAAGTTTTTATTACTGCTCATTAAGACGGTTAAGACAAAGGACTTTCTGCATTTCTCAGACCTCGAGGTTACCACTTGATGGACAAAAGGAGGGGATGAAGGTTGTGTAGCAGGAGAGTCCGCTGACATCTCAGAAGCATGACATGATACATCTGCAGATCTTGACCCGTGTTTCCAACATGTTCTTTGCTTCAGGTGTACGGTGCTGCGATTCAGTTCTATGAGCCTTACCCACTGGAGTGTCTGACTGATCAGCAGTCCTCCCAGCTGGGTCTCTTGAGCCCGGAACCAAACAAGCCGCCCGCCTCCAAGACTACGCCGCCCGCCTCCAACAGCCCTGCTACTCCACGCTCTGTCTACACCAACAAGTGCATCTGTCTGCTCTCGCACTGGCCCTTCTTTGACGCTTTCCGCAAGTTCCTCACATTCCTCTATCGCTACTCCATCTCAGGCCCTCACGCCCTGCCCATCGAGAAGTGAGTTCTCTTCTTTTGATATCTTTATTTTGACCAATGTTCTTCTCTAAGTCTTTGAAATCTTCATTCACTGAAGTGTTATCAACCGTTGGGATCATTGTTGTTTTTGTGTTTTGGTCGTCAGTATCACGGTTCTCCCCTGGAGAAGTTGTTTTTGATTGGATGTTCACCTGACCTGACCAGAGGATTCATACTCTCGTGTTTTTCTGCTGCTACTAACTCTCACTCCTGCACAAGGGGGTTTCTGTGACAGATTATTCAGCTGCCAAATGCTGTATTATTTCTGGCCTCACATCCCCTAATTCTTCTTCCTCTTCTTCTTCTTCTTCCCAGGCACATCTCTCATTTTATGCACAAAGTTCCCTTCCCTTCCTCCCAGAGGCCTCGCATCCTGGTTCAGGTACGTTTAGTTTTGAAGCGTTAAAAACCCTCCTGCGGTGTCTGCTGCACATAGTTCATGTTGGAAAAAATGGGTACTTATAATTTTTTTGCAGACTGCAGTGTTGTTTTCTGAAGTTGTTTAGGGTTGCCTGGGGCTGCAGTAGTTTGAGTCCTCCATTATGGATGAATATTTAAATGTTTCAGTGAAGGCATTTTGAGCTCGGCTGTTTTTTTTTTGTTTTTTTTTCTAATCTCACTTCAACTTTCCACCTTTACTACAGCTCTCCCCTCACGACAGCTTGATGCTCAGCCAGCCGGTGTCTTCTCCTCTACCGCTCAGGTGAGAACAGCTGCACACAAGTGTTCCCTACTAATTGAAGCCTGAGTGCACTTTATGGATTTGCAGATCACCATGTGTCTGTTCAGATTTGAGGTCTTCACAGATCATTACTGTGGGTCCTGGATCTGTTTGAGCATCATGTGTTCATACCTAAGTGGATTTGAGACTATCTGTTGATCACCTGTGGTGTAACTGCTTTGAAGATAAAAATAAAGATCAGATTACTGGAGCAAAAGAAGGTGAAAGGAGACATGAATAGATTTGCAGAGGCAGCGACAAACTTAGAGGTGGCAGAGCGAGAAAGATGGAAACCTAAGCTAAAAGGAAATGAATATAAAGGAGTTCCAACCAAGGGGCGTTCGTCCGTCTATTACACCTTCATGACTTCAAGACTTTAAAAAAGTAAGCTCTGGTTAGTTAGTTTATGGTGGACTTTAAGAGTTAACAGTGGCTCACATTGCAGCAACAAAACAAGCGACAATAGAAATTAGCAAAATAAGAGTACAACTTGTAGGAAGGGTAGGAAAAGTATTTTGTATTTGACTTGATGAACAGCTGCACAACGGCATGTTTTAATTTCAATTTTAACGATTTGAGATTACCCATTTAGTTTACACTGAGAGGAAGTCACAGTTCAGGATACAAACACACACAGACAACAGAGCACATGCAAACTCCACACGCCGACATCAGTTACAGAGGATGACAAATCAGACTTACATTTTGTTGGTGATCAAATATATATTGGTTATTTTTCAATATGGAGAGGCAGCAATACAATTACACAAGTTCTAAAAGCTAAACAAGGCAAACGACCCCCACAGCCCTAGTTCAGACAAAAGAGATAGATAAAGATAAAGAGATGTCAGGCACCTACAAGTAACTACAGAGACAGAAAAATCCCATAACAAATCTGGACATAAACAAAATCCATTTAAGCAAACACGAGTTGATGGGATTATTCTGATTTCCTCCTTCATCCATGATGATAAGATTTTATGTCTGAACAATATTTGGAAGCAGAAATGTGCTCAGGGGCTGGAGGAAGTTGTAAATATTTATGAATGATTTATAATAATCTTTGTTTGAATCTAACTTTGCACATTTGTGTTTTTCTCCAGTGGTGGAAGATTTTCCACGCTGCTCCAGAACCTCGGACCAGAAAATGCTGTCACGTTGTTGGTGTTTGCTGTCACAGAACACAAGATCCTGATCCACTCGTTGCGGCCTGCGGTGCTGACCAGCGTCACTGAAGCTCTGGTGTCTGTAAGTCGCTGTCTTTAAGGTCGTTTTCAGTCTAAATAGAACATGGAGTAAATTCAGAATGAGTCAAAAGTATCAACCTTATTTTAAATTTGAGCCATTTCTAAGAATATATTTAAGATAATATTGGATTAAATGACCATGTAGCCATGGTTACAACTGTCGCCTAACAGCCAGAAGGTCCCTGTTTTGAATCCCAGTTTGGCCATGAATTAAGTTAATTTCACTCAGAAATTTAGATTATTTTTTTTTTCATCCTAAATGGATCAAATCCATCTCAAATCATCTCAAACTCAGTCAACTTTTAATTTGAAGGCAGCTCGGACAGTAACTGTTTTAGTGTGCTGCGTCTTCCTCAGTGGCAGACGCAGTGTGTTGAAACGTGAGTCCTTTTCACCAAAATGAATTTGCCTGAAGTGATTTGTTTGCTCCAGGACTTTCTTTGACTCCTGCTTGAAAGAAGGAGTCCACTGAATTATAATTTGAATGTCTAAGGTTCTTCTCTGAGAGCACCCACCTCCATTTGAGGTGTGGCTGAAGCACAAGAGTTTCCTCATTCTTTACTGATTTAGGTTCAAGCAGCTAGTCTTTTTTTACTGTATGATCAGGGTTGTGACACATCTCCAAACATTATTATGTCGATGTCCTGGTCGTCATGCTGAGATCCTCTACTTTGAGTTTGGAATTATATGTTTCTTTCTTTCTACATTTCATTTCATGTTTTTTTAATAATGTCTAACATGTCTCTAATCGTCACTGCATTCGTCTTACAGTCGTCATTTGTTGAGGGGAAAACAAATTGGTTCAACTTTAGTGGGAAGGCAATACAAGTTGTTGACCGAATTTCTTCTTCAATGAATTACCTTTTTACCATCGGGAAGTGTGTTTTTTTTTTCCGACTGTCTGCGTAAATGTGCTACTGGAGAATATGATTACCTTTCTTTACAATCATCTGACTGTATCTGTCTTCCTGTCATTCCTCAGATGATTTTCCCGTTCCACTGGCCGTGCCCGTACATCCCTCTGTGCCCGCTGGCGTTAGCCGACGTCTTGAGCGCCCCCTGTCCGTTCATCGTCGGAGTGGACTCCCGCTACTTTGATCTTTACGACCCCCCACCTGACGTGAGCTGTGTGGACCTGGACACAAACACCATCTTCCAGTGAGCACAAAACCCCCCAAAAAAACCTTCCAATAACTTTTGCAGAATTTGATCTTTCTTCACTCTGTCGGATAAATATTGTATGTGTGTGTGTGTGGTCGGTGAACCACACATATCCTGTGCAGCACTTCAACCTAAGAGCTCCACATTGTTTCTTTTGTTAGTCTTTTTTTCCTAAACCACATTACTGCCCGGTCATGAGTTATAAGTTTAGAGACCTGGCGCCCGGGTGGAAATGGTTATTTATGTAGTGTCAGACTCATTTTAAAAAAGAACAGAATGCATTTTTGTGGTGTTTCAGGTATGGTTAGAATATTTCCTCAAATCATTTCTGGGCTCAAATAAGCGACCAGGCCGTGTCAGGGTGGTCCTAACCCCCCTGGCCCGGCTGCTGTCCATGTTGGTTTTGGCCTCTCTGAGCCTCTCCAGAGCTCACGGTGTATTTCTGCTTTTCTAGCAATGAAGATAAGCGAGCCCTCACATGGAAGATCCTGCCAAAGAAAGCCTGTAAAAACCTCATGAATGTGCTGAGCAGCCTCTACCAGCAGCTGGTTGACGGTGAGTTCTGAGCTGCTGAATAAAGTACAACAAAGGTTTTTTTTTAAAATGTGTTAAGTTTGTTTTGTGTTTCATGTTCAGACCTGCATGTACGATGCATTACATTCATAGCTGACTTGACCATTAAGTGCTTTTATTAACTTGTTAAATAGTTGGGGCTGACGCTTTCTGACAAACTGAAGTTCATTCACATCTGCACAATGAAATGAAAAAGTATTGAAGTTATAATGTTGGAAAGGTTTGGTTGCGGCTGAATGTTTTTGTTTTTTTTAAGATTGTTTGGTAATGAACTCAAAAAAAAAGTCACATCATCATGATCTTAAGTTGATTTTTGACAAATTATTCAAAAACTAACATTTCCTCTGACTATGATTTATATTACAGTCATTATAAGTGTTAAGAAACAAACTATGTTTCGATGTTTGATAATGGTCAGCTATAGTTTGAGAAAATTCAAAATTCACTGTTATTTGTTTGAAACCAAACATTGGTACTGTATCACCTAAACTGTTGATGTTGCTTCTTTTCCCACAGAATTTCGGCTTTTATTGTTTTAAGTATGTGTTTTAAACGTAAATTTTTTTGGGCTTTTTTCCCCCTTCATTTAGAGATAGGACAGTAGATAGAGTCAGAAACCTGAGAGTGTGGGAAATGCCATGTCAGTACATGGAGGCATGACCTAACTGCTAGGCCGTCAACACCCTGTATCCATCACCTCTGTCGGTTTCAGGTAGTCAGGCGATCTCAACACCAACCACAAGGCTACCGGCGCTCGCTCTGCCCTTTGTTCTAATCAAAAATGAAAGCTTATTTGTAGCTGATTAAGGTCCTCAAAGAGTGTGTTACACTTCATTCATCATATTTAATCTTGGACTCTATTGTCTTCTGATTATTCCCCATTCACTCTGTAATGTTCTCCTGTCTATTTAGCTAATTGAAAGCCCGCAGTAATCCAGTTTACATCATAACAGTTTCCTAATTACCCCTCTGGTCGTCTCTGTTGCTCATTGTTTTGTTGTCAACTCTCCCCGCTACTCGTGGAGGCTCTCCTTGGAACCTGCCGTTTATTGAGCTGTAGAAATGAAATGGATTTTCTGATTCAGTGAAGTTGAAAATCTTCCCAGTTTCTGCCAGAAGTGCTGAATATTGATGTGACAGCCCGAGGTTTGAGTCGAGACATCGAAGCCCGATGGCTGTTTGGAAACTTGGATATCAACTTGTGTTTATTTTTCCTAATTATGTAACGTCTAATCCTCGTTTGCAATACCAATACTTTAAAGTGATACTGAAGGCAGTGCAGTGGTGTGAGACTTCTACTGCATATCTTATAATCACCTTAAATGTCTTCATCAAAATGCAAAATGTGAAACTTTAAAGGCGGCGGCCTCAGTTTGAAGTTGTGATTCAAACTTCATGTTCTTATGAACACAGATTTAAATTCAAGTTGCAGCGACAGATGCTGATATCATTTTCTGGACTGCAGCTTTGATCAGCCCTTCAAACATTACTGTTACTGACTTTGCGAGTGCATGATTAAGTTTTGCACAAAGTTGTTTGAAGTTGCTTTCACACTTGCACAAAACTCCTGAAGTTTTCTGGGTGAGCTGCATGTTTGAATCTGAATTTTCTCTCAGACTTTATCCGGGAAGTTTCTCCTGCAGGCCTCCTAGTATGTTTTCTGCAGAAAGTCAGAGTGAGCTGAGAACGCAGCAGGATATAAAAAGGAGAATTCGAGTGGTGACGTTGATTCCCTGCGATCGGTGCACAACCATAGATTGTATGACAGTTTCAATCTCCATGCACGTCATTAAACGGCTGCTTTAAGTTTTCGGTTCTCCAGTTTGTTCTCCTCTGCTCTTTTGTCGATGTTGTGATTCTGTGATATGAAGACAAATATTCTCATAATAGAGTTGTTATGCGGACTCTTTTGCCACCTCCGCGTCGTTCTTTTTACGTCGTCTTTTGCCTCAAGAGACCCTCAGCCTCCCCTCAGACCGGGAAAGTCTCCCCTCTATGAGGTGCATGTGTGAACAGCTAGATCTGGAGGATTTCAGGGGGGAGTCCTTCTGAATTTCTCAAGACATTTTCAGGAGTGTATGTGTGAGAAAAGCTAAAGTTGGAGTTTTCTCGTGTGTCACTTTGTCAATATGAAAGTGTTTGTACTTTAACTCCAGATGGATGAGAACCCAAAGAGCCTTTTTTGGCTGCATCGTGGATTTGCTCCTCCGTTGGACTATTGGACAATCAGCTCACTTAACGGGGTTGGAAATGAACTTTTTCGGCTACCTTCCACTGTGACTGGTTGATTCAAAAATCACTTGTTTTTTTTTACCGTCCTCTTTATTTTAAGCGACTGCAAAATGTTAAATATTATAATCAAGGTTTACAGTATTCAAGCACAAGGCTGTTAAAGAAAATACTGACATTAGGAGGAGGCGGGGCTCTGGGAGCGTGCAAGACCACCTGTCTCTGCTCAAAGTCGGATCGGAGGATGCAGCTCAATTTACGTTGTTTCATCTCCCAAATCACTCTGATACATTACTTTTATTTACCGGCCACGTTGGTGACGGGTGCTTATTTCCAACCCTGTTGCTAAAACTGCTTTTTCTTCAGCTAGTTAAAGAAACCAGCGGGACCCAAAGCTTAAAATGTATACTTTGTACTTAATGTGCTGCAGTATAATGTTGCATCACAGTAAATCATATGTGCTCATGGCACTGATGACGACATCTCTGAGATTCATCTGAATATTATAAAATCAAAACAACATAAAACCTTTTCTGGAAGAAGTGTAGAGAATGGTTACACGTTTGAGCGCTTCAGCATCGAGCAGACCAGCTCTCGATGTGCAGAGAGTCCTGAGGTAGAGTGTGCAGCTAAAGCAAACTGTTATCATATCTGACAAGACAATCAATACAGGGTTGTTAGCCAGGGAGATTGTTTTAGATAAAACACGACAAGTTAAAATAATCAACTTTAAACAAGTTTTGCTTCGTATGAGAACAGCAGCAAGAAAAAAAAAAGCAGATGCACAACAAATATAAAATCACAGCAGTCCAGAGGAGTTACAACATTTATCAGAAACATCACAGACGGGTTCAAAAATAAACCGACACCTCTAACTGTGACTAACTGTGTCACCGTTTGGTCACAATATTTCACTTTTACTGCACAACGTACAGCCATATGCTCGTTTATAACTGGTGCTGTGTCTCCTCTGTGTTCAGGTCAGTGCCGGCCTGATGGGCTGCTGGAGCTGAACATGAGTGACAGCTCGGAGCTGAGCTGTGGAAAAAGCCTCCACACGCTGGAGCTGGAGATCCAGGAAGCCTTCCTGCGCTTCATGGCAGCCATTTTGAAAGGATACCGTTCATTCCTGCGACCGATCACCCAGGCGCCCTCCGAGAAAGCCACGGACGCCAGCTCGCTCTTCGACTTGCAAGGTGTGAGAATCGATGTCACTCTGACCTCTTGGAGAGAAAATACTAAAAGTTTTTGTCCTCGTACAGATTGTCAGAGCCAGACGGTCAGGTCAGAGTCACACAGGAAACATGAATCCAGCTGTTTTAGTCCCCAGCAGCCTCCTCAAACTCCTCACACATGAACCAAAACAAGACAACTTTTCACAACAGTGTCTCGAGCCAAATTCTTCTCTGAAAGAAATGTATCCGGACAACGATTCCCACCGACGTGTTTACTCAGTCACAGATGGTTGAAGCTTTTCTGTCTTAAAATCGTTAATCTGAACGTTGACTGTCGTGTGTGAGACGAGGAAGTCCAACAGCAACTCGTGACAGAGATAAACATGTAATGAGTCTTTGGTAGAATTATTGCTTTACTGGGCTTTCTGGTAAATAAACAGAAAGAAACACACAATCACTGCAGTTTTCAGAGAATGGACAAGTCAACAAGCATGATTTAAAAAGCTTTTTAAGTATTCATTTAAACAGAATGTAATCAGAGGAAGCATTGCAAACCAATAATGGATAATCAGCACCTGTATCTGATGGGACTTTGTTGGCATGGGACTTCTTTCTAGTGTTGTACTTACTCTCAGATGTTCATCACTTTGGACAAAAACATCTGCTAAATGAAATGTAAAATTGGAGGATAGAAAAAAAAGCTCCTAAAAGGATCTTGAGTTAAGTTTTTTTGTTACATTATTATTGCCAACATCAAGACGATAGACTCTACCACTGAGCCGCAGCTGCCACAGCCGCGCCCACGCTATGCTTTTAGTCTTTTTTTTTTTTTTTTACAAACATCTGTCCTGTGTCATGTGCAGTCAGTTCCATTGATCATATATCAGTCCAAGTTTTATGAACCAGGAACCAGAATGTTTTTCAAACAGCTGACGAGGGCTTGATTTTAAAAAGTGAAAAGATGAAGAGGGGGGAAATCAAGACAACTAAGATTAGCTGTTTCAAATGAGCACAAAAAACTCTTGAAAACGGAAACATTTCCCTCCCCGATGTGTGTGAACACAGCAGGTAAATATTCTGGGAAATTCAAAACGAGCTGTGATGACGTTTATATCCCAGCATGTGACTGGTGCAATCTCCTTGCACGCGATGAAGCTTCCTCATGTTTTCTGTCTGCCAGTATGCTCTCTTCCACTCTTCTGTTGATACGATGAATATGTCAAACTGACTTGGAGATATTGAATCTCCAGAAAAACAGCGAAGGAGAGGGGCAGGATCATAAATATAGCAAACATCGAATGCTAGCCTGCACTCAAAAGGTATTTTTCATAAGGCAAAATAAATTTGATAAAATGTTCTTGAATGCAAATTAAAAAAATATCCATATAATTTAGAAAAAATACTTTTTCCTAGCAGTGATAAGTTTGATAACAAAGCATCCTTTTTTATTATAATGGAGGCAGATACTCTCATATGTGGGACAATGAATTAAACACAAACGAAAAAATACAAACAAAAGAGACATCAATGTTTATTTAGGTTTAATGGAAACTTAAAAAAGATGATCGCAGCAGACACTATGGAGTCATGAAACAGATTTGAAACAGAAGGCTGGTACAGCAGACTGTCATCCAAAAAAGTTTAGCTTCACTTCTTCATGATTATTCAGCTTGAAGCCAGTTTGACTCGTGCTTGTAACGGTGCATGATTACCACTAATGCATCTATGAATATATAAACTAATACTGCGTCATCTGTAGCGCCTTCCCCTCTACAGCTGGCCGGCCTCAAAAACAGATGGTGTTGTTTAAAACATGAGTCTTCATAAGTGTCCATCGCTGCCTCAGAGTAAACACGCGCACACATAAACGCACGCTGTTTGGGTTAGGAAGGCCGTGGTTTTTGAAGGAGCTGAGGTCTGAGGTTCACGGCTGTTTGCAGACTGAAGGGTACTCGGAGGCTCGAGCGTGGCCTCTGGACCGGAGCCCAGAGAAAGCTGGTTCGCATCACATCTGAAAGGAGTTAAGCTGAAATCATGGCCGCTCTTCTGGGGGAGGCGCTGCAGCCAAGGTCGTGTCCAGAGTGTTATATGATATAGCTGCAGTACATCATGTTGTGATGTAACAGCTCGTGCATCATGAGTGTGAACCCCTGAGTGTCTACACAGCCATTATCCATAACGCAAGAAAAATTAGACTCATAATGTGACCACAGGGAATATCATTTTTATGTTTCCCTGCTGCTCTCTAAAAAATAAACTCACTCTTTCCTCCATTAAAAGATTATAATTCTTTTAGTCCAATATCTGTGACTTCACCAGAATGTCAGGCAGATTACGTCTGAATTCCTTTTTTCCTCTGAGACTTTGAAAGCATATGATAAACAAACACACACAGATATTAAAGGCAGCGTTGGTCATTTTCTCCAGAAACACTTTTTTAAGATTCTGGTTAAAATTGTCTTTAGGTCCTGACAGAAATGAATAACTCAGGTGCTCTGAAGAAGGAATGAAGAAAATCCGTCATCTGTAGCAGTTGTAAGCGTGAAAGAACTTTGACCAATGTCTGCCACGAGGTACCAATCTGGTGAACCAATCACGCGCCTCCTTGCTTGTTCTCAAACCCTTGCGTGCACTAGCCCACACTCAACAATGTGAGTTTACTTACTGCTGAATGAGACATGAGATGACGTAGTTTCTACACAATGCAAGCGATGAGCTGAGGTCTGCTTCTGGACCAACGAAGCTCGTGCATGTAAGTGAGGGGGCGTGGCTTTTGAGGGAGCACAGAGGGGAGGGGGCGGGTGCATACGGAGCACCGAGGGAATGTTACTTTAGAAATCCTGCTAGTTTTCAAAAATTACCAACCCTGCCTTTAAAGGCTTTTGCTTTAAACACTCTGCATTGGTTTGGTTTTCAACGATCAATCTTTGTGTTATTAGCTGCTGTTTGGTAACACTTGATGTTTTTAAACCTTGATGTTTACATTTCAACACTCACATACATACTGGCTTAAAGGTTCAGTTTCAAAGTCCAATCTGTTTCTGCTCACAAAATCATTTTACCCTCAAGAGTGCTGCAGCAGCATCTGAACAGAGAGGGCTGATTTACCAAACGCAGAAGATCTGTGCTGTATTACACAGCAGGCCTGTGCTGTAGGATCCTTAGAATGCCACTGCTGTTATTCTCAACAATAAAGAACAGCTGTTGTAGTGAATTCTGTGTAGGACTGTGGTCATTATCCAAAATCAATGCATATCACAATATGTATCGTATCGTGGGGTTGTGGGGAATACCCAGCCCTATGACACAGTCACTTCCTGTTGGCCGTCTGCTGTATTCTGTCGTTTAGTTCTCAGAGTATTGAAAGGTTCAAATACATATCAGTATACAAATGTTACCAGAGTCCCAACCACAGCTACAGTGTGCTTCTGTGGGGGAAACACTGATTGATGTAAACCGCTTCTTGATTCATCAGCAGAAGCATGAAACAACCTGCGGCGGTAATTCTACTTTGACTGGACCGTAAATCTGAGTTGAACTAAATAATGGATTTACTGAGCAGAGTTTTGATCAGAGTTGATTGACGCGCAGCTCGCTCAAGACAGTGTTGGGTATTTCTTAGCTTCAGGACGTGTTTGTCTCATTTCAAGTCAGTGTTTGGCTTCAGCTTCTACACCGTGAGCCAGTGGTCATCCATCTGGCTGTCAGTCTCTCGACAGCCGTGAATTATAAGGCAGTTAAGCTGCTTTCAGCATCTATTAAGGAAGATATTCACCATCTTGGTGGACAAATAGGCCATTAGGGTTAATAACAATGTGTTTGCTTACATTATCCAAACAAAGACAGATGGATGTTATATACATCAAACCCTCTGAGGGGTAATAGATTTCCTTAACACAAAATCACACACACTTGGAAAATGTCGGTGAATTGCCCTTGAGGATGATTGCTTCTTTTCACAGAGATAAAGTTATTAATACACTTGCCGCTCTGTGTGAAATAATCTGATTCACTCCTTTCATTAGACGAGAAAATACGTCCCAACAAGTGTAGGAATAAAAAAACACATTCTATGGGCGGCTGTAGCTCAGTGGGAGAGTCAGTTCTCTCTAAACAGGAAGGTACATTTAACCCCAAGCTGCACTTTACATAGCAGCCAGTGTGTGACCTGCAGTGTAAGAGCGCTTTGAGTAGTCAGAAGACGAGAAAAGCGCTATACAAGCTCAAGTCCATTTAACATTTGCTGTTCCATTTTTCTTTTGTCATGTTACGGCCTCATCAACAAGAACAATTCGATCAATACTCACAAACAAAGGAGACCAGAACATACAGGACGCCACAGATATAACGTTTTTGACCGTGAGCTTTAATTGCCTGTAAATAACCGCACCAGAAATAATCACAGGTAAATAATGAAACGAATGAAACAAAAGGGACTGGAGACCAAAAAGAAAGGAAGATGGGAAGACGCCAAGCCAACCTCAAAATTAGGACTGGTAATCTTTAGGTCTCTCACGATTCGATTGAGAATCTATTTTCGATTCAAAAGGTTTCTGGATTCATGGATTCAAAGTCTATTTTTGAATTAATACACACTTCAGGATCTACTCCAGTCGTCTGTGAGACTGACTGAATTTCTTGCTGCCCCATTTGTCATTCTACTGAGTTAAAGAGCTAGCATTAGCACTTTATTGACTGATTAGCCCAACAAAAAAATATTTTTGGAAGTTATGAATCTATTTGAAATCTCAGAGAAGATAATAATTTTTTCCCCCACCTCTACTCGCAATGGGCCGTCGCTCTCTGCACCTCCCTTTAAAACTACATAAGAAGAAAAAGACTTACCTACAGAGAACAAAAAAGAGCAAAAATAGGACGACTGCGTATCTGCAAACTAAAACACCCAACAATCTAAACGTGCATGAGCACTGAAAGTCAATACCCGATTGGGTAAAAGGAGAAAACACAGGAGAGCAAAGAGCTCTTCACCTTCTGCCCAGAGAGTGTGGAAGGTTGTTTAAAGGTGTATTTCTACATCTGTTCATTTTCATTGCAGGGCTGAAAGAACAGCATTTTCTCTTTTTCATGCACATACTGTAAACGAGGAAAATAAACTGAATCTTCAATCTGGTAAAAAATTAAAATTGTGCTGATAAATACCCAGACATAACGATTGTTTGAACTAGCTTACCAAACCACTTTTTTTATTTGTCCTTAGGTTTCTTGAAGAGCCGCGACCGCTCACATCAGAAGTTTTACTCCCTGATGACCAAAACTCAGATGTTCATCCGCTTTATTGAGGAGTGCTCCTTCGTCAGCGACAAGGACGCCAGTCTGGCCTTCTTCGACGACTGTGTGGACAAGGTAACTTTGCTTCATCAAATGGAACAAATACCATGTAGATATTTTTTAATTCATGTTGGTGAAGTGGATATAAACTTCCCAAACAACAAATGTAAAAAACATGAAAAGTTTTACCCTTTCCTCTTGGGCCATTTTTGTTCGTTCGACATTTCTCCGTCTTTTGAAGTTGTTCTATTTTTGTTGCCCGGCCTCTTTGTGCTCCACTTAACTCAGAATCATAAGTTTTTACCGTCCTGCGTTGCTTCACTTTTCTTCAGCAGACTCGCTCCTCCTCTCTCTGATTCCCATTTCCTGAGTGTTTCTTTCTCTTTCCCTTTTCTTCACCTGTTTGTGAGCAGCTCTACAATTCAGAACGGAGTTCAGACAAAGCAGGCAAGGTGAGTTGGACTCCTCTCCGAGCATGGTGCATCGTTTCTGATAAAAACTAAACCAAACTGTAACGGCATGTGAGAATTTCTGGTATCATTGAAACTCTAACATGAAACCAAAAATATGTAAAATGTTGGTTATAGTAAACTTTATCCAGGGGAAACTGTAGTGCCCAGTTTGTGCATGTTTTACGTCTTGAACCTTGGTGTTGTTTTCGACCAACATTTGAACTTTGACAAGTTCACATATTATGTAAACTACACTTCACCATGTTCCTCTAACACTAATATGTGTCCCTAGTCTGTCTACAAACCCCCCAATAATCAGAAAAGTCCATCCTCTCCGTCTTCTGCCTGCTCCACTTTTCAGAAAATGTGTGCTCAAACAGGCTGTTTAGAGATTTTCCCTTTGTGACATCACAAAGGGCAGTAACCCCTCCCCCAGGTGGGTGACACTCCCACAGCTAGGTGTTTGTTCTGCCCTCTGAGTCTGCCTTCTCAACATAAACAATAGGACATGCAGCGAGAAAGACCGAGCCACCCAAGCCCTTCCAGAGAGGGGGCGTGGTCAGACACAGCTCATTAACATTTAAAGGTACAGACACAGAAACAGCCTGTTCTGAGCAGGGCTGAAATCAAGGGGTTTATAGACATGATCAAATACAGGATCAGAGTGGATTTAGAACAAGACACTTCACAGACATGTTTTGAGGAGCTCTGAGACTTATTTAAACTGGTTGAAGAGGAGGAGAAAGTGTGACTTTAAGAAACATTGTGAATATCTCCTTTAATCTTTCCTTTCATGTTATTTCTCCTCCCACAGATCAGAATATAATTAAAATAAGTTCCCCTGATCCAACACTTGTATCGCCTTCCTTGAATCTTTCCATTTTTAATGAACATCAGAATATTCACTCTCCACATCAAATCTGCAGCATCAGCAGTTTGTCCTCCGATAGTGAAAGTACACGTTCATAGAAAGTCCAGGCACACAGTTTCCCGCACTCAATTTTTCATGACTTGGGCGAGTAAGGGCTTTTAGCGCTTCAGTGATTCCTGAAGCGCTAACGGTGCTTAGAGTTGTTGTTTTTCAAATCCCCTGAGCTCATTCCCTCCAGTGTGACAGTATGAAGAGCTTTGGCGAGGCTGTCAGTGTGTCTTCTGTGCTCAGCTGGGAGAGTTTAGAGTAGTTTGACCCCGCAGGCTCACAGCGTAGAGTTTCTCAATCACACTGTTTGTGAGTTGAAGGTTACATTTTGTGTTTGCTCTCTTGAAGTCCATCGGACACTCGGCTCTCTGCTCGCGTCTGCGGGTCATTTGTAACAGACTCTGTAATAGACTTGGCTGTCCTTGGATTACCGGTGTATGTGTGTGTGTATGTGTGTGTGTTCTGGCTATAATTGAGACATAGTGGAAGTGAATCCAGAGGTCAGCATCCCCCCCTCTCTCCTAATGTTCTCGGACCTGAAGCATGGCCGGCTCTCCTCAACCTCCCTTTGTGACAACTCCACGGCCGATTAAATCCTCCGGCTGCCTTTCTGTACTGTTTCTGTTTTACATGATCTACTCCCTCTGCGAGAAAGCACAGTGCACCAATGAGGCCACACACACACACACACACAATGTTCGGAAAGATAAGGTTCAAACGTATCGATCCCTGAGGGAAAGTAGTTCATGGCTGCAACAAAAGCAATTAAATCCAGCAGGGAAGAAACACAAACGACTATCTTATCATGCAAATGAAATGTAATTACATCCATTTAAAACCATAACAATACAAACAGGAAGTGGACAATTTGAATAGAACAATGGTGTGATTTTTAAAGTGAGTCGAGACCATGAATACAAGGGCAAATCAGTCATTTTACAAGAGATATCTTTACCTTTATTTCTGATACTCGTGTCACTATATAAGGCCATTTATTTATCAGTGTTCATGAGTTCACTGGCAAATGTCTCTATGCAAAAAGTCACACCTAAATTAAACTTACAGGGTGAGTTATGAAGATCATTGTCATGACATTAAAGTCATTAATGGAGATTTGACTGTGCTGTATCTGCACTGCATTTTAAATAGGTCTTTGGTAGGGATGTAAAGATTAAACGTAAAATTGTGATAAATGGATTAAAAGGTGTCAAGATTCACATTTTCACATCGCATTTTGGCTTTTTCTAGACATAAAATTAAAGAGGTGAGAAGATAACAGACGAGACAAAAACCTTGGTAAAATATTACAAGAAGACAGAGAACTACACAAAGAGCACAACCAACATGATGCAGCATTTAATCCACACCACAATGAGGAGCTCCAATCATCTCCCCTTGTTGAGAGAAAAGAAACATTAGAAGGCCAAACCACACTGACAAGCAGGTTTACAGCCCCTTAAGGAGTCTTTTTCACTCATCGTTTGTCTACAGTCTCACTTTGTAAAATAAATCTTGAGTGAATTTTTACATCCCTAGTCTTTTGAGGATTGGTTCCCTTTTGGATCCGGGTTATGGTTTTCTGGCACAACTCCCCCAAAGGCTTGAGGAGGTCAAAAAAAGCTCCAGCAACACTTGTTTATATGAAGATCAACTTTAACGCTTTTAGGCTTGAGGGCTTCAAGCTCTGATGAAGGCCACGAGTTGAAGTAATATCTTTACGACAAGTGTTTGTGGATTTTTGACCTCTTCCCCTTTGGATGATCCAGCACTTTGCATTTTTTTGGACTACGCCTTTGGAGTTAGGTGTCATGAGCTGTGTAATTCCTTAGCTGGGATAGGTGAGGGCTTTAAAGGTGTCCGTTTGGGGAGTTTGTCAAAGTATTCCTTTAGTAGATTGTGTTTGTTGGAAGCAATCAAAAGGGACTCTGATTATTTAAAAGTAAACATGAAATTCCAGCTGTTTACGGTATTAAATGGTTTGTGTTAATCTGCAGACTGAATCTTGTCTTGTCTTGCACTCTGCCTCTTGGAAAGCTCAGCATGTGATCCGGAGAGTGGGGGGGGGGGGGGGGGGGGGGGGGGGTGAGACAAACCTATGAGACAAACGAGATGTTCTTGCCTCAGCTGTCTGAGTATTGTTTTCTGTTGTCTGAGCCGACAGCAGACCTGCTCATCAGACAGATTTCTACAACAACATCATCACAGCTGTCTCGGGTCTCTGAGGAGCGACCGTGTGTGTTGGCTCACATTAAAAAGTCCTTGTTTCAAACAAATGTGGATAAATAAGATAATAGCTGTGATTTGTAGGATTGAAAAACTCTCACTTATTAAAATGCTAACGTCTGCAGTATATTGGAATTATTTTGAGAAGGTGGTTTTTAAATAATAGAAGAAAACAACAGGATAATAGAATAATAACTTTGTATCATTTGTGGTCCTTAAAACGATAATATAATTCAGGTGAACAGGTGACATCCTACTTCCCCTAATGACTGTAAATATGTACCACATATCATCATGAATGAGGTCACCATAACTCAGAGTAGGTTGTCGCAAAAAGTAACCCGCAAATGTAAGTATTTTTATTTAACCAAGAAAGAGCAGCAGCACAATTAACATAGTTTCAAACAAACAACGAGCAGCCACACACACAAATCCCTTTACATTATTAAACATTATAAGACAGTAATTGCAAATTTAGGCCGCATGTCAAGATCGTCCACACACACATCAGGGAGAACATCTACAGACAGATGCCTCCGCCTCCCAGTCCTTTGAGAGATGGGCAGTGGTAGAGGGACGACACAGTCCGATGGTTGTGTCTGGGTGTCAGGGGCGATGGGTGGTACTGGTAGTGCACGATCACCTCGCTGTAGGTTGAGGGAACTGTGTCTACTCAAGAGTCCGGCTTCTGCTACAGGGCCAAGGCTGCATTCGCTTTGTATGTATCGCCTTGTGGAGGCTTCGTTATCAGTTCCCCAAATCACCTCAGCTAGCTTTTTTGACAAAATAAAAGTGCAGTGGTTCTTGTCTGATGTCTCTCCAGATACCTGAGCGTACACAGTTCTTCTGTTTTGGTTTAATCAGTACTCAGAGAAACATCACACAGCATTATGTTCCCCTTTGATGTTCTGCCTTACACGGAGGAGAATAATGAAAGTTTAATGCTCGGACCAAGAGGCTTTGGACTCCACCAAAGTAGAGACACTTCAGTCTCTCCCGCTGAACGGCTTCACCTTTAATTACTATCACAGTGACGAGCCTAAACTATGAACTGTCATTAAGTGCTTCACTTCCCCTCCCTCCAGCAGGAATAAAAACCGTCCTTTTTCAGCACTAAAACCTGTCATTAAGCACCTCTCAATTTATGACCTCTCTGTGACCCTAAATTCTTTATATCCACTAAAAAATCTCAACGCTCAAAGCTCCTGCTTTAAGAGGCACTATCAGTCAGCTCTGCCAACAAGGCTGCAGTAAAATATGTGAAGTAAGTCCAAATGTCAGCGATGAAATGTATAGCTATCATCCATTGTGCTCGCTGCATTTTAGCTGCCACTTAAATGTTTTTCTGGCACCCTTTTAATAACATAGTCTGGATAAGTGGGTTAAGAACGGAGACATTTAGACTGCATTCACACTGCAAGCCTTAATGATGAATTCCGATTCTTTCGCTCAGATCAGATTTTTTTGTTTGGCTGTTTACATTGTGTGGCTACACAGTGATGGTGATGGTCTCGCAGCGAGAAGGTTCCTAGTTTGAATCCCTGTCGGACAGGAGGATCCCTCTGTGTGTGGAGTTTGCATGATCTCCATGTGCATGCGTAGTTTCCCTCTGAGCACTCCGGCTTCCTCTCACAGTCCAGAGACATGCTCGTTAGGTTAATTGATGACTCCCGTAGGTTTGAATGTGAGTGTGGCTGGTTGTCTGTCTCTATATGTCAGCTCTGTGATTTTCTGGCGACCAGTGTAGGGTCGGTTGTACCCCGCCTCTCGCCCAGTGACAGCTGGGATCGACTCCCGCCCCCGTGACTCTGAACGGTTAAGGCGGTATAGATAATGGATGGCTGGATATTCACATTGCTTTTTAAAAATGTGGCTTGTATCAGACTCCTGTAGGAATCCACACATGAAAGTGGCTCAAATCTGACTTTGACTTGTGCTGTTCACAAAATCCTATCTGAGTCACAAAGGAGATAAAAATCAGGCTCAGGTCTTTTGTGGCAGCAGTGTGAACGTCGCCTTAGAAACTCAGATTTACAATCATTTAATGCTCATTGATTACTTTCTTGCATACTAGATATCTGCAGGAGGAGGAAAGCAAACAAATTCAAGATCTTTATTGTCATGTGCAGAACGATCACACATAAGAAGACATGGACCTGCAGTACAGTATGGATCCACCCTTTGACTCGATAAATCCTGTCTGTGCTGCTCATCTTCTCGCAGTTTTCGGGACAGTTCTGCTTCTTCTTCACTTTACGTTACTGATGTCGGTCAGAGGATTTTTTTTCATACACTTGGACACAAACAAACAGTCGCATCAAGGCAGGATTTTTGAATGTCGTTCCAGTCGATTGTCAAAGGGGTTGCTTTTGCTAGTCATAAACAGTGCTCCTGCTCATCCTGTGGAAACAGTTGAGTTGATTTCTGTGACTTTGTCCAACAATATTACTGAAGTGACACCTTGCTGGTTTGGAGAACTTTAAGGTTGCGGAGTTTGAAAATGTTAAACACCTGTGGATGATAAAATAAACACTGTCTTATGAAGAACTGCAGGATTGATTTCTTTCCTGCAGCCTGCCTCATACTTAGGAATAGAGAATAATATCTCTGCCTCTGCTGCATCCATTTTGAAAAGTTTTTTAAGTTCGAGACTTATTTTGTAGCTACCTGCAAAGTTAACTAAATTCGCTTTATTGGCTGAAATGGAAGTGCACGTTTAAACAGTTGAAACAGCAAGTTTTAAATTTAATTAAATTCAATCCAAACAACTTTATTTTTCCCCAGGGGGAATTCCCATGAGGCACATAGAGCAGTAGCATGATGAAAAAAATATAGGCAGTGAAGACAGTGCAAGGTAGACTAAAAAATATAAACTTAAAATTAAATACAAAAATTAAAATGAAAGATGGTTCGTGTAAAAATATGGATTCATAGTATAGTTTCAGCTCCGAGTGTGCGCTGGCTGCAGAGTGAAAAAAGATTAAAAAGAAAGAAGAAGGGAGGCTGGTTCACTCGGGAAATCTAGGTCACCTCCTGTCAGCTTCCCTCCGATCTCTCTTCCTTTTATTCTGTAGAAAACATGCAATCAGGTCGACTGCCACAAAGCCGTTTAGTGGAATAAACCTTATTTAAAGGTGAATCAGCAGACCAGAAACCCTCCCATGCCAACATTGACATATTTATCACAGGGCACGATGTCAAGATCTGTGTTCAAATTCTCTCCTGTCTGATGGGAGACTCCCCATTTCCACCGTGTGTGATGGATGAAAAGGTCACCGTACCACCACCCAAACATCTCTGCTTGTGTTTTTTTCCGTAGGTGGACGGTGACAGGCCGGAGGAGGCCAGGCTGATAGAGATTGATGAATCCCAGCGCAGCGAGCACACAGTCTTCATCACACCTCCAGAGCTGCCTCCTCTGCCCGACGGGGAGGAGTATCCTCTCTGCTACAGGTAAAACCGGTGACACTGACTTTTCCTCTCACACGGGGGAATTCATTGGAAACCATCAACACTAATTTGACAACCAAACTAAAAACATTCTGCCGGAAAAAAAACCTTAAAGAGGACATATTATCCCCCTTTTCCACCTTTTCAAACAGTCCCTTGTGGTCTAAATGAAACACCTGTGCTGTGCTTTGGTCAAAATATAACATGAATCAAGTACCAGAGGAGGTTTGTGACCCTGTATAAACCAGCTCTCTCAGAACGCTCCGTGTTGGTGTGTGTGTCTCTTTAAATCCAATGAGCCCCCCCCCCCCTGAGTTTTCATGGTAGACATCACTCCTCTGTAGCGAGAATAAAAATGGCAGACCTGTGCAAAAGTTTTGCTCTAGGCGTTTTGCTCTAGGCGTGTAATCTCTGGAGCCTATGGGTGGAGATAACAGGGGAGGGGTGTTTTTTTTTTTTAACCAGAATCCCACTGTGACATCACAAGGAGAGCAAATTTGAAACAGAGCATTTTTCTCTGTGTTGTAAAACTTATGCAGACCACAAACAAAGGACTGGATGGGTTTATTTCACATGTTGTGGGTCAGTAGACACTCAGGTTACCCAAATAAATGTTCAAAAACACTGTACAAGTGGATTTTTCATAATATGTCCCCGTTTAAATTAAATCCTTCCACTTTACCGCCCAGATACAAGAGACTCGCAGCACATTAGAGTTGCAGATAAGAGCACGAACAAAATTAGAAAGTCTGAATTATACATTGGGTTTAAAATTGGTTAATTCATACTGGGTTTCACTGATTGAGGACCAGCAGGAGTCCAGCTCCCTCACTGAGACCAAAGACTGCACAGCGCTGCAGGACTTGTGCCGCTCTGAACGTGCACTTGTTCTTATTCTGCGGTCATGTTTAGCTCTAAAAGCTTCCTGCCAGGAGATATTAAAGAAACACTTAAATTAAGCCCCTCCGATAATCCATAATGACCAGCAGCCTCCGAGAGTTTTATCCCCAGCTCTCTTTTCAGATAATTAAAGATCAACAGTGATGATACTTTTAACCTTGAAGGGAATCATTTCATTTTCGATATTGCTTTTCTGTTCAGCCATTGAGAGCTAAGATTAAAACCGAGTGCCTGCTGTTACTAACTTGTGAATGTGTGTTCTTTATCAGATACGACGGTTTCCCAGTGTTGAGCCTTGACCTGTTTGACCCCATGGAGGGCCTGCGGACCCCCTCCTCCCGCCTCGCTGCCAGGCAAAGCTGTCCCACCAGCCCCGCCCCCATGTTTAGACGCACCAAGCAGGTCAGCAGAGCAGTAACTCACTGCTGCCACACAATGATTTATTGATTTATCTGTTAAGGGACTGAGCTGGAGCTCTTCTCCAGGATGACTTAAAAAAAAAAAAAAACTGAGAGCGACAGTAATGAGGTGGATTTTCTTTCTCCAAAACATTACAATCTCCAAGAGGTCGATACCAGTTTAGATTTTCTGCTGATCCTTTAAAAAATAATCCCTTGAAATGAGAAAAGAGCTGGACATTTTTTTCAGTTTACAATTCAGCTTTCACAAAGAACTGCCTGAAGCAATCCACAAACCAAGAGAAAAAGTTTAATCTGCTTTGTAATGTGGTTAGAAAACTGGTGTGTTTTTATGTATCTAGACACGTCTAATATAAAAATGTCGATATCTGATTTGTGCTTCGGAGAACTTCTCTTCCTGATCCTCCTCTTCTTGGTCCACAGGAGATCAAATCAGCCCAGAAGATAGCCAAGAAATATTCATCCATCCCCCAGATGTGGTCCAAGTGTCTGCTGCGTCACTGCTACGGCCTGTGGTTCATCTGCCTGCCGGCATACGTGAAGGTGTGCCACTCCAAGGTGCGGGCGCTCCGCACCGCTTACGACGTCCTCAGGAAGATGCAGGCCAAGAAACTGCAGCCCCCTGATGAGGTGAATGTGCTGTACCCCCAAAAAATACATGTTTGACATTTATGCAACGAGACGCACAGTGAGGCTGGCTCGGTTAAACAGATTCAGCTGGTGAATTGAAATTAGCTTTTCCTTCTCTCACCTGGTTGTATTTTTTGGATATGTAGACCTTTGCCTGAACAAAAACGTATTTTTTTGGGTTGTTTTCTTTGAACAGGTTTGTTACCGGGTGCTGATGCAGCTGTGTGGACAGTACGGACAACCTGTGCTGGCAGTCAGGGTCCTGTTTGAGATGAAGAAGGCTGGAGTCCACCCCAACGCCATCACTTACGGCTACTACAACAAGGTAAGGACAGAACATTATTCTGTGTTTTTGATCAAATAGCGTGATGCAAGCCATAGGGCTGGTTAAAAAAATCGATTCATCAATGCATTTCAATTATTATTTTCCCAATTCAATATCGATTCAGAGAAACCCTGAGATCGATTTTTTGTTTACGTTGTAATGACACCACTCTCCACTGGGGGCACTGTGGTTGCTGTGAATTTAAGTCAGGCACAATTTTGCACTTTAGATCGTCCTGTACTTTCATGTTTTATTCTTTAGTATTAAAGAATAATGCAACGATAAAATACATTTTTGAGTCAGTTTGTTTAATTATTTAACAAATATAAGAAGGTACTGTGAGTAGTTATCTCGGTATTTCTCTCCCCTATGTGTAATATTGAATCGATATCGAAGCATATTGATCAATATCGAATCGAATGGATAAGGAATCGTGAGGTTGTGGACAATACCCAGCTCTAGTAAGACAGCACCCAAAATCAGAATCAGAAATACTTGATTAATCTGTGAGGGAAATTTGTAAGCAGATGTTTTTCTTATTAAATTACAACACAAGGCGTTTAAGATGCATAGTGGAATACTCTTTGGGTTTGTCCTCCTAACATTTACATCCTTGAATTTAAAGATGGATTTAATGATTTATCTAATGAGTTCCAACCCAGTGCTGTGTGTCTTACAAAACAATAATAAAAATAATATAATATAAATAATCCTTGGATGTGATTTTCCTGATGTGGGAGTGATACTCTGCTGACTTAGCTGCCAAAGTTTGAACAAACTCATGATAGCAAAATGTCAAATGAGTCTCCGGGGACGACTGGATAATCCCCCTTTTTCATCGGCTGTAATGAACGAAGAGACGAACCAAGTCAGCAATAAAAACAATAAAAGTCTGAAGAGTTGTCAGGGGGAGAAAAACAAACTGTCCTTGTTGCTCATACTGTAATGACAGGTCTCTTCAGGGAGGAGAGTATAAACTCATTATTTATTACTACAGAATGTACACGGGTGACTCAGCACATTTAAAAGAAATAAAAACAGGTTTAATGAACAATCCAGCAAACATCAGGATTGTTCAGATTGACTTTAAAATTTAAAGGAAGAATGTGCGACTTTTTGATCCTTGAGCTCCAGCATGAAACCAAAACAAACTGCAGTTTGGCGACACCTCCGCTAATCTGAAGCCTCCGCTCTCCTCCAATGACACACCTCCAACCCCTCTACACTCACATTCAAAAGAAGGAGTTATGAATTAGAACGCACCATAATTAAGCTCCATTAAGTACAAGCTTAATGGAGCTTAACGGACAAAATCGCCCTTTGCTCGAGCTGCAATCACCTGTGTCCTGCATTGTTGTGTTAGCAGGCTAATGTTAGCGCTCTTTAGTTAACTTGTAGCTTCATATTGCACAATAATTGACACTGAATGAGATGTAAACACACTTATGTGACATCCAAATAATCAGTGAGTATGTTCTTTTTATACGGAAGGCTGCGACGTCCATGTCAACACGATGTAAACACAGCCCTGACAACAACACAGCCAGCAGGACTCGAGCTTCTCACTCATTGTAGACAGTCATGACTCAGAGAGATATTTAAAGAGGCGATATTTGATTTCTGCTGTATTTATGTGTAAAATATTGCACATTCTGCGTTTAATGGATACAAAACATTGGAGATAACAACACGTTTCCTGTAGTGGCTTCCTCAGGTTTGCAGCGTTTTGTATGGATTCAACTTTAAAGTCAATCTGAACCACCCTGGTGTGTGCTGGATAACCCTGATCTTTAAAACTGGCTCTTCCTGCTTTATTTTGCGCACACTTTTCATCTTGGATGAATCAGCTAGCTTTTTCACAGTCCATTAATGTTGAGTTTATACTGTTTCTAACTGAAGCTCAGAAGCTCATTAAACTTTACCACAGCCTAATGTGATTATTTAAAAAGCTCCTTAGTTTAACTATTACAGTATTAAACAAAAAAAAAAAAATTCACTAGTAGAAATGATGAAGAAAAGCAGCAAACAAAAATCATTTTAGAATCTGGAAGCAGAAAATGTTTGACATTGTTGCTCCTGCATGACAGAAAGGATTCAAGTGTAATCAAACTAACGTGCAACCAGTTTGTAGAGTTTGAGTGATGATGGATAGAGTCAGGGAGTAAGAGAGAGAGAGACGTCAGAGGTCAGATTCGAACCAGGGCCCGTCAGCTTAGAGGACAACAGCCTCTGTACACAAGGCTTGTGCATTTACCACAACACTTTTTTATTGACTTACCTAACAAATCCACTGACTGTTGCACCTTGAGTGTAAAAAGAAAAGAACAGCCAAAGGTTAAACTCTGACCTTTGTGAAAATATGTCAGAAAAGTTTTTATATTCATTCTGCAGCAGACTTATTGCAGCCCAGACTCAGACTCCTGTGTAGTCATGACTTACAAAGCAGTAATAATTAATCTCATCCAATTTATTCCTCCACTGTATCGTTCAGTTTTTCCATCATTAAAATCTCTAGCTTGTCTCTTAGGAGGCAGAGACTCTTCATCAGTGTGACGCCTCTGCAGACGCTTTGCTTTCAGATAAAAAAGAAACATCGTTTGTAGTTTCCCACCAAGGTTACAATCGGGTCGTATGTGATCACCGTAACCCAGAGTCAGGATGAGTCAAAGCTCTGTTATCAGGCTCCAGCTCTCAGCCTGTCGTTCGGTTGACTGAAAGTTAGACTGAGACAGGATTTCCATCATGGCGTCTGCTGCTGATGAGCCTCCAGAGTCTCCTGGCTTCTAACATAAATATTTACAGTCGATTTTTAATGTTTTAATTTCTATGATTTGTATATTTTCCTGAGCTCTGTCTGTAAAACAGATTTGTGATCTTGATGGAACATTCTGGTCAAATAAGATAAATAAGATATCATCTCTAATTCCAGGAAAGAAGCCGAGGTATCACTGAAAGCTGCTGCTGAAGTTTTTAAATCTTAGTCAAGACAATGAAGCTTGAATAACTTTGATGATTCCCTGTAAATGGATCTGAACCCCTGATTCATCTTCACCTTTTTCTGTTTTACAAACCTGAACCTGCAGAACCCGCTCTGTGATACGGACATTACAGTAAAATCTCTCATTTCTGTACCGCTAAGAGAGGACTGGAAGGAAGGTTTCTTGTTACTTTATATGAAATCTATTAAAGAGAATACAGAAGTTAGCGTAAGACGAACTTTTACCCAAAGCTGCTGAAAACTGTAACGCCACATCAGGTTTTTATAAGCAGCTCAAGGTGAAGAAAAACAAAAACACAGCTTAAGTTTCCTCCAAGTCAGGGAATTCCTGGGATAATTATGAGTTTTTCAGAAGGTGTTTTCCCGTCTGGCAGCATTTATTAATGTTTCACATCATTTATTTTATGCCCAATTCTCGCTGTAGAAGTTGTTTTTCAGACTCGAAACATCAGTGGAAAAACAAACGGCTCAATCCTGTTGAAAAAACAAACCAAGTTGTAGCGCAGTCTGTCGGGACTTTGGTTGGGAACTGGAGGATCGCTGGTTCAAGTCCCAGTGCGGACTAAATCTGGAAGTTGGTCTAGTAGCTGGAGATGTGCACGTTCACTTCCTGAGCTCTGCTGAGGTGACGTTGAGCAAAGCAGCTCAGGAGCGCTCGCTGTGGTCAGCCTTCACTCTGACATCTCTCCATTCGTTCATGTCCACAGGATCCTGTCTGTGCATTTCAGCGTTTATGTGTGTAGCATGTGAATTGAATTTCCCTTCATGGGATTCATAAAAAAAAGCGGCTACATGTTCAGGGAAAGTAACAATATTCTCACATCACTGAAGGAACCTACCTCTATCTCTGTTACTGCTAAAACATTTGATCGGGTTCTCCGTCATCAGTTGCCCTTTTATCCACCTTTCTATTTTTATAAATATAAAACTCTGTCTGCACTAATGAGACTGATGTGAGCGTCTTAAAGAAACCAGTTTATTAAAAGAGCAAGAAGTCAGGGTGATGACTAATCTTTTCATTAATATTAGATGTGAAACATTTTTGTCTACAGTCCCAATCAGACTGCTGTTTCAAGCTGTGTATTTACTCCTCTGTGATGTTTCCCCTTCAATCTGAGTGTTGTGGAGATCCCCCCCCCTCTGTACCGTCTTAGGAGGTAGTAACCGAAGCGTTACAGGAGGTGAGACGGCTTCAGCTGAGCCAGTTGGGGAGCACAGCGCTGTGTGTGTGTCTGCATGTCTGACTGTGTGTGTATGTGGAGCTCCTTCAACCCCGGAACACAATGTGAATTCACAATCCGGGACACCAATATTACATCATTGTAGAAAGGCGTGTGGCGCGGGTGTGGCTCAGTTGGTAGAGTCGTTGTCTCTCGATTGGAAGGTAGAGGGTCCAATCCCCAGCTCCTGCAGCAACATGTCTGATGTGTCCTTGGGCAAGACACTTAACCCTGAATTGCTCACGCTGCTTATGAATGTGTGATTGTACTCTACTGCACAAACAATAAGTTCAGTTGTTCCATGTTTGAACATCATCATGTATGTTTTTTTGTTTTTTTTTCGCGCATGCACGTTGGTTAAACTGGTAATAGACATATTTAAAAAATATATAAATAGGATATTAAAAGTATCTGAAAACAAACTCTAAAAGGAGCGCTGAAGCTTACAGTGTAAACGTAGCACAAGACACATTAAAACATAAAAACACCTGCATCCCCGTCTCCAGCATCGACGTGGTGTTTTGGGGACAGGTCGTTGTGCTTTAGTTGTCCGAACACCTGCAGGAGGGTATCCTCATTCCACCTGTCCCAAATCCTGAGTGCCTTCACCCCGGAGCAGCCGGTGTGATTAACAGTCCTGCTCAGTAGCATACTGATCGTGTTTTCCTCACGAGGGCTCTGAAGAGTATTTTAGGAGCAGACTGAGACTGGCTGAACGTGACTGGGCCGCCGCCGCCAACAGCTGCAGCTCCTTTTCCCTTTTTTCCCCCCTAATGTTCAATTTTCACTGCGTCTATCATCGCTGCAGTGTTAATGCTTTTGATGAAACATTCATCCAAAATGATTTTAGACGGAGCAGAGATTGGGTCAGTATTAGTGCACTCTGTTTAAAATGTGGAGTTGAAACAGAATGATTGAAGTCAGAGTCTGAAGATAACTGAGAGAGTATTTCATTTGATATTTTAAATAAAGTAGAAACTCCATAGACTTTACACTTGGAATAAAAAATGAAGTGTATAAAATATTGGATCAGGCTTTTCCACATTCTTGCCTTCAGTCTTATCTCGGTCTCTTTTCTCCTCCCCCCTCCCTCTCCTCCTCTTCTTCCTCCTCTTCTTCCTCTTCCTCCTCCTCCTCCTCCTCCTCCTCCTCTTCCTCCTCCTCCTCTTCTTCCTCCTCTTCTGTCTCCTCCTCCTCCTCGTCCTCCTCCTCTTCTTCCTCCTCCTCCTCCTCGTCCTCCTCTTCATCCTCCTCCTCCTCCTCCTCTTCTTCCTCCTCCTCCTCTTCCTCCTCCTCCTCTTCTTCCTCCTCGTCCTCCCCCTCCTCCCCCTCCTTCTCCTCCTCCCCCTCCTCCTCCTCCTCCTCCTCCTCCTCCCTCTCCTCCTCGTCCTCCTCCTCTTTTTCCTCCTCCTCCTCTTCCTCCTCCTCCTCTTCCTCCTCCTCCTCCTCCCTCTCCTCCTCGTCCTCCTCCTCTTTTTCCTCCTCCTCCTCTTCCTCCTCCTCCTCCCCCTCCTCCCCCTCCTCCTCCTCCTCCTCCTCCAGGCGGTGTTGGAGAGTACGTGGCCCTCGAGCACCAGAGGAGGATACTTTCTGTGGATGAAGCTGAGAAATGTCGTCCTGGGCGTGGCACAGTTCAAACGGGCGCTCCGACGACACGCCCCCCTCGCTCAGAGCCCGCTCTCAGGTAACTGCGATGAAAAAAACAATCTGCACGTCTGAAAAAAAAAACCCAAAACCGGAATGATGTTGTCTTTGTGATTGTAAAGTGAATCCTGTGCATGATCCTGGGATGATGAAACCATGACATACATTTGTTCTAAACTGAACTGCATCACCTTACTTTAGGTCGAACATACAACATGTGTAAAAAAGCAGCTTCAGACCTGACACACTGGAATCAGAGTTAGAGCAAACTGGACTCGAGTTTCTCTTGATGCTCCAAACAAATAAGTCAGTGATCTGTCTTTGTGAAGCTGGGATGATTTATATTGAACCCAAAATACTTGGGAGCTAATGGCTAATTAAATAGCCGCCTCCTTTTTCCGGCTCTGAACAATCCTTGTTTAATAGGCCTTTTAAAAAAATCCACTCAGTCGACCTGACGGAGAGTCTTTATCCAAGAAGCCATTATCGTAAATGCAACATAAATAAATGATGATCAAAGCGAGCTTGATATAAACAACACAGGATCCTCACAAAAGATCACAAAAAGGATCCCCAAAAGTCACATCTGTTTAGTTCAAATCAAACTACCTTTCAGTTCTTACTTTCGCTGAGTAGTTTTTAACAAACGTCAAAGCAGGTTAAACTACTCAACACAACAAGGTTAACATGTTTGGTTTAACTCCCCCTGCATGCCACTGAAGACCTGCACACCCTGCATATCAATCCCCGTCCTGCAAATCCCGCCTTTTTTAAAAAAATTACTCCCCAATAACTGCTTTGTACTTTGAAAAGCTCTGACCTGCGTTTGGTTTTTGATTCAGCTATAAAGAGAGGAGGTTTCTAGGTGAGCTGCCCCTGTAAAATATAAACACTCCACTTAGAGACACAAGCAACAGCTACATGTCAAGCCACTTTCTACGATGGGATAGATGACCGAATTTAAAAAGGTAACATAAAATACCTGCCTACATGGGGACTAGGCCTTAGAGCAGTGATGCTCAACCCGAGGCCCTTGAGCCACATGTGGCTCACTCGGGACTAGTTGTGGCTCTTTTAAGTCCGACTTGGAGAAAAAAATCCAAAAGTAATTATTACAAATTTTTAATTTTAATAATAATTAATAATTTAATTTAAAATATTTGTTTTGATTGTGGCTCTTGCAGAAATATCTTTTGTTCAATGTGGCTCTTAAGTCTAACAAGGCTGAGTATCTCTGCCTTAGAGGAAACACACAGCAGCCCTAACTCCATAAAGCCTCTCTCCTCCTGAAGCCAGCTCTGGGCTTTTAAGCTCTGAGGCCGGGCGCTCCTCGTTAGACGATCAGTAGCTTCACTCTCTGGGCGGACGAGGAGACAAACAGCACAGGGGACAACATACAGATGTAACCGTTATCTGTAGCTTATTTAAAGGACTTAATTACATTTAGATAGATTCTCTTCAAAGAACATGAGAAGGAATAAAGACTCATTTAGATACTAAATTAATTAATACTAATTAATGAATTCTTTGTTCTTGATTATTTATGGAAATGCAAAGTTTACCTGACCTGCTCTGCACTGAAATAAAGACTCCCTAAGGTGTCATATCGGTAAAGTGGAACTAAATTGTAACTGAGCGGGACCTTGTTAATCGTTTAATTAGTGCCAATTTACATCTAAATGATCCCAGGTATTTACAGCTGCACATCAGTTCCTTTCTTGTAAAAACACAGCGCCTATAAAAGTGTTACAACCTTTGTTTTAATCGTAGTGACCGGGAGTTATTCAAAATGTTTCACACTGCAGCGTTAGACAATTATTTAAAGGTTTTTAAAAGCTCCTTTATTGACACTGCAGAGGTCATGAAAACACAATAAACCGTGCAGAACGCATTCCTTGTCACCGGTTTATATAACTAATACACATATTCAGAATCAACAAAAAAAGAAGGAAAAGTTGAGCATCTTATGGAGCAGAAATGGCAGCCGGCCTCTTTTAACGCCTTGTTGTCTTTGGGCAGATGGCAGCGACCTGGACGCTGTGAGTCACGGCAGCCTGGATAGCTCTGCCGACACTAACCTGGCCGAGCAGGGCCCTGACTCCGCCAAAGTTTACCCCACTGACGATAGATCTAGCACAGGTACACTCCACATGGCTGCTGCCTGACTTCATCTTTCACAGGCAGCCATCTTGTCCTCCATCTTTTTGTCTCTCAATGACACTTTTGGTTTTTTAATACTCGTTTCTCATTTTGTCCGACTTTATCGACCTCTCGTTTTTCCTCGTTTGTGCCTCCCGAATCCTCCGTTCCTCCGCCGCCTGTTTTTTCCACTTTCCTTTCCTCCTCCCCGTTCCTCCATGTTGTCTCCTCCTGGTTTTGCGGCTGTGGTTTCTGCTCTGCTCTGTCCCTAACCCTGCCCTTCACTCTGGCCCTGCCTGTGTTGCCCTTGCATGCAGCCAGCCGTGGGGGCGGCGGCGCGGGTGCCAGGGCCCCGGTGGCCCTCTCACACTGGGGGGGCTCTGAGCTCAGAGAAGCCACCCTCCATCCAGGTAAACCTCTGTGTCTGTCCGTCTCTCTCTGGTTGCACTTCCATGTCTCATGTTTCCTGCTCTGTGATGACGTCCTTTCATCTTCTCTGTTTCTCTCTTTCTGTAATTTTCACCTCCTCACTGTGACATCTCTCCATCCGGCACATCACATATTTCTGCTCCTCTATCCCCCCCCTCCCTCTCTTTTCTTACTCGCTTCACTACAGAGTGATTTGTCTTTGTCAATTATGTCGAGTAATTACACAGAGGCACCTCATTTTTTGATTACAGAAATCATTTTAATCCCAGAGACGTCACCTCAGCAGGAGACTTTGCCTCGTGTTCAGAGAGAAGCTCAGCGGGAGGGAGGGAAGGACCTCGATGTGCTCTCCATTGATTGTTAGAGTCCTTGCATGACTTTTGTCAGTCGCTCCGTCCTGTCATACAGCCGAGCTGCGCAGACTAATGTTTTATTTAGAGGTGACGGCCACAGAGAGGTTCAGGACAAAGATGAAAGAGGAGAACAAATCACCAGACAGCTGGTGGCCTGCAGACCCCGGGAAGTTCTAGAGACAGATGGTGGTGTCAGCCTGGAGTGACAGCACCCCCACCCTCCCCTCCCCCCCCAAAAAAAACCTCAACAGTTAAATTCATTAGCAGCTGTGAAACTGTGGTTAGCTTCCTCTCTGTAACTGTAGATCTCTGCAAGCCCCGAGGAGGATTTTTGTTATTCAGCGCAGCTTAGCTGTTTTTACTCTGAAACAGTGCTGTGTCTCCCAGAACAGAGGAGAGAGAAGAAAGCCTCACTATTCTCTTCTATTATATGTTTGATTTACGTCTCCTACTATAGTGGTAAAGTTATAGAGTCAAACTATTTTCAGTCAGAATGAGCGAAGAGGCCTAACTCATCTGAAGAGCGTTAAGTGCAACTACTTTTAGAGAAGATTTTTGGGGCGGGAAAAATGTAGATACAGCATTATATTTCCTCCTGACTCACGTGATACAGTCATTTAATCATTAGTGACAATTATAGATATTTCACTAAAACAAAAATACAGCGCACTAAACAGATTTTCCCGCCAATTTGACTCACCGTGTCACTTCTTCATGACTCCTCATGGAGGTGCTTATGACATGATTAAGAGTAACATGGTCAGAAGTTAAGACAGCGGGATAATGAAGTTTAAGAATGAAGTATTATAAGAGGTGAAACTGGCACCAAATTGCAGAGAATAAATAAATGCATCCTGAACGTAACCTTTCAAGGAGCTTTTTCAGATAATGAGATATTCCATTATGTGTTTGTCTTGCAATATATCAGTTACCTCAGATTCTCTGTATTGTGATATTATCAGTATTGTGTCGCATCACATTGTGAACGTACCCTTTGATTCTCAAATCGTTTTTTTTCTGCTGAGGTTTTCTTAGTGTTTCACGTTTCTGTGATCTTGTGGTTTCTCTTAAACTTCAGTGCTCGTTACATCCCTCTAATCCGAGTTCACCTGTGTCTTTTCTTCCTCTTTTAGGTGATCAGTCAGACCTGGGTTATAACTCGCTGTCGAAGGAGGAGGTTCGGAGGGGAGACCCCGGCGCTCCAGACTCGGCCCCCGACAAAGAAGACAAGAAGGAGAGCGACTGCAGCTCCCGTCAGTAGTCCCTCTGATCTGATATCACCTGATATTTCTTTCTACTTGTTCTTCTAAAAAATTATAACTTGGCAGCCTCGCAGGATTTCCCCTTCCTCTGCCTTGATCTCTCCGTCTCTCCTCCAGAGATTATTCATTCATTTTGGTTTCTCAACATCAAAGAGTTTCAGCCCTGTGTGGTGTGTTTTTTTTTCTTTCTCAAGCTGTGCTCGTAGTAAATTTTAAATTGTAATTTTGTGTTTGTAGTATCCGAGACGGAGAGCAGCAAGGGAAGCAAAGACTGCCTCCCCCAGCTGGAGGTGGAAGTCCAATCCTCCTTCAAGACCAGAGGGATAGTCCGCAGCAGTTGTGCTTTTGACGATTCATCGTGTAAACCCAAGAGCTCGGCCAGCGCAGGTAAGGAGGAGGTGGAGTCAGTAGTTATGTAAAGGTGAGGGGGATGCTGGTAAAGTTTTATTTTAATGATATCCCAAATGTGCCTGGATATAAAAAAGTCAGGAGCTTAATTTGAATGATTCCTAACTCATAATTCTCAGCTACTTTTGTTATAAAAGAGGAACCCAGAGGAAAGAATCAGAGCTGAAACATATTTTAAAACATGCTTTAGGATTTAAGAACGTGGGTTATTATTAATTGATAGTATCATCTTATACCTACAAAGCTTAATCTCTACCCTCTAGTTTTCATAAGCAGCCCATGCAGCAGAGTTTGAGCTCATAGTTACTCACTGAAATGTTCCATGGCGATATTTAATGTATGCACACAGGCTTGCACCAATAATATCTCATTAAGAGCCTGATTTTTTCACAGCAGTTCCCCCGATTATGTTTCAACAATTCAGTCGGGAGAATTAAACGGCCACTGTGGGCGGCAATAACCCAGTGTGTAGGAAGTTGGGTTGGAAATCGGTGGGTCGCCTGTTCATGTCAAAAAAGTGGAAATTGGTCTGGTAGCTGTAGAGGTGCTGGGTCACATACCGAGTGCTGCTGAGGCACTGAACCCCCAACAGCTCTGGTGCACTCCCTGTGTTATACTTTATATTTTCATTAAACTACAAATCAGTAGTATTCAAGAAGAGTATCACCAGTACCCAAGTTAAGACCACTTGTGAAACATTAAGGTAATATATAAAACCTTAATAGAAAGCCTTTAACATATTAAACAAATGCACACAAAAAAAAATTAAATGACAACTTGCAGTCACAGTTAGAGCCGTTTTCACAGAGGCACCCCTGGAAATTTCAAGAAAATTTCATTATGTGCTCGAAGATTGCTCCATTTGAAGGATACAAAACGTCACATCACCCTCTCCAACTCGCTCTAAGTGAATTTTCCGGAATATATTGTGCTACGATTACACGTCGGCTCAGCTCAACTTCAAGTGGAAAATGTAGAAGGTGGCTGCAGGAAAAAAATATCCAGGTGAAGTCTGGGTGAAAAATAAAGCCGTTTTGCATTTACACATGCAGCTCACCCTGACAATTTGGAGTTTTGTGCACTAAAGTATTCTCTTAATCGACTAGCATTAGGTCCACTATGAGAGGGAGGCACTTCAGATGCTCGGGGACTTCACTTTATCTGCAGAAGGTCAATAACATCACATCATGCTTTTTTGCTCTCAGGCCATGTTGCAGGTCTCCTCTTCACTTCCTCCCTGGATGAGATCGGTGAGATCAAGTCCAACAGTTTGCTCAGGAGGCATAAGAGCGCTCTGGAGGAGGTGGTTGGCAGATCCGGCGGTGGCTCCGCTCTCGACTGGCAGGGCGTGAGGGGCCGCCGGCTGAGCGGTGACACGGTTGGCAGCAATGGCAGCGGCACAACTGTCCTCGGCCTGGGTATGTGCCAGGGTGAAACCGACCCTGAAAAGATCGCAGGACATCTGGGGGCGGATGTCAAAATTCTCTCTGGTGCAAACTTCAGTAAGAATACGAAGCCTCGACCGCTGGTTTCGGGGAGGCAGGAGGGGGCTGCTGGTGTTGCCAGGTGTCATGACGACATGGAGGAGGAAGAGGAGACGGAGGGATTGGACTCCAGTGATGAAGACAGAAGTAATACAGAAGCCATTTTTGATTTTGAAGATCTGGATTTGGACAACCCCTCAACAAGAGGAGACATCAGATCTAAAAAATCTCATAAAAAGCCCGTTGGACGAAGCGCCAGCTACGGAGGTGTGAGCGCCGAGGCATCCAGAGTGGCCGTCAAACGCACAGACATCGAGAAGGGCTATGACCCTTTGTCCCTGCTGGCAGCAGAGTCCCATTCCGAGCAGCAAAACGAGGATCAGGACCCAGAGGGGGACGAGGCCAGCACGCCGAGCGCCCGACGACACCTCGCCAGGGAGATCGAGCTGTACATGAACCACATGGGCAGCCCGCTGAGCAGCCGCACACCCAGTCTAGACCTACAGGACCCTTCCAGCCCCCTCCTCCTTCACCCTGCATCCCTCTCTGCCCCCCGCAGAGCCAGCCTGCCGCACAGCTCCCCCCTCAGGGCCGCTGGAGTCCCGCGCTCCCGCACCTTCCACCCGCCCTCGCCCTCGGAAACCATCACTCATCAACGTCTGTGGTCGTCACCTCCACGTCGCAGCTCCAGCACCACCCCGAGCCCCAGTCCTCGACCCAGCCCGTACAGGGAGAGGACAGACAGGATGAGCCTGGCCTCACCTTCACCCTCCTCCTCCTCCTTCGCTCTGGACACTCTGCTCACACCGACGCTCGATGTGTTCAAGACCAGTGTGGTCTCTGCAGGGAAGGGCGTGGCAGAGAAGGCAAGCCGCTGGTATTCCCGCCTTGCAACGTACACCACACCCACCAAGGTACAATGTCTGCTTGTCAAAGTAATTGCGCTGTGACAATTTAAAACTCCAACTATTTTAAAAGGACTTTGATCAGATTAATTGTTGTGTTGGTTTCCTACGCTTGTTCTACAAATACCTCTAAATATGTATTTATGTACCTACAGTATATGTTACATTTTAATAGAAAAAAACGGATCATACACGTCTAAATTTGTGAGTTTCTTCTAAAGGATTTCTGATTTAAATTTGCCCTAAATGGGACCTGAAGCTGCATAAACATGTCTGGTTGTATCGCAGAGCTGTAACTTCTCTCCTTCTGGTTCATTTAGTACTGAGCCACCACAAGCAGTGGTCCAAGATGAAGCCAGAGTTTGAGTTGTACTGCCATCTTGTGGCCGGTTTGGTGTGTCACAGTCCTCGATAATGTGAAGGAAAGCCTTTTGGCCATCTTTCTGTATATTTGTCTCCTCTGCTCACTCCTCGTTACTGTTCTCAAAATCTATCAATAACAAAGTACCCAACCACTGACATGTAGACAGAAATCCCTGATTCATAACGACGCAGTCAACCAATCAAATTTCTCGACAGCTAAGAATCACCAGGAAGCAGCTCCCAACACACTTTACATTTAAATGGAACAAACACGGGCCGATCCAAATATATCAAACAAAAAAGTGTTGAAGTAGAAAAAACAAATTTAGATGCATCAATAATAAAGTAATGTTTGAATGAAAATCTTTATTTAGATCAGTGATTCTCAACTGGTCTAGCCTCAAGACCCACTTTAAACTCCTTAATGATTAATCCCGACCCTAATTTCTGATATCTTTCAACCAATTAGATGTATTTAATAAAACAAGCATGTTTTTAAAAGCTCTCTATACTCTTTTGGACACCTTTTTTTTTCCTGGCACACATTTGCGACCCACCAAAAACCGCTCCGCCACCCCCTTTTGGGTCCAGAGTCCGACCCACCAGTTGAGTACCAATGATTTAGATAAGTTAGAAACGACCTCTGACGAGTAGATGTAATTCTCTGATATATTATTATGATACAAACCGTCTGCCAGACCTTTAGTTCAGTACTCAGACGATAATAAATGGTTTTGGATATCTGGCAACATGACTGTGTTTGAATTGCGTGTGTGTGTGTGTCTGTTAGCAGCACAGCTTGTAGGTAGCTTGTATAGCATCTGTAACATTTACTCCATGATGGCGTTTACCTGACCCGCTCTCCTCTGTTCATGCAGGAGGGTTTCAGTGATAGAATGAGCGTGTCCTCTCTTGGTATTGGAGATCCAGACTGCTCGTCCATGATGGATGAGGAAGACTGTGGGGAGTCAGGCAGCTCTGTAGTCTCTCCTCAGAGGAACGGCCCGATGGGACCTCGCAAGAGCCCCCGACGCAGCCCCCTCCGCAGCAGACTGGACGGCCCCAGCCTGGGTAGACCCACATCTCTGCTCCCTGGTAAAAAAATGTTCTCTCAAAAGAGACAGCTGAAGAAAGTTATGAAGATAGATTTCTCAAGTTATCAATATCAGCAAGTTCCAAAACAATAACAGCTTTCTTTGTAGCAATTTATTTATGAACTTTTTCACAGCACACCCATTTAAAAAACATCAAAACCAATCACATCAATCAGTGTCCAAAGGAAGTCCTTATAAGGGTCTGCCAATTTGTCACAATTGCTGGATGTCCTAAAAAATATGCCAGGAATAATTTGCTGTTGGTGAGATGTTTTACTCTCTATAACGTCCTTTAAGGTAACATGATTTGATCATTTTTTATGCTCCTGTAGGATCTGTCCTCTCGCCTCCTGGCTTCCCTATGCCGGATAAGTCGGACCTCGGCTCTTCACGCTACACCAGCAACACCAGCATCTTCAACAACTACGCCATGGAGGTAAAACTAGGAGAGTGAGAAGTAGAATTATTACACTGATCAGGCGAAATGTTATACTTATGACAGGTAAAGGGAGTCTCTTTACTTGTCTCTGGGTGGGATATGTTAGGCAGCAAGTGAACAGTTTGTCCTCGATGTTGGAAGGAGGTAAAATGGAGAAGGATGGAGTGAGGATGTGAGCGACTTTGACAAAGGGTGGAATTGTGATGCCTAGACGACTGGGTCACAGCATTTTTAAAACTGCAGCTCTTGTGGTTGTTCTCAGTCTGCAGTGGTCAAATGTTATGTCTTTACCCTGTCACTCACCTGGACTGCAGCTCTGCTAAATGGCTTTTGCCATACTGCTCTACTACCTGGACAAGAACAGGGAATGGAAAACAGCTCCTAAAGAGCAGCGTGGTTTGGCAGTTTTTCTGATATAAAAAATGGGGACAGAGTTGTATGTGTCAGGTTAAACTGGCCACTCGATCAAGGCAGTGCATAACTACATTTAACCTGCAAGGAGGAATCAAGTCCGGTTGCTTGCAGTGGGTGATGGCGGCGACTGAATATGTCATGACACAGTGCATGATTCAGAATTGTATACTTGTTTATTGGTTGCACCAGTAGGGCCTAGTTCACTTTCCGATTAAATATTTGGTCTTAAAAGTGCATCTTTATCGCCACATTTGATGCATAGTTTTAAAATCGTGTGTGTGTGTGTGTGTGTGTGTGTGTGTGTGTGTGTGTGTGTGTGTGTGTGTGTTTCCAGCTGCTGATCTCCAGCTGTTCTCGCTGTAAGACGTGTGACTGTCTGGTGTACGACGAGGAGATCATGGCGGGCTGGACGGCCGACGACTCCAACCTGAACACCACCTGCCCCTTCTGTGGAAACCCCTTCCTGCCGTTCCTCAACGTGGAGATCAGGGACATGCGAGGACCCGGCAGGTAGACAAGTACACCCAAGAAGTTCTAAATCATACAACAATCTGTAGCATATCGTTTTTAGACCGAATGAGGCCTCAATTATCATCGTTATCCCCCATCATTTTACATTACTTTTGCCAAAGCCCCAAAAACCCAGACATCTATATAACTTTAGAAGAACCCGATCTTTCTCACACATCATTCATCCTCTCTGCAGGCTTTTCCTGAAGGGCAGCCCGTCGGTGGATGAGGCGATGACCTCATCGTACTCAGCCTCCACAGGTCTGGACACGGGGACGTCCAACTTGTCCACCCCCTGTCCCACAACCGCCGTCTCCCCTCCCTCACCTACGATCGCTGTCCAGGCGTGCTCAGGCACTGGAAGGTAATCGACAAACTTCATTTATTTTTGCCTTAAATGTATATTTATAGGTCCTAAATGTGATATTTTCTCAAACATCTTTATTGAATGTTATTGTTTTTTTTAACTTTATATGTGTCTTTATTCATTGCTGACTCAAAAAAAATCTTTGCTACTGAATGTTTTCAACTAATATTTTAACAGGTAGTTAAAGTTAAAGAGAAAATCTAAAGCTTCTTTGTTCTTGTTTTATTGAACTGGGTTAGAAATCTGTGTAACCGTCTGAGCGTCCTCGCCCTGTCTTCACAGAATTCAATCAACCAGAGGTATCAACATCCCCACAGACCGCCGCCCCGGGGCGCTGTCCCCTGGAGGACCCATGGCTCGCAGTGTCAGCGCCTTTGAGCCTATGGAGGAAACGTCTCTTCCCAGACGCTGTGTGCCGACATCAGGCAGCCTGCCGAGCCGTCTCAATGAAACCCCGGTATGTCTCGCCTGAAGTCAGTGATATAACAACATTTCAGTGATGCTCCGGTTTTCATAAGCAACTGTGAGCTTACAAGTACTTACTTCATTTCCAGTTTAATGGAAACTTGAATGTCAAGTGCATCATCAAAATAAAATAATTTCCCTCGTTATGCCAAGGACCCTCTGAGTATGGAGTGGCGGCTCCACAACCCCGAGCCGGTGACGGTTCCCTACCTGAGTCCTCTGGTTCTGTGGAAGGAGCTGGAGAGTCTGCTGGAGAACGAGGGCGACCCTGTGATCACGGAGGCCGACATGGTGGATCATCACCCCATCATCTACTGGAACCTGGTCTGGTACTTCAGGCGGCTGGACCTGCCCAGTAACCTGCCCGGTCTGATCCTCACCTCTGATCACTGCAACATAGACTCCCAGGTCAGATACGCATTAAACATACAGAAACGGGGATAATCATAACTTCTCAGAACAGGCTGTTTCTGTGTCTGTACCTTTAAATGTAGATGAGCTGTGTCTGACCACGCCCCCTCTCTGGAAGGGCTTGGGTGTCTCGGGCTTTCTCGCTCCATGTCCTAACACCTAGCTGTGGGAGTGTCACCCACCTGGGGGAGGGTTTACTGCCCTTTGTGATGTCATAAAGGGAAAATCTCGACCAGTTTAAATGGAGTCTTGACAGAACAAATTTTTTTTTTTCTTGCCCATGTATATTCTAACAAAAGAAAGCAATAGAAATGAATTGAATATATTTTTGTCTACTGTCTCACCGTGCTTCTGTTTGTCTCTGGTCGTCTGTCAGGTCCCTCGTCACTGGATGTCCGAGGACAGTAAACACGTCCTGATCCAGATTCTGTGGGACAACCTGAAGCTGCACCAGGAAGCGATCCAGCCTCTCTACATCCTGTGGAACACCTTCAGTGAGTCACACGGCTCGGTTTGTGTCTGTTTATGAGTCAGCAGACAGTCTGATAATTTACTCTCAGAGGAGCACTGACTGCTGCTGATAAAGATTTTTAGAAACTGCAGCATTAAACTTTAATGATCCTCAGAGTGAAGCACAACAAAAGTGAAAAACAGAAGAATGGGGTGAAAACACTTGAGGAAATTAAAGGAGAGGGGGGGAGTGAATCAAGCAGGGATAGACAGATTTAATGCACAAAAAGAAAATTACAAAAAGTGCATAAAAAAACAACTTTGAAAATAAACCAAGAAAAAAATAAAACATTAAATCTTTAACTGCAGAGGTTAAATAGCATCAGATGTAAACATCAGATCTGTGTGGAGCCATCAGGTTTGTGCTCAGTCTGTGTTAATGAGTTGTGTAATGTCGACGGAGGCGTGGACGCAGCTGGCTAATGATGTGCTAACAGGCTCTGTCTGCTCTCTGTCTTGCAGGGCTTAATTGTTCTCTGTTGTTAGACAGTGAGTGTTTATCTCTCCTCTTTAGACGAGTCTTCTTGTTTGTGTGCTGCTGTTCTGTCTCCAGACCTGCTTCCTCCCTCTGCTCGCTGTCTCTGCTCGATGCATTTCAGTGTGTCATCTGTGGAAAAAAAAATCAGCCTCAGTGTCTTTGTAAAGTGTCAAATCTTCTGACTCTGACGGAGGGATTGTGTGTTTGTTTTTTTTGTGAAATTCTGGTGACACATCAAATATCTGCGTTTGAATGAAGGTGTGCATCTCTGATGAATGTTTACATCCATTAGCTGAGATGGAGTTCATTGTTTATTCTTCTGCAACTTAAAAAAAAGGACGTACTTTTAGTACTAAAGGGGCTGGGTACTGAAGACAATAATAACAATAATAATCCATTTATTTTTTTAACCCTTTTAAAAACGAGGGTTTACAAAGTGCTTTCACACACGACAAGCAAACATAAAAACAAAAACAAGACCACAGAGCAACTCACTGAAGAGACACCCAACCAACAACAACAGAAACCCCGACAGTAAAAAAAGAACCCGAACAGAAACACGACCAACATCAGAACCCAAACATCACCAGAATTCAAGCAACATAGTAAATCATAATAGCTCGGGTAATACAGGAAACCAGGCAGATTAGGTTGAGACCAAGAGGGCCGAGGCTGTTAGGAGATTCAATTCAATTCAAAAAACTTTATTTGTCCCCGATGGGCAATTCAAAAGCAAATCAAATAAGTGAGCAATTAAAAGAGACACAGTAAGAAGTAAGAGCTTCAAAACAATAAAAAGTGGCTAGACACTATAAAACAAGAAGACAAATTACACTCCAGACTTCATCTATTCTGTATTTTATTTGTCCATTTTACTGCAGACTCACCCTCCCTGATTTCTGACTCGATCCGCTGTCCTGTCTTTAAAATAAAAGTGCAGTGCAGCGGACCTTTTAGATGGAACAAAATGTGACCGATCAAAAGAGACACAACAAAACAAAATGTATTAAAAGCTCACTATAGACTTTTTACAACATTTAATTTTTCCTTGCACTCATTGGAGACCCTCTGAAAACAGCTCAGTGACCCACTTTTGGGTCCCGACTCACCCGTTGAAAACCACTGCTCTAGGGTACAGCTCATTGGGATCCTAACAAACAAACAAAGCACAAAATATTAGGATGATTTTCAAAGGAAATTTGTTGTTCATTTTATTTTATTTTGAACACAAGTTCAGTCGAAATATAATACTTTAGGCTATCATTAACTCATCTAATTTATGTTGCATATCAACAGAACTAATTTTGTTGATATATTTGTCTCGATATTTGATCGAGTTGACTTTAACTCGATCTTATTCAACAAACACTTTATGTCAAGTGAAGTATATTTACAAAAGTACCCAGCCTCTAGTACTTCTCATCTGATTGTAAACATTTCAGTGATTCAAACATTTTCATTTTTCCATTTATGTTCTTCGTTTGACACACTCACGAGTCCACAGCTGAACTGTGTGTGTGTGTGTGTGTGTCTGTGTGTGTGTTTCTGCAGATGTGGGTTACCCTCTGTCCCGGCCGGTCGTGGAGGAGGAGAAGCCGTTCAGCGAGGAGTTGCTGCACAGCGTGGTGAGGAGCATCCAGAGGAACGACATCAGCCGGCCGATGGCTCAGCTGCTGCAGCTGCTGGGACAGACGCTCGGAGTCAAGAGGCAGAGGTCACGACCTGAACAACATGTCATCAATATTTAGTTTTTCTAAATGTTTATATCTGCCCTAAAAAAAAAGGGACAAATATCATTTACAATAATCAATGACATTTAGTCGTTTTGAATCCTGAAGCGCAACTGTTTGACCTCTCTCTCTCTCTCTCTCTCTTCAGGAGTTTGTATCGGGACGTTCTCTTCCTGTCTCTCGTGGCTCTTGGAAAAGACAACATTGATATCGGTGAGTCAAATATTTCTGCTATAAAGATCATATGTCAGATCCCCAGAATCTTACATACAATAAATGCTACTGCTTTCATCTCCCTGTGTTTAAAAATATTTTCTTAATTTTTAGTTGAGCTAAAGGTTATAAACGAGACGTCTATTCCAGGCTGCTCTGGTTAAAGGAAACTTGATTTAAATAAGAGCTGCATTTACAATCTTCTGTCCCTTCTTTAGAGAAACATGATCAAACAGTAAATACTTTTATTTTACCATTAAAGGCACGATATGTAAATTCCACCACCAGGGGGCTCTCAATCAAAACAAAAGATGACGTTGTGGCTGTCAGGGAATCATGGGAGTGATTCTCTCTGCTACTCTGTAAACTAGCTGGCTGTTAACCTAAAACTACAAACTAAAAGACGCTATAATCCTCCTTAGAGCTGAGGAAACAGTTTGTTCCTCTGGATTCACAAACATGTTTTTGCATCTTTGATTGAAGGAAAACAATACTTAAATCGCCTCATGTGGTTAAAAACGATCACTAGAGAATATATTGTTCTAATCTTCACTTCCTGCTCCTCCCCCCTCAGACGCCTTCGACCGCGAGTACAAGTTGGCCTACGACCGCCTTGTACCGAGTCTGGTGAAGCTGACCCACAACTGTGACCGTCCTCCCAGCACGGGGGTGATGGAGTGCCGCAGGACGTTTGGAGAGCCTTACCTGTAAAATTCACACACACACACACACACACACACACACACACACACACACACACACACACACACACACACACACACACACACACACACACGCCATTGCTTGAAGACGCGCTCAGGAAACCTTGGGGAGGACTGTGAATGTTGCACTACGGTAACGATGTTTCAAACGGTACAGACGACAGCGCTCAGCATTCATGTAGCCTGAAACAAAAACTAAATGGAGGATTTCAAACACTCACACACATAAACTGGACTTCATCCAGCGCTGTTACATGACGCTTCTACCCTGTGAAGATGATTTAAATATCCTGTAAATACACAACAGTAGAGGATTTTTATAATGCAACATTTATATTGTCATACAGCATATGAAGACTAATTCTAGAAATATTTTAATCTGAAATATTTATACAAAGTAAGCTTTATTTATTGTCTTGTCTTCTGTTTGGTTGTGTCCTGTGGTTGTTTGAGGCGTGTTCCTCTAAATGAGGATTTCATTTCATTATCTGGTTTAAAAAGCTTTCATGTGTTTTTAACCACCACGTCTTTAAGTCCAGTAAACTCAATGATGTTGTTAGCAGGAGCTACCTGCGGCTAACACTGTGCTGTGTGCGTCTATGGACGTTAGCTAAAGGCTCTGCTCCCTGAAACATGAGCAGGAAACACGTTTCCAGCAGGGGAAAGAAAACCAACGTGCTCTCTGCAGCTGGATTTCAGGTGTTAAAATCACATCCAGCAGTTTTCTTTGTCGGTGGTCTCAAATGGGCGAGTCTCCTGGCTCACAGGTCAGACTTTTACATGATGTAGTCTGAGCCTGGGGTACTCGTGTTAGAACTTTAAATGTAGGTTAAATGAGCTCTCATGAACTATGACAGCGTGTCCTAACAGCATGTGGAGTGAGCGGACATTAGCGACAAAATCAGCCTGATTCAATTGTTTCCTACTGGAGAGTCAAGACGGTCTGCGAGCCAAAGCCTGGTTTTTATTTTCATTCCTCTCCCTCGTGTAGACAATTATGAGGAAGGAGGGGGCTATCCAAGGCACTGGCATTGTCTCTTTTTTCACTCAACAGAGGTTTTTAGCTTGTTTTTCAAAGGTGAGATAGTAGTGCATTTATAATATCCATATCCCTGTTTGAGATGTTTTGCTTTGACTTGTGTCAACGCCAGAGGAAAAACCTAAATCAGCTCACAGCGAGACGTTTATTAACGAGCGCTTAATTGTGTTTGTGAATTGAGTCAACAGCTTGTTAAGACAAAGCTTCACACTTACCTTCATTACAAAATCACTAGATGTTAAACTGTTCACAGAGCAGAGAAGTAAACATGTAACAGCTGCAGCGTGGACAGCGAGCGTATCTGAAAGTCTGCTGCAGGAGTAACGCCTGTGATTTCTTAAAGATTGAGATTTTTTTTATCATATCTTTGTTTTTAACTTGAAATTTTCTGAAATGTTCTGTAAAAAAAAGCCAACGTGTGCTGCAGAACTTGTTTCAAATATCACCTGAGTAAACATCTCATCAAGAGATGAAAGTCTGCCCGAGCTTTTATCTCAAACATATCGAATTTAAACCAAAAACAGATTCTTATATATCAGTGTTTACTGGATGATCCAGTATGGCTGCTTCATTACATACAGTATCAGTGTTTGGATTTCTACCTTTGATCCTCCTGGGAAGAAAAAACCCTGAACCCTCAGCTTCAATCTTTATTTGTATAGCGCCAATTCATAACATGTGTTTTCTGGAGACGCTTTACTAAAGAGCAGGTAAAAGACCTTTACTCATTGTTAAGAAAAATGGGATGGGGGAGATGGGATAAGAAGCAGGAAGGATTTCTCCTTTGTATTCCTAAGTGTTCCTAAGGTGGAGGTCAGAGCAGGCCGTGCATGGACGAGGACGGCGGTGGTTGTGGGGACGACACAGTCCGATGGCCTGGCTGATACTTTATATCCACATACTCATCTCCTCTCATAAATGTAGAAATGAAAAAAAAGTGAAACCACGATTCCAGTTCTGTTGTTTCTGGTGAACAATGGAAACAAAGAAGAGTCACTGAAAAATGGATGAGTTCATATTTGGTGTTAACAGGTCCTCTGATTGATGAATGAACATGCTCCAGTGTTTGTGAAGATAAGGGATTATCAGGACTCAAACTTGAATCATGAGAACGTTCATATCTGGGAGAGTTATCAAACTGATCTGATTATCAATATGTTGGAAGGATTTTTCTTCACCTACAAAAATACTTTGTACACATGAGCTCATATCAAATTCTGCGTTTTCTTTCCATCAGCAGACCGATGTGATGTTTTTCTTTATGGGTTATTAAAGCTTTTAAAAACTGTATTAGAGACTGTCCAAGGGAGAAAAATAGTTTTTTTGGCAGGAAAACAACTCGTAGATGTCTCACATACCATCCTTAAACGTATTTTATCTACACTGACACTGTGGTTGACGGAGGACCCTCGAGTCTAAACTGATAGAGGGTCTCATGAAGGTCGACGTTGTGTGTGATTCATGGCAGAGAAAACTAACTCTGGAACAAGTTGCACTTTGACCCTAAGAAGTGGACTGACCACAACTGAGCAGCTGGAAAACGCTGTGATCCATCTGTGGACATTTGTTGTGTAATAGTTGTACAAATGAATGATTTTGCAGTATCTGGGGTTCATGTACATTTTAACTCGCCCTTTGTAGAAACCACATTTTATAACAGTTTATGTGAAAAGGTCCTTTTTAGATGTGCTGAAGGTTCTGTACAGCGAGCAGATCTGCAGGACTGTTTAAGTGTAAATAAAATCACTCACTCTCTGTGTTGGTACTGTTCTTCTTTCTCCTGTGAGGGAGATCACTCTGGTCACTGGGTGCTTCTGAATTGCAAAGTGCCTACAAAATCTGTCCGTGCTGTATCCTGTTAGGAGCTACTGTTCAGTAGGCCGATATTTGTTCCTACTTCGTCTGATTCATTCAGTGTGGAAGTGGCGTCGTTAGCCCGCCTCATGTTATTGACACTCCAACTCAGATGTGATATGCACGATGGCTCTGTAAATAATACAAAACTTCACATTGCATGTAAACAATTTAACAACTTAACATTTAAAAGGCGTGTTAACCAAACCGACCGCATCCATCCTCGTTTGTTCTGATTTGGAGGCACATGTGAAGTGACGTTTTACATTTAATTTTGCACTGCATTGTGGGAGTTAAAATACAATTAATTTCCTCAAAGGATGCATCCAAACCATACTGCACAAAACCAGGAAGTTAGTATCCATCCTATAATGTTCAGTCTACTGAGGTGGACCCAAAAAATGCTCACTGAATGACCCAGAGGGATTAGTCTACTGAAACCACCTACTACTGGTCCATTCATTGGTGTGGGGAGGTAATCATCTCAGTGCAGGTGTGTGTGTGACTGATTGGTCTTGATTTGAACCAGGTGTGTTAAGGTTTTATATTCCTTCGAGTTGCGGCACTCTGTGCTGAGTTTGTCTCCAGTTTTCATCCATCCAAATAACTTTCTGGTGTAAATTGGCCTAACAAACACATAACTCCTTTGCACACTTTTTTCCAGTGACCATGCACCCACAGCTCCAGCCCACTGTTAAAAAAATAATTTATTGCAGCATGGAATTGTAATTTGAGATATCAATAGTTTTCCTATCGATAAAATACACGTTTGCATCGACATCTGTCCAAAAAGAGTATTTAACAAGACGGTAACATCTGACAAAATGACACCAGTTGTTGTTTATCACACAGCTAAGACAGTCCGACACACACACGCACACACACACAATCACTGTTTCTCTCGACAAATTGAAACTTTTACACAAAAAACATCCTTTTACACACTGAACATTAAACACTAGTTTAAGAGATTTTAGTTACGGAAATACTGGAGTTGCATCCAGGAGTTTTGAATTTCACTAAGCTTGTATTTGACTATCTTACATTTCCTAATGACAGCATTGATCCTGTCTCGGCATATTTAGTCTGTTAAAATGGTGACGATCGATAACAGTCCAAACCCATCGGCTCAGATGGAGATGGGACAGATGAGGATACGATCCTCCAGCATGACGCTGAGAACCAGGAACACAAAGTACAGTATGAACATGGTGAGTCCCAGCATCCGGCTCATCTTCCAGCGACAGGCGGCTATGGAGATGATGACGAAGAGCAGCATGAGGAAGAGCAACACGATGGCGCAGAACAGGCCGTTTGAGCTGACGGTAACCGGGTCGCCGTTGTGTAACAGAGTGTATATGAGCCACGGGACCGGCAGACTGAAACCAGAGAGGACAAAAAGGATTCTGTCAATACTTCTGACCAGTACATTTTGGTTTATAATCGATCATTGAATATCCTATATGCCGGATCCAAAAACACAAATAGATAAGCATATTGAAATAGGTAAAATAACTAGCTTGACCATGTCTAGCTACCACATTCAAAAATGGTGGCAGCATTAATACATAACACTATAATAGTGCGATAAATGTTAGTCAGATGTTTTTTCAGTACTTATACTATACAAGTTAATTTAAGTAATACCTGCAATCATACAATTCATTTCATATCAAAAATTGTATTTATGAATTACATAATCAGCTGCTAAAGTCAAGTTGGCGTTCCTCAGGGTTTAATTGTAGGTCCTCTAGCTTTTACATTTTTTTTTCTCTATTTGATTAGATAAATCTTACTTAATCCTACAATTGGGACATTTTCTGTGCACTATTAATCAGATATTTAAAACACATCCATCTTGGTATGCAGATGATAATAAAGGCAGAACTTTGTTGCAAAAACAAGCAAGTAAGATATCGTTATGAAACCCTTTCTTTTAGATATTTGTCCCAAGATTTTACACTCACTACCTTGATGCCTTAAATGTCTGCATATGATTTTAATGTTCAGGATCACAACAGTGATTTAGTAATGCTTTTCTTCATTTGAGATAAGTCAAGCTTACAGCTGGTTTACACACAGGAGGGATGTTGCTGTCACTCACCCTACAGTAATGTCAAAGATGTTACTGCCCACTGAGCTGGACACGGCCATGTCCCCCAGACCTTTACGGGCAACGATCACACTGGTGATCAGGTCGGGTATCGATGTCCCCGCTGCCAGGATGGTCAAGCCCATAATTTCCTCTGAGATGCCGACAGTCTCGCCCACCTGTAGAGAGAAGACAACGGGTTAAAAAACATATGATACTAAGAGCTGCATGTGTTCAATAGTCATCCAACCATACATATATTTATCATGGCTTTGAACTGCAACGTCTTGGTGATATTTCACTTTGCCAACTCAAACTAAAATCGTATTTGTGCCCCCTTTAGCAGAGCCCCTTCAGTAAATGAATGTTTTGGTGTCTTTATTGAATATCCTAAAATAAGTGAAAATCAGAATCGCCATAGCTTGGCTTGTCGTTACTTAAGGTTTGTACACATTACCTGGAGAGTTGTGAGTAAATATGAGTTGACTCTGTGAATGTGATTAAACCAAACTACCTACAAGTCGAAACCCATTTTCACATATTCACTGCTGAAAACATCTAGATGATTTCAGGAGGATTGCTCCGGATATTCTCCTGGAGTTTTTCAGGAGTGTGAAAGCGCTAATAGGATAGTAATTCATTATTTCAGAGGGCTATGACTAAAATATTTTTTACAATCGGTAAAAACACAAGCCTTTCTGACTGGGTGATTTCCTTTTAGAGCAACTTGTATATTAACTATCAACCAACCTGATGAGCCCACCAAACCATCAGGTAGGAGAAAACCCCGATCCACAGGATGGAGCCGATGAACGTCATGACAAAGTACCTCCTGGATGCCTGAAAATTACAAAAAGAGATCACACATTGTGTTCAGAGAAACTACCCAATGGAAATGGTAAAAAAGGGGGATCACAATTTCCCAGTTTGGGATCAATAAAGTAATTATATTTTATTCTATTGTTAAAGTTTAAACGGCTATAGATTTGGATCTGATGAAAGAACATTTCTCTTTTATCACACTTCCTTATTGGGTTTTTGAAGGTGTGATAAAATCTATTTACACTTTTTATTTCACCTCACAGAACACATATCTACCAGGAGAAATGTTACAGAAATAAAAAAAATAAAAAGTCTGTCCAGATTGCCTTTGTGCCACATTTCAAAATGTACTCAACCATGACTGTGGTCGTAATGTGAATCTGTTGGTTTATGTTTTAACCCAGATAAGCTGTGTTGGATGTGTTTAGCTAGATCTTCAAATCTAGCTTAAAATGTGTGTGGGTGTCTCGTCACACTCACCGGGTTTCTGACGTCGGGCAGCGTGAGCCACAGCGGGAACACGATGGGCAGCAGGAACAGATACGTCGCCTGTTTTCGTCTGTTATCAGGCCACTCTAAAGACAACGGCTCACTCTCCTCCTCTTCCTCCTCCTTCTCCTCTTCCTCCTTGTCTCCATCATCATCTTCACTCTCGCTGGAGTCACTGCTCTCCTCATCAGCGCTTTCGTCCTCAGCGCCGCCCTCTGACCCCCCCTGCAGGGTAGTCAAACAAGTCAGCATGTTTTTGAAGCAAATTTCAAAACCCCTGTGATGCTTGATATTTGTTTTATAAGCAAAACAGGGGAAACAGTTACAGTCACTAGTCACACCTTTGACGGGTTTACCTGCTCGTTCTTTCTCGTCTCTTCAGTCTTTTGAAGTTGGGATGTGGACGGCTCGACTGCAGCGCCCCCTGCTGCCCCGGACTGCTCAGTATTTGTCTTTGGATCATCATCTGGAGAAACAAAGGAAGAATCACATATACACTAGGGCTGGGAATTTCCCACAACCCCACGATACAATATGTATCATGATACAGAGGCAATGATACGATACACATCATGACATACATTGATTTTGGATGATGACCACGTCCTACACAGAATTCACTACAACAGCTGTTCTTTATTGTTGAGAATTACAGCAGAGGCATAAAGATCTTACATCTTAAAACACTTCAAATCAGGTCCTCAGAGATCCTAGAAATACATTCAAATATTTTAATCCCAGAGCTATAGCTAAGGTTTTATTGTGAACTGCACCATAGGTCAATTGTCCTTCAAAACTGTCATCACAGCTTTGCAGCCGTATTGATTCTGTATCATCCTCATCAATACATGTATTTGCAAGGAGCACAGGTCAATATATTGCCAAATCGATTTTTTGAGCACAGCCCTATTATGCACTTCTGATCATTTCAGGAGGACTGCCCATGAATGTCCTCCTGATCTGGCTGTTCACACATGCACCTCACAGCTGGAGACTCTCTGTAACAGGGGAAGGGGAAGGGGGGTCTCCTGAGGCAAGACATAACGTTAAAAGAATGATACTGGAGAATAGAAAACATAATGCATGGAGAAGGAAACTGTTTGTATTTGTACAACGATCGCAGGGAATAAAAGTCATCACTTCAAACTGCTTGCTTGAGGTAAATTTTAGGGGGTGTTCTGGGTGAAGTCTGAGTGAAAAAAGGAGCTTTTTGCATTCACACATGCAGCTCAACCCAAAAGACTTCAGGAGATTTTCAAGGGTTTCACACAAGTGTGAACAAAGCCACATATTTTCTATGGGAACGTCTCATGCTTAAGTTTAATGACACCTGCGTTCCGCTCAAAAACATTTTACAGTCATCTGGAGGTGTTTGGTTCAAACTCTAACACAGGAACAAGAATTCTAGCTAATCCACATAGTAGGTAAAAACTAATAATTTGAATGTTAAATTAAATTGACACATTATTCAGGTGTGTGGACCGATATGAAGGCACAGCAGGAATGATTTGAGTGTTTGGAGATTGAGATGCTCCACTATAATGGCTGGGAGGGGTACACACACACACACACACACACACACACACACACCCATCTGCATGTTAATCTTGGGGCTGATTGATTCAGGCTCTTTAAGGACTCTTCAGGCTGCCTGCAGACCCCCTTTACTGTGAACCTCAGAGTCTGAAGGAGCTCATCACTGCACACTGTGACGCACAAACACACTCTCTGAGAAGCTGCACTGATTGTGGAGGAAAATGTCTTTAACCCTCAAACACCATCTCTGATAGAAACAGTCCATTTATGAGCTCTGCATCTCCTGCACAGAAATATCCAAAAACAGAATTAATAGTCATGACAACAGGTGCCTCTTCATCTCAAACTTCTGACTTTAATTGAAAAGGAAAGAACCCTTTTCATATTGTTGAAAAAAGTCGGATTGAACCTTTAACAAGCTTCACTCACCTTCAGAGCGGCGGTGATGAGTCTTGCTCTGTAATTTGCCCGAGCGTGAGGCGTTCACGGGTTTAACTTTGTTCTTTGCTGCAATTAAGAGAATCGTCGCCCAAAACAACAAGAAGCTATTAAAATTGTTCTCGTATGACTTTGTCAACAAACGAGTCAGCATGCCTTCGACCTCAGACTCAAACACACACTGGCCAGTTTGAAAGACTGGGATCAAAAATACTGCAACCACCACAAGTTCTGTGAGGACTCAGGGTATTCTTCCAAACCTCTGCTTGAATGTTTAGACATATTACAGCAGATAGCAATGTATATATATATTTTTTTCCTGAGGAGAGTCAATCAATACATGTGCAAATTTTTGGGGCATTTTGTGCCTTTATTGTAGAGATAGGACAGTGGATAGAGTTGGATGTCAGGGAGAGAGAGAGAGAGAGAGAGAGAGAGAGAGAGAGAGAGAGAGAGAGAGTGAGTAGGGAATGACATGCGGGAAAGGAGCCACAGGTCGGATTCAAACCTGGGCCGCCCGCTTTGAGGACTACAGCCTCTGTTACAATGTTTTGTGCAGAGTCAATCTTGATTGTACATCTGATTGGCAGTGCAGGATCTCTCTTTATATCACTTTATATCGTCTCTTTGATTCACTTATGTTTTTTTTTTGTATTAAATAAATCATAATCAGTCAAATCAGCAACCGAATAAAAGTGTAATGGACTCTTACATGTGTATCAAATCAAAAGGAAATGTAGGATATGATTCATATGGATCCTTTACTTCATGCAGTGTTGCATTTGCAGCCTCATCTGGGAGCTTTAGGAACCACATGGAAGCTTTTATTTGAAGATTAGAAGATGTACCAACTGAATTTTTGTAAGAATTATGTGATTCATATTCAAAGTTTTACAGACAGCCAGTGTGCGAGGTCAGAGATCCATCACAACGACACGGAAACAAAGAGGATGCAAACAAGAAAACATGCAAACATCGAAGTGAGAAAAACTTCCCTCTTGATACAAAACAGGAAAACCATGAAGAATAAGTTAAGACGCAGTTATTGGACAGGAGCAGACCAGAATAAACACAACACCAACGTCAACAATGTCAACAACGTACCTTTCCTGTGCACTGACCCCTCCCCTCTGACATCACCATTAAAGGACGTCTCTGATTGGCAGAGATTCAAGAGTATTAATACCGAACATTTTTCGTCTCCTATGATTAAAACTTTTAAAATATGAAATATAAATATCTTAAACCATCTTTTTAAAGTTTTGTTCAATGTTGTCTTTTCGTTTGAGTTATGACAGATGAATAAAATGCAGATGAAGTTTGTAAACACGATGAACAACCACAACTTCACATACACGACACTAAACACCGGCACGGCTACACCTTTTCTTTGCTCTCACCTCGCTTGGATTTTTTCGGCCCGGGGGTTTTCTGGGCCCCTCTGAGGTCTGACTCTAGGACAGAAACCCACAGCAGATATTTAAACTCCTCCCTAGATTTGTTTAATAGCCTACTACACCCTGTGTCCAATCGAAACTGATAAAATCGTCTGTTTCTCCTGTTTGCAGTCTGTTCTCTATACACAGAATGACCGTGATTTAAAAACGCTTACATGAAATTCAAATAAGTCTCTCGAGTCCCTCACTAAAACAGCTTTATGGCTGGCTGTCCCGTCCATGTAAACACAGCTCTGACAACAACACAGCCAACGGGACTCGAGCTTCTCACTCATTGTAGACAGTCATGACTCAGAGAGACATTCACACCGGATATATTTGATTTCTGCTTTATTTATGAGTGAAATGTTGCACATTCTTCCTTTAACAACATCTGGAGTGACCTTAGCACTTTTCTCAACATCTGAATGAATGTTACTGAATAATAAACTGATTTACCTTTCATCAGAATCCAGCTTCACAAAAGCAGGGTCGTGTCAAAGGGGAGGCCAGGGGCAGCGTAGGCCCCCCTTAGAACAATACTGGCCACCCTTAATTTTCGCCCCAAAATCCTTAATGCCTTGTCAGCAAGGGGGGATTAAATTAAAATCTGATATTTGGGCTCTGTTGCTAAATGCTAGCAGCTTTCTTTCCATTCAATGTAGCACATTTCCTTTTGTGAGTACTTTAACTTGTGACTTTGGACGTACGTCTTCTTTTTCAGTCCCTTAAGAATTTATTTAAAGTAGACATGATAAGACAGAAAGTGTAAATAAATGCTATTCATAAATATGGGTCAATTTTCCACCTCTGCATGCGTCAGTGCTCCAGCTGGCCGCCCAGACAAAAAACTCCAGACAGACCTGTGTTACAGAGTCGGCCTCAGCTCTGCTGCATCACTTTCACAGAGATAAAGAGCTTGTTCCGTTAGCATGTCGGCTGTTATATAGCTTCTATTAGTCCGTATTTAAAGCTGATTAAGGCTCAGCGGTGGCCGAGTGCTGTGAGAGCGAGGAGCGACGGCACGGTGAGTTCAAGGACGGAATGAAGGTCTCTGAGGTTCATCATGTACTGTCACTCTGACTTACAGGAAGAGAAAAAGCTGCCACTTCACTGCATCCAGGAACAAGGTGATCATCAGAAAGTGAACTGAGCTTTTGTTCTTTATCATTTTAAAGTGAGGGGCGTGGCTTTTGAGGAAGCAAAGAGGGGAGGGGGTGGTTGTAGACGGAGCACTAGGAGCTAGTTTTAGAAAATTAACAACCCTGCCTTCAATGTTCAAGAAAGCTAAATCCGGTTGTTACCTTCTCCCAGGGGGTCCAGTGTGTGGATCATCAGCTGGAAGATGGTGCTCCTTAAAGACGTGTTGTGGAGCGACGCCGTGCTGCCGCCTCGCTGCAGGACGGGGCGAGCCTGCAGACAGCGGGTACAGAGTCAGAGATCAAAACGCAGCAGTAAACTCTCAGGTCACTTTCAGAGCACGTTGAGTTGAACAAGTGCAGCACTCCCTCCCTCCCCACTACGCTCTGCCAATGAAAGGAGTCTGATCCAACTTTCACAACAGGGTCCTAAGTCTCTAACTAGACTCTCGTACGCACTTCAAAACCCCATTCGATCTGCAGAGTCCCTTTGCACCTTTAAGAAAAAGCTAAAGACCCATCTCTTTATGAACACCTACAACATTAATGATATTATTGATGACGATGGTTTTGTTTGATAAAGGCGATTTTAGGATGGTTTTGATGCTGATTAGAGCAGCTGTCGATGTTGTGCTCTGCCTCTGGTCACTTCCTGTCAGCACACGTGTGTCCGATCAGACTTAAAGCTGTTTGTTTGAACTAACTCCTCTCCAGATCCTTGCTTGTGTTGTTCTTACTCACTGATGTACGTTGCTTTGGGTAAAAAAGCGTCTGATAAATGAATTGTAGAATTAAGTCTAAACACAAATATGTAAGAGCTCATGATCAGCTCATACTAAAAACCTTACAAAGTCACATTTTAATGCAAGCAGAGTTGTAAAGTGATTTGGAAAAGACAACCAAGTATTTACAATTGTGTGATTTAAATACTAATGCCCGCTTGTGTGGAAAATGAACAAAACATGAGTTCTTGTTACCCTGAGTCTTGTTTTGTCCTCTGGGGCTTCTGACAGCGGTTTGTGGCTTTGTGGGGTGGTGGGAGGGGGTTCAGGCTCCTGTTTTGGTGCAGCAGCAGCAACAGGAGGAGGAGCAGGAGGTGCTGACGGAGCTTCACTCTCCTGTAGAGTCAGTGATTCAACTCCATCAGTTAGTAATTCAAGGTAAAAGTTAAAGGCTGCGTTTGCAGTCACAGACTTCTTTGTGGATTTCAGACTTATAGTTTCAGAAATCAAACTTGTCTGGAGCTAATTTTTAATGAAGATCAAACCTGCTGACAGTTGCAGACTTGCCTGCTGTGCAGAGCTGAACAGTGTACCCGGGTAGTCCTATATACAGTAATCCTATCTCACTAACTCTACAGCATGTTCAGCGTGCATCATCAGCAAAAAAGCACATCATGAAGCTTAAGCCCTGAAGTGGATCTTTCTCTTTCACTACAGACTGACATCTTTGTTGTTCCTGACTATTTCTCCAACATGTTGCAAATTTGATTTAAAAAAAAAAAAAGCATATACAGTAGAAAACCTGGGCCTTTGGGATATACTGATATAGGAATACTACACATCATGCATAAAGAGAGGTAGGGGATACACGGGGGGGCTTTATTCAGGACCCCTCACAGCTTAATCCCCCAGTAAGAAGATCTGCTTTTTAGATCTGGTCTGTTGTGTGGAGGTCAACACTGCCACTTTTATTTGAATCACTGAAACAGTTCTTCTTTCACTAGCTCACAGAATCCACTTCATGATGCTCCTACTTGTCCATAAATCACTAAATGGATACGTCCTAGTTACCTGTCAGACCTCCTGACCCAGTAAGAACCTCCCAGACTTCTTAGGTTTGCTGGTTCTGGATTACTTGCTGTTCCCCGTGTAAAAGCGAAACATGGTGAAGCCACATTTAGCGTCGAGGCCTCTCAATTGTCTAACACATCGCCTGAGGAGCTAAGACTCGAGGACGTGCAAACTATCCAAATCCAAGCTTAAGATTTATCTGTTCAGTGTAGCTTTTTAATTTAAACTCCGCCCCTACTTGTGATGCCTCAAAAACAATGCAAACCCCCTTTTGATCATCCCTATGGCACCACAGAAGAAAACATCTGATGCACACTTTAACACATAAACACTATTTATATCCAAACCAGGGTTTAAAATGTTTTACCATTGCTCATCCTCCAGGTTTTGATGTGAATCACCTGTGCTGCTGATTGGTGCGCAGCTGCAGTGAAACTATCAACCAATCAGAGGAGAGTACCTGGGGACTCGCCGACGTGCCTTTAAGAGGCTTGACCAGTCACAGGTCAGGGTGCGGTGTCATTGTGTTCAGCTTGCATGTATGCCTCCTGTTGTCCCGGTCTGTGTGGCCTGGTGGTCAGTGAACGCCCCATGCATGGAGACCACAGTCCTCTGGGTCTGGGGACGATCTGTGGCTCTTTTCCCGCATGTCATTCCCTGCTCTCTCTCTCTCCTCGATTTCTAACTCTATCCACTGTTCTGTCTCTACAATAAAAGCTAAAAAAAAAAAGTAAAATAACTTAATAACAAATCAACACCATCTGGTCCTTCCACCATGAAGTGTTTGTGCGTTTACCCTCTGAACATATTATAAAAATAAGACAAAACCCGCTTAAAGAATGTGCAATATGACACAAATACATTGATAAAAATGTAACTGCATGGTGGATTCCTGGAAGAGGATATTTTAAATGTTCCGTCTTTCTGACCCATTAATGTGGCAGCATGCCTCATTAAGCTCAGAGCTGTGATTGAAGGGGAGAAAAGTGACCACAGACGTGCTTCAGGGTAATTGCAGAATGTTCGGTGGATACTTGAAACGCTGAAACACACAGCGCTGCATGTTAATTACGGACCTACACATTCCCTGCTCTCTGCCTGCTGCAGAGGGATGTTCAATCTGCAAGACGTCGTGCAGAAAAAACAAAACCTTTTAATGTAAATCTATTGTTCTCTTCTTTTATCATATCAGGGTTGTGACGTTTCAATCTCCTCACTGTGACACCTGGAGTCCTCTCTGTTCAGCATCATCAAAGGATTTTTACACAAACACAGGCTGTCATCTGTTCAGACCCACAAATCACTGTCTGCCCCCCCCCCCCCCCCCCCACCCTCCCTCTGAATCTGAGCAGGCAGCAGAGCAAACTGTGAGCAGATGAAAGGAAACAAAAGCAATCCTGTGTGCAGAGATGGACGTCTGTGTGATATCGAGTGCTGCAGAAACATCTGCTTTTGTGTTTTTCTTTCTCTTCTTCTTCTGCTGGTAACTGCACATCAAACGACACGACTGGTTTCATTCGGCCAACAAATCCCACGAGAATACTAAAACAACCTGTTTGAACATTAGAGGTGGGGATCACAGCGTAGCTCATCATACGATACGATGATTAATAAGCGATATGTGGCCAACGATATGTGGACCCCGCCCCCTCCTTCAGTTAGTCACTGGCGTCAGTGTGTTAGAAGTGCAGGAGGCGTTGTCCTGGCAGCAGACGGAGCTCCCCCAACCTACAGCGAGGTGAGCGAGGCCCCCACAAACCACCGCCGTCCTCAATCATGCACGGCCTGCTCCGACCTCAGCGGCAAGGAAGTGTGGACCACAGGAACACAAGGACTTTTCCCATCTCCCCCTATCCCATTTTTCATTTTGTAGCATAACAATGAGTCAGGTATTTTACCTGCTCTTTTGTAAAGCGTCTCGAGGTAACACTTGTTGTGAAATGGGGCAATACAAATAATGATTGATTGACTGATACAGTGATTCTACGATAATTTATATATTGCAAGACAATCACATAAAGATTTACTGGTGATATCTGAAGAATATAAAATGTCCATAATAAGGTTCGAGTCAAGGATCACGCTTCGTCCTTTCCCTTCTTATCACTCCTGTGTGACATTGTTACATGCCTCCCATCAGTTTTTGGCTCCATTATCACTATCTGGGCTCTCTATTGTGCATCAGTTAACACTTGTTGATTTCATTTTTGCTCTTCCAACAGCCCTCAACCTAAACGTAAAGTTTACTGTCATGAACGACTCAGGAACTGACAAATGTATCACTTTAGGCTCAACAAATGTTTTCTTTCTGTTGAATGCATTACTGTGCTTTTAGGTTTAATTGTTGTTGATACATTTCTGTCCATTGACTGAAACATTTGTCACTTAAAGGAGACTTTCAGATCTCGACAGCAGCTGCTGCATAACTCTCTGATCAGAGAATGAACATTTCAATTCAACTCATACCATGAAATTCAAACTGAAGACATTTCAGTGTAGCATCAGCGAAGGAGCCGAGTGGTGGCTGTAATCAGAATTTGCTTTCAGATGTTGGATGGAGATCTGGCTGCAGAATAACAGAGCTGCTAAAGTTTAGATGAATCCACTTTAAGGGACTCAGACTGATGGAAACACTCAGACAGGGTTGTTTTCTAAATCCTCCAAGTGATCAAGGATGATGTTTTGTTTTGCATCTTTTTAACATTTCTATGTCCGTCTCCCTCACTCACCTTCTCGGGCTCCTCGGCGCTCCACACTTTGACGATGCTCATGTGTTTGTTGATCTGCGTCTTCACCGCCTTCTCGATCTGACTGTTGAACTTCATGAAGCTGACGTAGCTGATGTAGCCGAGCACCAGCAGCATGCTCTCCCACCACAGGATCTTGCTGTCCAGGAAGAAGACGATGAGCATGATCAGGTCCAGGATGTAGAAGGTGACGTCTCTGAAGAGCGGCCACCACGTCAGGTGCAGCATCTCCCTCGAGAAGATGGCGCACATCCCGATCACAAACAGGATGTTGAAGACGGCCGAGCCCACGATGGTCCCGATGCCCACGTTGCTGCGCGAGATGAAGACTCCGATGAGGGAGGTGAAGAGCTCGGGAGCAGAGCCTCCAGCTGCCATGAAGGTCGCCCCGGCTACATCATCAGAAATCTCCAACGTGTTGGTGATGACCTCCAGAGCGGGGACGAAGAACTCATCGCAGACGATGGCCAGAGCTGCAAACATGTAGATCATACCTACGACATGAAGCACCACCCAGCCTCGCTGGCGCTGCTCCACTGAGAAGAGGTCCTCTGGAAAGTCTCCCTTCCTGTGGGGGGGCGTTAGTGGGGGAGGAGGGGGAGCTGTGGTTGGAGGTGGTGGAGGTTTGGGGGGCTCCACATAGATACACTGTTCAATATCCGTCCTGTTGACAACAAACACCAGGGGAGGTTTGGAGCTGTCAGGTGACATCACCACCTCCTCCTCCTCCTCCGCCGTCTCATTGGACGGCCTCACCTCACGGACGTTCACCTCCACTACATCATCATCACCATGTGTCTGGGCGGAGGCGAGCGGCTCCTGCAGCCAGGCCTTCAGAGTCAGAGTGTAGACGAGACAGAAGAGCACACCTGAGACGAAGAAGAGGAGGCGACCACGCCTGAATCTCCTCCTCAGAGGCGAGTGCGCGTTCATTGTCCTCGCGGTCTCCACACCCGACAGGAAGCTATGTCAGATGCATCGCTATCCGTTGATGGTTTCAGCAGAGATGAGTGGCGAGGGGACGCCGCTGACGAGGAAGGGGACACACACACATCCACACAGTGTGTTTCATCTTCTACAGAGGGCGGCTTCAACCAGTGGAAAGACTGAAAACAGAAAACACATCAGGAAGATGTTTGTAATGTCCTCTTAGCTCGCATAGTTGCAGAGGCAGACCTACTGAAGAGAAGTGTGTGTGTGTGTGTGTGTGTGTGTGTGTTGGGGATGCAGACAGCCACCTGTTACTATGGCTACATAATCACTCTGGCTTTGGCTTCTCACAAACCAGGAGTCCACTGAAAACACGTTAAACATGATCCAAAAGGGAAAGGAATCCGAACTTTCTTCCACAAATGAAGCCATTTAATTCAAAGATGTTTTCTACATACCGGTATACTATAGCATGCACGCGCGCACAGACACGAGACGTTAAAACTCGCGTGTGTATTAATCGACCATTAAGAGAACATTGATGAACACAACCCACAGTGCATTAAGATTCCCATGTTTCTAAAAACAGGACAAATAACTCACTTAAAAGCGGCGCGTTCAGGTGTAGCTACATTTGTTTTGATGGTTACGCAAGAACGAAGAAAATCTTAAATCTGTATTCATTCAAAATGTAAATGATGAACATGAAGACAATAAAATCCATAAAAACCCCCCGTGAACAGTGACATGTTGTGGAGTCTTACCTGCACCGTCGGCTGCTCGCCTCCTCGCCGCCGTCCCTCCAGCTGTGCGTAACGGACGCAGAGACGCTGACTCCGGGGTTTTGGGGAGCTACAAGGGCGCACCGCATGTCAGGGCTTGAACGCAGCTCAGCATAATGCTGCTAAGACGATTAGGAGCCGAACACCTCTCACCTTCCCTTTCACACATATCGCTGCTGTATTAATTCGCCAACATTCAAACAGGTGTGTGTGTGTGTGTGTGTGTGTGTGTGTGTGTGTGTGTGTTCGTCGCAGCTGCGTGTTTGAGGTGAGACCTCTGCGCGCGGTGCCTGATGGATGCAGAATAATTACATGTTCAGTGGAGCACAGGGGGAGTTTGATCCTTCTTTTGGGTGTGGTCGCGTTTAGATTGATTTTAGGAGTGGGGAGAACAGATTTGAGCCCCCTCACGGAGAGAAAAGTCTGAAAATAAATGTGGAAACAAGATTAGCGAGAAATGCAGGCTATGCCTCAGGCTGAGATGTGATCATTCACAGACATGTAATAAAACGTGAAAGGGAATCTGAGCGGAGATTGAATATGTCCAAAACGCACGTGTTTCCGACTTCCCCACAACATCAGGTGTCAAAACCGTCTGTTTCAGGTTGAACAGAGTTCAGAAAGTACATGTAGAAAAAGAGTAATGATGTATTAATGGATAAATATGGATAGTGACGGACAGTGATTTACAAACTCACTTTGAGACAATAATAAATACTCCATGAAGGGTAAACTTTAAACAGAATTAAATAAATAAGATTAGACATTTAACTCACAGTCAAAGACACAGGTGGTGGTGTCAGGATGCTCCACAGTCTCATCATGATGACGTTACAACAATAATTAATGAGTTTAACTGCACAGTGTGCATGAGGATTTTTAATTAAAGCGATGATGTAAAACAGGAAACTGATCCAGAGTAGAAGATAAACTACAGCTGGGAAATGAATCCTAAACAATATGAATATTTCTACATTTGTTACAGATTTTTCTGAACTTTTGGTTTAGAATTGTTTTAAAATAACACCAGACAAATGTCTATATTTTATCTTTCTTGATGCAGGTGAATGATAACCTTCAATCATGAACCTGTAAAACAGACATCATTTAAACGTTTAATGAAATCAAGGTCTTTAAAAAAGTGTCTGGAGTCACTTCAGCAGCAGGGATCCTCAGGGGAAAGAAAACATCAGACCTTCAGATTAAAAACTTTAATGTTTATTTAGTCAGTAAAACAGAATCGCAACATAAATTCAAACGTTTGTCAAAAGACTTTAAAATGCAACAAATGGTCTAAAGAAGCTTTGAGTTCACACCAGAGAAGTTGTTCAGAAAACGTACGACAGGCGACATCTTCAGTAATAAATAAAAATCAAAACAGAGAAAAGGCTGAGAGGTGAACGGTTTGGAAAAATAAGTCATAAATAAGAGCAAAGTTATCGACTCATCGGGAAACCTGACGATCCTTTTCACTTCAGCAAAAGTTTGGACGGAGAGTTTAAAACATTATTTTTCATCGTATCAGGAGGATCTGGGATCAAAATGCAACAAAACAATCGAATAAAGATCTAAAAGTAAAAACACAATATCTGTCACAGCTGTTAAACTGCAGTGAGAAACACATTTGATTTAACAGCTGCAGCCTGAATGTTATTAACAGCAACATATAGGAGAGGAATCAAATGTGACATATCATTTTAAAACAGCAAATTCTATCATAAGAAAACTTCTTCAAAGGTATTAGCACATTTTCTAATTAAACAAATTCAGGGACAAGTGGTGGATAAAGCTCTATCTCAATACTGCAGAGTTAAATACTTTGTTTCGGATATAAGTCATGCATCTACTTTTTAAAAACTCTAAAATGTTTGCAATAAAACGGATTCAAATATTCAGAGGGAAAGTTTCTCATTCTTCAAATTTTCTCATGACTGAACAATCCATTATTAATGACTGATTATAATCAAAGATGCATCATGTGTTCATCATGTTAGGCCTCGGCCTCATGTAGGCCGGTTTATGTTAAAACTGGAGTTGTCTTCCTCCCTTTTAAAAAACGCACTGTTACTGCTGTCATGAGCACGCCAAGTCTAAAACGATGTAAAAACAAAAAAACCCTCTAACAACATTTATTATCAGTAAGGTTGGGAATCTTTGGGTGTCTCATAATTCAATTGGAGGCTATCAGGAGTGAAACACAGTGTGTACGTACAGACTCATTCACTGTTTCCAGAGGATCCAAAAGTTCAACATCAACTGAGAGAAAATCAATATTGAGTCGATCTGTGATTTGTAAATAAAGTAATAAAACAAACAGTAATAAAACAAACACAGAGCATCTTTAAGACATGCTTTAAAGAGCTGTTTTTAAAGGTAGAGATAGTGTTTGTTAACCTATGAGGACGTTCATTTTTAAAGCAGGGTAAATACAAAGTGAATACAGTTACAGATCGTTTGTGTTGAGTGTGTGTATGAAACATTTCTTTTTTCCCAACTCTGACACTAATTGTTCCCTCATCGCTCCGAAAATTGAAATTTCTCTTTTAGAAACCAGATAAAACCGACGGAGCTCATGATTAAACAAGATGGAAACTCAGACTGAACGTTGTGACGCTCTGGATCCACCAGAGTGCTGATTTCAGCTGATAAGATGTTACCAGTTCACCCAGAAGAGTGTTAACAGAGGACCAGAACTCCTACATGATGTGTGTGTGTGTGTGTGTGTGTGTGTGTGTGTGTGTGTGTGTGTGTGTGTGTGTGTGTGTGTGTGTGTGTGTGTGTGTGTGTGTGGGAAGATGAGGAAAGGCAATAAGAGGAAAAGAAAGCTGCTGTTTGATCTGTTCCTGGTCGTCAGTTCAGATGGAGTGAAACAGGAAAGGTGGAGAGGAGTTATTGGACTTTCCTTTTCCTCGAGCGGTATCGTCTCCTGCGCTGCTTGTACAGGTGTCTGAAGTTGATGAAGAGTCCTGCAGAGCAGAGGGAACCTCAGTCAGTGTTATAATACAGCCTAACACTACAGACAAGCACTAATGAAGAGTCTGCACAGCACTAAAAAAAGATGCCAAAAGCAGGCTTGTGATAGGCAAAGGAAAAAAAAAGTATGAAAATAGAGAGAGTGCAGAACAGGGTGATGTATCACCAACAGTTTAGTAACAAATATTCATTGAATTCTCCACAAGCATGTTTGCAAGAAATGATAAAAACTCTCTGAAATCAGTGCTTTTAAAAATGGAGTCCCGGGCAGCCCCGCGGTTAAGTTCCACTCATGTAGTACTGTAGTCTTTAAAGCGAGTGACCGGGTTCTAGTCCATTCACGGCTCTTTTCCCACTTCCTCTCCCACTTTCCTACTCTAACCATTGTCCTATCATATCAAAGGCAACAGCCCAAAAATAAATCTGTAAAAGGCAAAAAAAAAACAATGAGTCCCCATTCAGGTCATCCCACTTTTTTAAAAACAGTGAAAATCACCTTTACATCTATGTTTGCACATTGTTTCTCTCCAGATACTTTAAAATGCACAGCACTGTATATTTAAAGAAGCACATCTAGAGAGTGTGTCTGCGGATGTCTCACCCAGGAACATGAGGATCAGGTAGAGCTGCAGGGTGTATGAGAAGCTTAAGGAGCTACCCAGCATGGCGGGGAGAGGGAAGCTGAACAGACGAGTCTCATCGAAGATTGGCAGAGACTGGATCACTGCCACCGCTGGAAACACAGTGTTACACATTGTAAGCCACAACCTTCATAAACTGCAGTTACTCCAACCTTTTCTCTCTGTTAACAAACCGCTCACAAACCTTCAGCCAGAACCCCGAGCGGGTACAGCGGGATCCAGAGGCTGTATCTGAGCCACGTCAACAGCTTCCAGTCCGTGCCCATACAGGCCAGCATGTAGAACGGGTATCTGATGTAGAGAGAGAGAGAGAGAGAGAGAGAGCGGGCGTTACAGTAGACGACGACACGCTGTGTGTTCACCAGAAAGAGGGGGAGGAAGGAGACGTGAGCTCACCTGAAGATCTCGATGGTGCTCCACAGGTAGAACACAAAGAAGACCACAGGTTTGTTCTGCATGTCCTCCAGACTGCCGAAGATTACGAACAGAATGACGTTCCTCCCTGCTACCTGCAGAAACACAGGACAAACAACAAAACACCACTCGGTGTGAAATTCCACAAAAGTGCTCAAAACGTGAGTTCAGCTCAGAGCGTATTATTGGGACATTGTTTTCTATTCCTGCAGTTTCTTGAACAAAATGTGTTTGCCCATAAAGACTCATTTATTGAATAAGTCTTTTGATCTGTTGCATATATTTTTGTGAGTAGCATCTGAGACATTCTCAGCAGGTAATCAGAGAGAGAGAGAGACGTGTGCTGGTACAATCATTGTTAAATATAGTGATTGTTGTGCAACGTTTCATGTGCATTTTTTAAGATTCAGTTTTTGGGACTTTTTATGCCTCCATCAGAGAGACAGGACAGAGCTGGTAACCAGGAAGAAAGAAGGCGGGGAACAACATGCGCCAAAGGGCACAGGTTGGATCCAAAACCACGGTTTTCTGCCTAGAGGAACACAGCCTCTGTGCGCCGGGCATGCAAATCAACCACTAGGCCACTGGCACCCAGTCAGAAGGCTACTTGAGAGATTGTGTAACTTCAGTCTTGATCCTTTCTAATGCTTTCAAGACAGTAAAATGGAGAAAAACGTTGCGGTCATGTTCCTAAAACACATGAAATATGAACTAGTGGCAGCAGCAGATGAATGGCCATGGTTTCAGAATGATATGTTTAAAGGAGCAATATGTAACTCTGACCCCTAGTGTTTAAAATGGGTACTGCAGTCCAAATTGAAAACGTTGTAGAGATCTGTCTCCCCCCGCCCCCCCTCCTCTCTAGAGTCGATGTTCATGCAGGTCACCATGTGGTGGACACTGAAGCTTCAGTGTTTATCCAGCTCTGCATCGGTCTGTAAACCTTTCTGTGTTCTAACCTCTCTCCATTTTTCAAAAGTATCTCCAATATTGATCCTAGTTTGCGCACGTTTCTGCTCGTGGAGCTTATTAGAAACATGCAGAGGCTTTTTAGGTCGGGTACAATCACTTCTATCTGAACCAGTTCTCTCGTCCGCTTTCTTCGCACCTTTAACATATAAGAGTAGGGTCTCGTCAGTGTTGAGATGTTACACTGGAGTTACACTCTCTGTTTGAAATCAAATCAGAGGTGACGGTCTCTCCTGTGTTACCTGTATCATAGAAGGGAAAAATCCCGTCTTGACCAGACCCAGTAAGGGATTGATGACCTCGAGCACGGCCATCATCTGACAGAAATACATCATATCAGCCGTGGTGTGGAAGGTATCATAGAAGGAGTCTGTGGAGAGAGACAGAAACAAAGCGACCTCATTAAACAGTTACATGAGCCACCATCTATAATCCTCATCATTTGCAAAACAAATCCCTGCTGTGTAGTCGTGTTCCTGTTTCTATTCAAATGAGCTCATCGGTGAAAAGCTCCACACAAACAAAAACACAGACCTCCTGTTTGTTTTTTATACTGCACAGTGGCACTAATTGTGTTTGTCTCCTTTCTGTTTTTGTGTTCATTATCAAGCAGTAATTCATTATTTAGTCCATAAAATTCAAAAGCTATTAGTGAGTACAAATGGTTTAGTTCTCTTTTCATTTGGTTCTTTTGCAGCCTGCCAATTCGGCGTTTTGTTTGCACTTTTAAAAACAGTCGTGTGATGTCTTTAAAAAAAAAAGCATGAGAACTATTTCTCTGACAAAAGATGGATAAAAAAATGAACCGCAATGATTTCCCTTCAAAGCTGCTTTAATGTCTCTGAAATGAAATGAGAGGAAATATAACCTTAAATCTGTATTACAACTCTAACACACACAAAGTCAAACTTAGAATTTATAGCTTTGGCCTTCTGTTATCTTGTGATCCATTTGGGAACATCATCAGCCCTTTTTCAGACTTGACATTTCAAGCCGTGATATTTACGCCCCTGTGACATTTCGCCTTCAGTCTGAATGTCTCAGAGGCGTAATTGGGGGACAAAGTAATTCCCACTCTGTGCCGTCTTCAGAGTAACGGCTGAGCTTACTTACGGCACACTTTAAATACAAACTTCCTCCTCTGTCTTCGACCCGTCAAACACACAGTCGATGTGTGCTACTTTTTTTGCGCACTGAGGGACGTTTAATCGTTTTGGAGTCTCTTCATGTTTTATCTTTTTTTAAAAGTGATCTGTGCAACCTGAACTGTGTTTGTTGATTTCCTCTTTGGACTTTCTTCTAAGAATGATCTGCTGCGATCCCAGAACTCAGCAGGCAATTTAGTGAAACAACTGAAGTTAAGCTGCACTCAGAAGAGTCCCTGTACTTTTCTGACCTCCATCAGTCAGAAGAGGAGAGGGACCCTTAGATCACAGGACCTTTTCTTACTGACTGTTCCAAAAGTCCGAACTGAAGTGGGGAAAAAGGCGTTTCAGTTTTTCTGCTCCCTTTAGTTGGAATGAGTTACAAAAAAAAGCTGAAACTTAACAAGCTGCTCTCATTGGATGCTTTGAAGAGGATGTTAAACGACTTGTCTGAAGATGATTTCCCTGATGTGTCTTTTAATGTCTAATTATGTAAGTTTTAAGTTTTCACAGCAGACTCTTAATAATCAGCTCTAACCAAATGTCTGCACTGTTGTTGGTTTAATCTTTGCCTCACACGTTCTCCTCACTGATGATGTAGATTTGGTCTTAAATTAAAAGAAAAACATGTCAGACTTGTTGCCAGTGGGGGCTGATATAACTGGAGTTTATTAGAGACCCTGGTTCCTTCAGAGGTTCATCATTATCTTTAATTATAGTTCATAACTCTCCTTCCCTCTGTGAATAACGCTGTCTCTAAACAGTCAGCTGACAGTGTTGTGTTTTCCTTCGACAAACCTTGTCCAAGAATGAAAAGTCGAACAGTCATGTTGACAAAGATCCAGGAAAATCCCAAGAACTGCACCAGGTTGTACATGAACAAGTATCCTTTCTTTAACCCGAGGTAGGCTGAGGAGACAGAACGAATCACTGGATTAGTGGACATCGATGGAATGAATGTGTTTATAACATTCATGACATATCTCTAGTTAGAAACGTTTCTGAGAGAGAGGCTGAGTGTGACTCACGGTCTTTACGGACTCTGGACTCCACACTGATCCTGTTGATCTTCTCCTCCTCCTGAGAGAAAACACAACATCACACTCAGCATCACTTTACTATATAACCTGCTACGTTCACCTCTTTTAATCATGTAAACAAAATAATCCACACTCTTTCATAAACCCATCCAGTCCTTTTTTTTGTGGTAAGTCTTACAACACAGAGGAAAATGCTCCGTTTCAAATTTGCTCTCCTTGTGATGTCACAGTGGGATTCTGGTAAAAAAAAAAAAAAATCCCTCCCCTCCCCTGATATCTCCACCCATTGACTCCACCTCCAGCCTAGAACAAAACTTTTGCGCAGGTCCGCCATTTTTATTCTCGCTACAGAGGAGTGATGTCTACCAGGAAAACTCAGGGGGGGCTCATTGCATTTAAAGAGACACACACACCAAAACGGAGCGTTCTGAGAGAGCTGGTTTATACAGGGTCACAAACCTCCTCTGGTGCTTGATTCATGTTATATTTAAGCCAAAGCGCAGCACAGATGTTTCATTTAGACCACAGGGGACTGTTTGAAACGGTGGAGAAGGAGGATAATATGTCCTCTTTAAAATGTATCTAACCAGGAGAAACCTTAATGGGATTAAGAGCATTATCTTCAAAACCTGATTTTGACCATCTGGAGTTGATGACACTGAAATAATTTATAGCTTTATAGTTTTTTTTTGTTTGTTTGGAGGTGGGGCGCCAGTATCCTAGTGGTTGGTGCTCTTGCCCCCCTTGCACTACGTCCCTGATTTCCGACTCTATTCACTGTCCTATCTCTACAATAAAAGCATAAAAAAGCCCAACATGAGCTCACCTACTGCTCTGGATCCATAAATATAGATATATAAAATTAAAGACTGATTTCAGTAATCCTTGCAACATTTTTTATTGATGATTCAAAGACTTGAGTCTTGAAAACTTGTCTTCAGAACGATCTCCATTGAGGACCGAGCTGGCTACAATCAGAGCAAGTCAGAAACATGAGCAGTGGATCTGGACGTCTTGACTCTAAACCAGAAAGAAGTTTCCCCTCTCACCTCAAAGTCAGTATTTCCTGGCTCCTGACATGATGTGACTTTGTTGTGTTATGAGTGGGAGAGGCTAACATTAACAACTCAGAGCAGGATATAGCTGTCAGCCAGCTGATTTGTGATTAAAGGAAACCTGTCCTATGAGCTCTGCCAGAACACAACCACAAATGCAAAGTTTTGTGGGCTGGCTGTACAACATGAAGCATGAGGAAAGCATGTTGTTAAAAATGGCTTCACCACGACTTCCTCTTTCAGATTATAGATAAAAACATAAAACCTGTCTCCTTCTTATCGTCGTTTATACGCCTGATATTTGTGTGTTAACTGTAAAAAAAAAAAAAAGCCAGTCCTGTTTACTGCCTCTTCTATGTGGATGTGTTTAGTTTATTCGTTTTTTTTTCACGTTCCTCCTACCTTAGCCTGAAGCTCCATCTCTGCGTCAGACTCGTCCAGCCAGCGGTCGAAGTCTGGAGCCAGAAACAGAGGCTTCCTCTCTTGCAGCGTGAGCCGGTCCCACCAGCGCTCCTCCTGCTTCCTGATCTTTATGTCCACCAGACGCTGCGTGGACTTATGGCTGATCTGAAAACACACAGATCAGCCTTCTTTACTGACACACACATAGAGCAGAGACATCATGTGACGAGCTGTTGTGAGAATAAAGTTTCTTCTTCTGTGTCTTTCATCCAAGAAGACTGTGACTCGTCCTTTAATCCACTACTTTAACGACCTTAGATGGTTAAAGGATAAATTACTGTCATATGTAAAATTAATGATTTATCTTTTAACTTTAGACTTTAAAGGTAACATATTATGAAAAATACACTTCACCATGTTTCTCTAACACTTATTTGTGTCCCTAGTCTGTCTACAAACCCCCCAATGGTGAGAAAAGCCCATCCTCTCAGTCTTTCTCCTGCTCCACTTTTCAGAAAATGTGTGCTGAAACAGGTCGTTTTGGAGATTTTCCCTTCATGACATCACAAAGAGTTGACACTACAATCCTTTAAAAAAAAATACTTTTAAGGTTTATTTTTGTGCCATTTTTTTAGAGACAGGACAGTGGATAGAGTCAGATATCTGGGAGAGAGAGAATTTGGAGTAACTGCAGGAAAGGAGCCCCAGGTCGGAATTGAACCCGGGCCGTCCGCTTGGAGAACTAGAGCCTCCGTACATGGGGTACGCTCACTAACCACTACAACCCTTTTTTTAATTTTCTACCTAATCTTTTGCATTTCTTTGTACATTTATGTATTATGGAATTCTTGTTGCACCCTTCATCTAAATATTGCAAAAACTAAAAAAAATAGCACTCGTCCTTGTTTTCATGTTCCCTCGTTTGAATTTAATTTGAAGAACTGAATGAAATCTTTTTTTCTTTTTGTATAAGGGCTGGTATGATCATAAAGTGTATTTCAGCACTAATGCCATAATGAACCCAACCAGACATCAAAGCTCTTTTCTTAAGTCACACTTTGAAAACTGCCTCATCATGCGTCGTAGTTCAGGTGTGGAATAGAAACCTGCAGCGTTGATCCTCTGATATAAACTCCCTGATAATAATGTGACCACATATGCAGGGTCGTGCTGTACTACATAATTAAGACACAGCGCCTTCTTTAATTAGACTCTTTTCTTGCTGGTACACTCACTGAAGTGACGCATTATCTTCAACACTGAGGATTTGTCATCTAACCAGCCGGGGAGAGATGTATGATATTATCCATTGAGCAAAACCTTCATTGTTTTACTGGTGGAAGATGATTAAAACTAAACATAGAATCTGGAAGGAATTTATTGCAATGGTTTTTTAAATGCTATGATTTGGTTTTGAATATTTATTTATATCTCTGATGACACCTGAACAACATGTCACTGCAAGGATAATAAAATAAGAGCGTCAGTAGCTCCGTCTTTAGGGATTTAAGTTGGGAACCGGAGGGTCACCAGTTCAGTCCCGGTATGGACCAAAATATGGAAGTTGGTGTCCTTGAGCAAAGCACTGAACTGTGTGTGTAATTCGGGACTATGTATGTAAGAAGCATGTCTCTCAATAATAGAGTGTAAAACCAGAAAGTATGAAGTAAGTCAAATAAAAAACAGGGCTTATAGAAGGTATTTCTACAAAAGCAACAGACAGGTAAGACTCTGTGTGGAAATAAATATCACTAACTGTTGATATTGATCATTATTAAAATTAAGAAAAAAAACACAAGAATATTATTACTGGTTTTAATATTCATGTATAAAAATGGATCAGTACCTCGGGTCTAACAGGTTGAAGGAACTCCAAACTGAACTCGTACTCATTGTCTCCTTTAGCTCCGTGACCCTGAGCTGTGGGACAAAAACAAGACAAAACGTTTTAGAACGTAACGATGTCAGGTTTCACATTAAGAGTTTTATGAAGAATCAAACTTCATCCATAAGCATATTGATCAATTAGATCAGGGATGGGCAACTTTGGTCACAGCAAGGGGCCACAGTCATTTAATACTCACTGCCAGGGGGCCAAATTGTATACGGAAACGATTACAGTCAATTATGTCTCAAATTTAACTCAACATATAGCAGTGATCACATTTTATTATGGACATATTTCTGGTTTTCATGATTTCATGGCATATTTAGTCATCATGTTTCCAATTAATTGATATGTAAAAATTGACCTGAGGGCCACGTTAAGGGTTGATGGGGGCCGCAAGATGCCCACCCCTGAATTACATGATTGAAAGGATGTTAATAACCGTCTATTTTAAAGATCTATTAAAGGTAAGTAATTTAAAAGCACAGGTGTAAAAACATTTCCTGGTCCCAGCTTCTTTACTGTAATGATGTTTTTCTGACAGTGAAGGGAGAGACTTCACATTTTGGATTGTTGGTTGTTAAAAAAAGAAGCAAATAAAACTAAACACTTGAGACTCTGGGAAACCTAACGCACAGATGAATCCACTATGAAAACAGTCATCACATCACAACAGAACTATAAAGTGAAAGTTTGTCAAACAAATCACACGGTGTAAAAATAACAGGTAAATGCGACTGATCACTCGACTTTTAACAGATCATGACAACATTCACCTCTCAACTCACCTCTGAACTGAAGAGTGTTGTTCTCCTGCAGGCTGATTTCCAGATTCTGAAAACACACAAGCAACCGTCAAACCCAGCCCGACACTGACACACCCAAACACAAATCTAAATATGAAATCAGATGATAATCCATGTTAGAGCCCGAATATCGGCCGACATTATCTTATCCAGTGACTATCAGTATCGGCTAACTTTGTCACAGATATGTGCCAATATTACTAGATTAATTCACCAGTCAAATAGCATTTCATTTGAGTTTCATTGTGTTACACTAGCAGTTGTCTGTCACCAGCAGAGGGCGCTATATGGATTTAACCAGCATCATCACCATAGACTGTAAAAATAAACAGCTACAGTGCGCGCCCACTGATCATCACTCTGCAGAGTATGAAGCTGTGATGCACTCATGCTCAGTTACTTTCCAGTTCAGTCACCTTCTTGTCTTCATTATCTTTTCCACACGTGTGTTTGATAACTGCATTTGATTTGGATCAATTCAATAAATATGTGTATCTAAGTCTATCATACATGAGATGAGATGAGATGAGATTCAACTTCATTGTCATTACACATATACAAGTATAGAGTAACGAAATGAGGTTTGGCATCTCACCAGAAGTGCAAATAAGCAGAAAGTGCAAGAGTCTGTGCTATGTACAGTAATTACAAAATGTACAGATGTAGACTAAAAAAAGTGAATTATTAGGTATATATGGCTGGATTAATGGGATGCTATAAATATAAATAAATGCTATAAATATAAGTGTATTTTTAGGATTATAATATACAGATTAAGGTGCAGTGAGCATGCTATACTAATAATATACAGATTATATAGCATGCAGTGAGCATGCTATACTACATGTATAATACATGTGGCACTAACTATTTCATTTGCATTGCACTCTCTTCTCCTCGTTGGTTAACGGGCCTAACATCATGACAGGTGTTCTTCTTTCTGCCCGTTCAGTAATCATGAAACCATTCTCCTACCAGGCTGAACAAGATCCAGGGCGACCATTAAAGGTCATGCATCTTTAATAAGACGTTTGTCTGACAGATGCAGCACGAGGATGGGCTTAAACTGAACATGTCCAGGAGGAGAAGAACCGGTATTTCATGTTGCTTAATGCAAACAAGCAGCCAGCAAAAAAAAAAAGGATAAAAGCAAGTCAGTTAAAGAGACCCCAAACTGAAGTCATTCTTAGTACAGGTTGTGATTGCCTGACTTTAATAATCAACATATTAGAGTATTGTGGATAGATCTGCTCATGTCAACTAATGTAAGATGCTTTCATCAGCAAGAAACATCAAAGTATTTTGGTGGTTGTATAACTGATGGAAACACACTGCTGCTGTCATCATCAGCTGTTACTCTGCACTTATTGAGAAGCCATTCAGACAGCTAGTATCACACAGGGTTAATAAAAACAACTAACCTATAAAACGAGTTTTTTTTTCTCAATTGTCTAGTTCCTGAAAAGATTTTGATCGTTATCCTTCATGTTTATTTTGTTCCAGTTCATCTTGAATAAATTTTTTTTATGGCTTGTGGTACGCTTGTCAAGATTTGTGACACAGTCTTATCGATACCATAAGCAAAACAATCTCCATTATTTAAGCTTTGAAAAAAAACTAGTCATATTTCTAATAAAGAGAGAGCGTTGTAGAAATTGCACAAATAGGACAACTGAATTGAGCAGGAGTTTCAGTGCATTTTCTGGTGATTGAAATTAATAAATTACCCAACACTGGATTCCTAGGATTTGTATTTTTTTGTTTAAGCTCAGTCAATCAATCAAGCTTTATCTACATATCACCTTTCATACAAATGAAGTGCAATTTAAAGTGTTTTTACAGCGATTTAAAACAAGAACAGACGTAAAATAACGACTAAACATGAATTTAAGAGTAAGAGACTCATGCACACCAAATAGCAATAACAATGTAAACAAAACAATAAAAAGAAAGAATTAAAAAAAAAGAATAAGAAAGAGGCTGGTTACATTTTATTTTTAAATTTAGAATAAAGAGTATCTTTGTTTATAATAATCATGTGTCATAACGACTGAGGAGCAGGCTAGTTGCTGCTTTAAAGGTCAAAATAAACATTTTAAATATAATATTGAGCGATGCAGGACAGGCAGTCAATCCAGATTAACCATTAATGAAACAGCAAATATTAACTAAGCTGCTATTTTAACAACTACGACTCTGAGAAGATAAAGTTTATGAGCATTTAAAGGTTTTAGTTGTCGAGCAGTGTGTGTAAGTTCAGGCTGAAAGAAGAAGCCGGTTGTTCGGATGCTGCAGACGGTTCCTACCTTCGCATCGCTCAGCTCCACCCGGAGATAAAGCTCTGCGTGCCGCTGAGCCCAGTGCACATGAGGGGTGAGGGTCTGCATCGTTACACCGTCTCTCTTATCATATCTTCATGCCAGAAAACAAAGAAAGAAATCTACTGAAAATGATGAGAGGGGATCCTCATCTGACACTGTGTCAACCCCCCATTACACACACACACACACACAACACAAGAGGATAACAGACCACATGATGCAGCTTACTTCCGGGGGGAGGGGCTCTCACAGTCTCGGACCACACTGTAAAAAATACTCTGTTATATATATATATAAAAAAAAAAGCAAATACACTGACAATGTGGAGTAAAATTATTATGTGAGTATAATAAGGTTTTTTTTTTTTTATTCTATTAAAAGTCAAAGTATAAAATGTTTATGGATGCATTTCTTACTTAACACAATCCTCTTCTTTTGATTTGATCAACAAGAAAGGAAATCAGCCAATCGTACATTAATGGAACTGAAAACAGCTCTTGTTTGATGTTTTTGCTTAAAAAACTTTATAAATAGGGAGGGCCTGTAGCCTAGTGGCCCATGCGTTGACCCCCTGTACGGAGGCCATAGTCCCCCAAACGACCGACCCAGGCTCGAATCCGACCTGTAACTTCCCACTCTCTCTCTCTCCCCGATATCTGACTCTATCCACTGTCCTGTGACTCCTGTCAAAAATACACGTTTGAAAAAAGAACTTCATAAATGATGGTAATACCTGCAACAGATTTCTTTATAATACTAATAGTTATTTTGAATATTATAGCCTACATTGGACCTACATAGGCTGAATACTCGAGGAAGCTTAGCAAAGAACAAAATTTACTTTTCTTTAATAACTTGTAACTACTAATTGTTGCATCGATAATTGCCAGACAGGTAATAACACAATTATGGTCAATAACACACAGTGGACCTGAAGTGCAAAACACAACAACAAATGAGAAAACACAACAACAAATGAGAAAACACACACATGTTTTTACACACACACACACACACACACACACACACACACACACACACACACACATGTTTTTACACACACACACACACACACACATGTTTTTACACACACACACACACACACACACACACACACACACATGTTTTTACACACACACACACACACACACATGTTTTTACACACACACACACACACACACACACACATGTTTTTACACACACACACACGTTTTTACACACACACACACACACACACACACACACACATGTTTTTACACACACATGTTTTTACACACACACACACACATGTTTTTACACACACACACACATGTTTTTACACACACATGTTTTTACACACACACACACACATGTTTTTACACACACACACACACATGTTTTTACATACACACATGTTTTTACACACACATGTTTTTACACACACACACACATGTTTTTACATACACACATGTTTTTACACACACATGTTTTTACACACACACACACATGTTTTTACACACACACACACATGTTTTTACACACACATGTTTTTACACACACACACACACATGTTTTTACACACACACATGTTTTTACACACACACACACATGTTTTTACACACACGTGTTATTATTTTTTTATTTGCACAGTATGTAAAAAAAAAAAACATATTAAACAAATAAGAAAATAGACAACATTCAGTTCAGGAAGAGGCAGAAAACTCAAAGAGCTTCGGTATTGCAACTGTATTGTTTGTAAGAAAATTATGAAGCACATTTTCACCCGAACTGATTAAAAGAGTGAGTCCTGATTAACATGACTCCATAAAAGCCTAAAAAAACATTTTTTTAGCAGAGGTCTTTGAATGCATCACGAACATAACGTCCTAGCGGGGCGCCCCCCCTGCTCGTCACTACATGTTTTGGACCCGAAAGGACTTTTAACGACATTAAATACACGTCAAGAAGCTCCTTTAACAATACCTCAACCGAGCTCTTCATCTTTACCTTCATGGTTTTTATTTTTCTGTTGCTAAAGCGGAGCTAGCAGTAGCATTAACTCACCATGGTAACGCCTCCTCGGTGTTGCCTCTGGGCTCGGGGTCAAAGTTCAACAGGGTGACAGTTAGGTTAGTTTGTGAAAGTCCGCCTGGTGAAAGGTTATTACCCGGCTACGAATAACCCGACACCTTGGTTTGCATTCACTGCAGCTCGCCGGGACAACAACAACAACAACATCACCGCTACCGCTAAGTTTGTTGTGATTTTGTTTAAAAGGAAACCAAAAAAATGAGTCCGAGCGGAGAATCAACCGAGGAAACCTCCAAATCTTCAGTTTCCACACAGGGTAACGCCTTAGACCAACGACAGAGGATGAAAATTATCAACGTCGTTTACGTCATCGCTGCTCTGGATATCACATGGATGTTTTTGCAGTTTTCTGTAACCCCTGTAAGTATTTCTGTTATGTCAGAGCAGGAAGCTGAGATTTCCGTGCCTGCCTTGAATGTGCACGCATAGACGGAAGCCGCACATTATGAAGCAGTAAAGTCAACACCTTTAAACCTTTATAGTATAAATGTTTCCCGTGGTGACAGATTGTGTTTATTGTGCATTCATTGCGGACTTAAGAGTGATCATTTGCATTGTATGACACTTGGAGATAAATATCCTTTTCCTTAGCTGCGATAACATCTTATGTTTACTGCAAAAACTCCCTCAACCTTTCATGTAAAAAGTTAGAGACATAATATCACCAAAGTCCAGCTTTAAAAACGTTAAAGAAGCCAAACCTAAGTATAGACGATGTATCAGAACAAATCAGAACATTGCAAATAAATGTACTTTATCAATCCGTAAAGTGTTCATAAATAGCCTACTGTTAGATTGGCTTATGTCATTGTTATGTAACATATTCAATGGTGGAGGACACATTTAATAATCTTTCACTGAGTTTATAAGTTGCCTGCTTATAACACTCTGGGGAAATACTCCAGGCATTTATTTTAAAAAAAAGAAATCAGTAAAAGTGTATCACTATGCAGAGACAAATATTAGTAAAGAATCAAAAAAACAGAGAAAATCCCTTAAAATAGTTTATTTAAATATATTAAATCATCGACTGATCATGCAACCATGCAGGATTTGATCGTGGTAGTCTGGTTGAGGTGGAGCTCGAGTCTAAGCTTGTTAAAAGTAATGATTACCTTTTTATTGGGGATTAATCTGCCGCTTAATGTCTTCATTACTTGACTGACTTTAAAGTTGATTAAAAAAAATGACAGCGCAAACCTCTAAAATGTTACAAAAAATGTAAAATTATGTAAACATTTGTTTCTCTCCTGAGAAGCCAGAACCAATTAATTTATTTATATGGGCTCGTAAACAACAAGGGAGTACCTTAAGTGTGACATGTAGGTGATACTTATATATGCTCCTAAATGTTGACCTCCATCAGGCCAGATCTGTCCCCTGAGCCGCTGTTCTAAATGAGGTGATGGTAACGTGATTTCAGAGTTCCTTTACAAATGTGCAGATTCACGTGGATAGCTTTTTGATGTTCTAAACTTGTGTGACTTGTATCACCTTTGGACCAGAAGCTGCTGGGACTGCGGCAGAAATGTATTTAAGAGACGTGGTAATGCATTATAATAAAGAGACACACACCTGTAACCTGTAAACCATAGTGCAATAAACACAGAACAACCATTCATATGGTTAATTCATATATAATATTAACACAGCATCTGCACACTTTAACCTGAAGTTGACATAAAAGTCTGAAGGGAAACGTCACAGTGATCGTGTTTAAAATATGTTTCTGCCCCTAAATGCCTTCACCACTACAAACATCACTCCCCCCCCCCCACCTCCCCTTCTCAAATACGGCTTAAAGTGATGTTTATCAAGGACAAACTGGAAACACTTTAAAATAACGCCGTGTCTGAACAACATGAAGGCAGCTGATGTAATGCTGTTCCTTTAGAACAAGGAGAGATAATTGTAATGTAAAGGATGTGTTTTTCCTGACACAGGATAATATTCCTGAAAGCCCACAGGATGTCAACATTTGAAATCTTTTTCAGAATTATCCTGCATCCTAGTTGTACAAAGATTAAGCCTATAAAGTCCACAAACAACATTTCTGTGACTTTATGGAATAAAAAAAAGTGCTATTAAAGTCCTCCATACGAGTTTAACTGTAAGTTTAAGTTAGGGAAGTGAAAGTCAGTAGATGTACTTTAAACACCTTTCAGACTTTTTTCTCCAGATTTTTTATGCTGTAAAATCGTGTTAACCAACGAATGACTCCGAGCCGGGTATTTTGACATGAATAAAACTGTCTCTGGAGTAAATTTTAAAGATGTATTTTCATGATGTTGCTCTATAGTATTTGGCAAAGAAACTCGGCTTCGACACCTTGTGGTTTGGTTATTTACAAACCATGGTAGGTGTAATTCAGCTGTTCGGGGGACCAATGTTTGGAAGGTGAGTACAAAAAACTACTTGCAACATAATGAAGTATCTTTGTCTCTTTATGAATCAAATCCAACCTGCACCGTCGTCTGGAAGAAAACTTGTGGTTTCTGATTTTTTTTTTAATCTTCTTTTTGGGACAGGTTTGCAGATCTATTCGGAGCACGAGTCGCCCTGTCTTTGGCGTGTTCTTCAACAGTTGTTTTCTTTCTGCTGCTGGCCGTAGCAAACCACCCCGCCATGCTGTTCATCCACAAAATCCCCACAGTCTTCATGCACGTCCTGCCTTGTAAGCAGCACACATATGATCCTCCTTTTCAACCAGTGTAAATATGTCTCAGAGCTCCTCAAAACATGTCTATGAAGTTTCTTGTTCTAAATCCACTCTGATCCTGTATTTGATCATGTCTATAAACCCCTCTATTTCAGCCCTGCTCAGAACAGGCTGTTTCTGTGTCTGTACCTTTAAATGTAAATGAGCTGTGTCTGACCACGCCCCCTCTCTGGAAGGGCTCGGGTGTCTCGGGCTTTCTCACTCCATGCTCTATTGTTTACGGTGAGAAGGCAGACTCAGCGGGCAGAACAAACACCTAGCTGTGGGAGTGTCACCCACCTGGGGGAGGAGTTACTGCCCTTTGTGATGTCATGAAGGGAAAATCTCCAAACGGCCTGTTTGAGCACACATTTTCTGAAAAGTGGAGCAGGCATAAGACGGAGAGGATGGACTTTTCTCATAATTGGGGGGTTTGTAGACGGACTAGAGACACATATTAGTGTTAGAGGAACACAGTAAAGTGTAGTTTACATAATATTTTACCTTTAATGTAAAATCCTCTTCCCTATTTTAAACTCCCAAACCCAAAATCACTGTTTTTAGAGATACATCATGTGTTGGCATGAATGTAATCATATATCTCTTCTTTTGCTGCATTTGTCTCTAAACTAAAGCTGCAAGACAGAAGAGTATCAGGAGAGCATATCATTAGATATTTTAGGGTTAAAATCATGAAAGTTGGGTCGGGGGGAGGAGGGGGGGGAGCTTTTATACTCAAACGATGACGACTTATTTCTAAAACAGATTTTTAGAAGCATTCTTTGTCTTGAATCATATCTTTATTTGTATTTTTGATCTGTTTACCACTTCTCTATATTACCTAAAGGCTGGGCTAACACTCAGCTCAAATACATTTTCATCAGTTATTTCTAAAAATGTTTGCTGTGTATGTATTCATAATCCCTCTCCTCTCTGCAGCTTCTCAGATGGTGGTCGCTGATCTCTCAGAACCTGAAAAACGTGCCGATGCTTTATCCAAACTCGGTCTGTGTTTTGGGATCGGGATGGTGGCGGGCTCCACGTTGGGCGGCCATCTTAACACTCGCTACGGGTGAGTTTCATTCACAACAATGATGCCATTACATAAATCCGAAAACAAGAAATCTGCAAGTGAAAGGAATTACATACCATAAATAACAGAAAATATGAAAGTGGAGGTAAAAAAAAAAGATGAAAGAAAAGAAACTCTGAACTTAATCAAAGTCATATTTGAAATGAATGATTTTTTTTCTTCATTTGTTATAATTTAAATACTTTGTTTAAGACAAAAACTTGAACTTTGATTGAAATGTGACTCTTCATTTCAATCCAATTTTTCAATGTAACAAATGCTTCGGCCTGGAGCGATCGCCATTAAGATTCAATATGCCGCCCAGATGTGAGAGCCGTTTCTATGGTAACGGGCATCATGAGTTTTGTGTGGGCGATGTTGTTTCTGTTGAAAAAAATATATAAATCATACTTTCTTTAGAATCAGACACTCCTCCTGTAATGCTTATGTTGGTGTTAAGTGGAAAAACAGTAAATTACAGTGACTGTAAATAAAGATGGAGACAAGTTATCTTAGTGACCCTATAATGTCTTGTTTTTATGAGCCTAAATGTTATTTGTCCAGTTGTTATGTTGTGTCTTGACTGATTTCAGCTGCAGTGGATGAATAAAGTATCTCTATCTGTGTACAACAGTTGTTCCTCCCCCCCTGACTCTGCTCACCTTTCTGATCCCCAGGGAGACGTTTACTGCATGTTTTGGTGCCGCAGGAAGTACCTTCAGTTTACTGTTGGTTTTAAAGTTCATCCCAAAATCCACCAAAGTTCAAGCTCCAGGAACCAACACAGAGGGTAAGACACACTTCCCTCTGCCACACCTGATGTTCCTTACAGCGTTAAGGGAACCTGGATACAAGATGTGTTCAGTGACAGCTTTAAGTTTGTCATGACTGCTAATCCAGGCACGCAGCGTGCGATGACAGGCTGATCTAAAACCTGATCTTATTTGAGTCGCACAACTGATTTTACGAGCGTTATTAGTCGTGCGGTCAGTGTACAGTTTGGCATCGATCTCGTGCGTGCGTGCGTGCGTGCGTGCGTGCGTGCGTGCGTGCGTGCGTGCGTGCGTGCGTGCGTGCGTGCGTGCGTGCGTGCGTGAGCGAGACGGTTAGTGATGATGTCAACATTGAGCCCTGAATATGACAAAAATGAAATTGCATTTAAACCGGACGTTGCATGGAGACACCTCACAGTTAATGGCGGCTTGTCAACTTCAGGTAATTTGTCTGATTAGTAAATTGTTTGCCAGTTTCTTAAAATAGTTTCCATGACAACATGATTCCTAGGTCTGTGTGAGGTAATAGAATGCTCCGGTGCGGAATGTTTTTGCTCGTTCTGGAATGAGATGACTTCACAGCAGCGTTCACAAGAACATAAAACAAACAGCCTACTCTACATGTCGTGTTTTGATTCCTGGTGTTAGACACACAACAGAAAACATGACCAGCTTTCAGAGAAAGACAGTCGACCTCGATGAAAAGCAGCAGCTCACGGCAAGCTCCAGGTCATCGTGTCACGGGGATGACTGGCTCTCAAACCTCTCTGACGCTCAGTGGGAATTTCTCACACTCGTGAAAAACGAGGCCACTGTGGAGGAAAACCAAATCGAGAAGAAAGTTGAGTCCATAATGAAAGACGGGAACAAGAGCAAAGATCACGAGAGAAAGCAAGTAATTTACCTCAAACAGGAAATGTCTGTGATGTACAAAAAGTCCAGACTCCAAGAATTAGATCTAAGGTGGGGGCAAGAGCAGAAAGAGGCCCTTCAGGAAGAGCTGGAGTGCGTAAAGAAGGAGCTACAGTCGATGAAACAGGCGGCAGGCGACCAGAGGACCCAGCAGCACTGTCTGAAGGATCAACTGGACAAGGTCATGAAAGAGAGAGACGGCCTGAATGTCAAGTTACTGGAGTGCAAAGGTGACTGCTCTGAGCTGCGTGACAAAATGACAGACCAGCAATCAGTCCTGAAGAGTAAAGAAAGTCAATGTCAAGAGCAGATGAAGCAAATCCATTTCCTGAAGCTGGAGAATAAGAAGCTGAAGAAGGAGAGGGACATGAAACACACCGAGGCTGAATACAAGAGGCAGGAGCTCCGGAGGTGTGAGGAGACGCTCCAAATACAGATGGGGATGCCAAAAAAGATCGTCATACTCAAAGGAAAAACTCACACATGGTTCACCAGAAACCACAGCAAAGACATGACTGTCCGGGACAACGAGTCCTTACAGAAAGAGCTGTGCAGGAGGAATAAGGAGCTTACCGCCGCCACCGAAGAGCTGAGGAAGACGCAGCAGCGGTGTCAGGACATGAAGCAGAGTCTGACTCATGTTTCAGTGCAGCTGCAGCAGTGCAAGGCTCAGTTCAGAGAGCAGAATAAAAAGCTCACGGCCATGACCGCGGAGAGGAACATGTACAGGAGTGAGCTGGAAGAGCAGAGGGCGGAGTCAGCCGACGTCATGAAGCAGCTCCGGCGAGAGAAGCTGAAGACTAAAGTGTCAAAGAAGACAAAAAAAGCTGAGCTGTCGCCGGGAGAAAAATCCAGCCAGTCTCACCCCACACCAGTATCCATCAGTGCCCAGCTGCAGAGCGCTCTTTGGGTGATCCCAGCAAAAATAAATAAATAAATAAAGCTTCAAGAAAGTAGAGAAACTGTGTTCATTGAAGCTATTTTGAGGAAATATCTTGGAAAAATAACAGAAGAGCTGTGAAATGAGAGAAATATTAAAGAGCCTCGAGTGGACTCTTCTATAATCCAGGTGTTCGCCTCAGGACCAGTTTTAAAACAGCATCATTAATAATACTATACACTGTTTTCTTTGCATGTTGTTGAGTTTTATGTATTTTTTTTAAATGTTAAATGGACTTGAGCTTGTAGAGTGCTTTTCCAGTCTTGGTTATGGTCACACCTACACATTCTCATACTGATGGTTGAGGCTGCTATGCTAAGTGACCATCAGAGGTAACTTAGGAGACGATCGACTCTACCTACTGAGCCCCATCTTTATTTCAAAGGCCCATCAAGGGACGGGCATTGCAAATTAGCTTAGCCTATAAATGCTACAGTGTATGGAAACAGTTAAATTGCTCCATACTGAATCAAATGAATACATAATTCTAACTCATTTTCATCACTTTGCTTTGTAAAGGTTAAACCTCGGGCGGGGGCGTTGTGATTTATAAATTATCTTTAAAAAAAATTGGGTGACAAGTTAAAAAAGTTGTTATTTTACAAGTGATTCGTTATTAACGGTTACATCATAAAAATGAAATGGTCTGATGTTGACATTTATTACTAAGAGCAAAGAATCTTATTGTGACTTTGTTAAAATGGTAAGTTAATTTATAGAGCAGCCTTCATACACAGAGCAACTCAAAGTGCTTTAAATGGTTAAAAAAAACATAGAGCATTAACATCAACAGCAAAAATAAGACAATTTAATACCAAATATATTAAAAATTTCAGCCCAACAATCCTTCTTTTTACCTTCTTTAGGTTGTTGAATTTAAACAACACACCTGCGTCGTTCTTTTTCTTCTCTTTCGATTTCTAACAAGCAAAACATAAGAAATGCTTCTTTTTTGATTTCTAAGGTTTATGTTTGGGCTTTTTATGCCTTTATTTTAGAGAGTCAGAAATCAGAGAGAGAGTGGGGAATGACATGCAGAAGGAGCCAGAGATCGGATTTGGACCTGGGCCGCCCGCTTAGAGGACTCTAGCCTCCGCACATGGGGCGTGCACACTAACCACTCAGCTACCAGCGCCCCAGAAATGCTCTTTTAAGTCAACTCGTCAGGTCTTATGTGTCTGTGTAGGGCCTCAAACCACAAAGGTTCATTCGGAATAACCTCTTATTGAGTCTTAAAAAAGACAATTTAAATTAAGATCACTGTATTTAATCACTTACAAACCTGTGACATGTTTTCATTTTCTTGCACAGGATGCTCAAAAATGACTTAAGTCCTGCCGTTCACATTTCAGACAGGAGTAGAATATCAGTTTTCTGCGAACATATTTTTATTATATTTAACTTTTCAAGGGTTAAATTCAAGAAGAGCTTTTAAAGCAGCTCTCTTTAAAAAAAAATGCCGCTGACCTTGACCTTTGTCAGGCGTGACAAAGCTCCATGTTCCAACCCTCACCTGTATTCATGAGCTTCAGGAAGTGACTGAATTATTGAGATCTCGGATACAAACGGCAGAAATGAGTTTCCTCTGACGGCTTAGAGAGAGGCTGAAGAGCTTGAAGATTCTCCCCAACAAAGGAGACCCGTCCATTCTAGCTGTGGTTTCTATATTTTTAGTAATATGTTTTATTTCTTACCTTCTCTCTTCGTTAAACATGATGTAACTATAAGGTCTTTTCTTTGTCTCCAACTTTGCTGCAGGCGGGAATAAAAACAAGTCTGTGTTCAGTGTGGGCGAGATCACCAGACTGATGAAGTTTCCTCGTGTGACGCCCACTTTTCTGGTGAAGATAATCGTAGGCCTGCCATCAGGTGAGAACTAAGAGTTACAACTTCTTCCGAGAGTCTTCATTTCACACAGTGCATCCATCTGCCTCCCGACCTGATGTATTCCACATCCTTTCAATTCATCTTATAATCACTTGTATCTGTTTTAATTATCGATTGAAGATGCATTAGATTAATTAAAGGAAGAATGTGCAACATTTTTCACATAAATAAAGAATAAATCTGTAAACGCTCTCTGAGTCATGACTGTCTACAATGAGGGAGAAGCTCGAGTCCCATTGGCTGTGTTGTTGTCAGAGCCGTGTTTACATGTACGAGACGGCCGGCTCCTACCCTTTTGTATAAAAGCTGTTTTAGTCAAGGACTAGAAAGAAGAAGAAAATCATACTCACTGCTTATTTCAATGTCACATAAGCTTTTTTAGATCACGGTCATTCCATGTAACTGTACCAATGTGAAGCTACGAGCTAACATTAGCCCGCTAACATGGCAATGCAGGCCACAGGCAATTGTCACACAAGCCAATGACAATTTTGTCCGTCGTCACTTGCTTGACTCCTTCATGCAAATGTGAGCGGAGACGGGTTGGAGGTGTGCTGCTGGAGGAGAAGAGCGGAGGCTTCAGAGTAGAGGAGGTGTGACCAAACAACAGTTTGTTTTGGTTTCATGCTTATGGTAAAGGGACGATATCTACTGGATCAAAAAGTCACACATTCTTCCTTTAAAACAATATTATTAAAGTCATTCTGTATAGATGTGATTGAAACATAAGCCAAACTGCTCTCAGTAGAGACCGGCTCAGTCTAGATTCTTAACATGAAATCTTTAATGTGAACCCTCTTCATCTCTAAACTTCTTCCTAAGGTATTTTCCAGGTGATGTTCTCCATCATTGCTCTGGAGTTCTTTAAGCTGGAGCCTCAGCAGAATGGTTATCTGATGGCTTATTTTGGCATAGTCCAAATGGTAAGTGTATGAAGATCGACTGGTTTTAGTGCTTCATGTTTTAGCCTCTGAGTTGATGACAGACTGTGGACATATTTAATCAAATCTGGATACCCGTTTAGGTCATTCAGGGAGGCGTGATCGGCCGGCTCACAGCGAGCTACTCCGATAACTCGCTGCTGCTTCTGTCCATCGGAGTTTCTTCGTTTGTTGGACTGGCTCAGGTACTTTTAAACACACACACACACAAACACATCAGAGCGAATGTGTGAGTCACTTTTCATGATCTCTGAAGAACACTTTTGGTTTCAGTTCAACGAAACAATTCAATCAATCTGCACAGAGCTTTTTTTATGTGTGTCCATCTCTCCTCATCACTCACTTCTATCTGCCTTTGCAGGTTTGTATCCTTCAATATGTGTATTTTTCTAACTGTACGTACGTCTGCACATACGTACTTGTTTGATGATGACTGAGTGGTGCCAGGATTGCATTATGAATGATCCGCTCTGCCTCTTTTGCTTCATGCATAAAAATTAAAAACACTGCTTGGATTACAAACAAATGAAAACTAGCAACCTTCAGACACCATAAACTCCCGTCTTTACTTACAGATCCTGATCTCATATTTAGATATCTGTTTACAGGAAGTGATGAGGGAAAGAAGATGGAGTCGGACAGGTTCAGGGATTTATTTATTATGTGAGGATGCATAATGTTGAGTCCACAGTTTACTGCAAATGGGATCGAAAAACATGCATGCAGGTAGCGTTACATGTTCCTGGTTACATGTGAAAGTAAGAAGAAAAGGCAAACTTAGCTCTTAAAAAGTGGCGGTTTACTGGAGGAAGGGTCTGTTAAAAATACACAAAAGATGTGTATTTATAAGAGTGGGTCGGGAAAGTCTGAAGAAAACTTGGGAATGGATGGAAAATGTAAATACAGAGGCCTGCAAAGTAGCAATATGGCAGATTTTATGAATTGATTTATTTCTTCTTCTCTCTGCAGGCCTACATGCAGAACGTGTTCCAGTTCTGTATCATCGTCCTCCCCATGATGTTTTCTCTCAGCGTGTTTAGCGTCATCACAGACAGCATCCTCACAAAGAGCGTACCGTCCTCTGATACAGGTGAGGTCATGCTGCTCTGCTGCACAGACAAATACATGAGAAACACTAAACTAAACTAAACTGCAGTTTCATCCCTGGATTTGATTGGATTCATCTGCTTAAGGTTGCTTTAAAGAACAGGGGGTCGATAATAATAAAATAAAAAGTTTGTAATGAACCCCTCTTTGCTTTTGTACACAGGCACGATGATGGGACTGTGTGCGTCCGTCCAGTCTCTGCTCCGCACAGTCGGGCCGACTGTTGGCGGCTTCCTTTATGTGAACTACGGCATTTCATCGATAGGCTTAATCCAGTTTTTTGTGAATATCGTCGTGTTTGTGTTCATGCTTCAGCGTCACCTCAGGAAGTCAACAGAGCATCGGGAATGAGAGTTCCTCTCATCGTCTCTGGTAAAGATGTAAAGCAGGGTTTGATTTTAGGAACAATTATATCTACAGCTGTTTGTATTTAAAATATTCTGCCTCAGTAGTTTGTAAAAACACAAGGTGGAGTCATTTCACTCTTTTTTTTTTTACCATTGTTGAATCGGTGCTGGTGCAGGACCAATCCACTAGATGGCAGCAGATCCTACAGTTGACCTCAGTTTATTTTCAGGTGTTTCACTTCCAGAGTGTGACTGACACTGAGATTAAATTAAACAAAATCAAAAGGTGGACCAATCAATGCCACTCTTTATCTTGTGTTATATCAGAGCTTTTTAAAATTTGTAATCAAAGTTTATTTTTTGTATTTTTACATCGTCTTCATTAAACCTTTTTAATGATGAGCTGCTGCTTCGATGGAAAATGTTTGTGTGTCCAATTTCATTTCACTTCATTTGAGAGAATAAAACATGATACTAGAAAAAAACAACATAAAAACATGATAACTTCATAAATGACATAATGATAAGTCTCCCTAGTGCTGCGTTTGGCAGATTTCCTTAATAGAGACAGTTCCCCTCGAAACATCAAGGATTTAGTTATGGGCTCATAGGAGTAAAATTGTGCAGGATTTCCATGACAGAAGTGGTCATACACAAACTGAAATATAGGAATATTACTTTTGTGAGTCTCAACTTCATTTGTTGCCCTGACTCACAGAGCACCCACCATAGCCCAGGACCTCTCTCACCCACTCTATCCACTCTTTTATTTTCTGCCATCGGGTCAGAGATACAGAACTCTGACCTGGAAGAGGGCACGCTTCAAAAAGAGCTTTGTCCCCTCAACGATTGAAGCCCTAAAGAAGCTTCCACGCTGACTGGCCCCTTCTTTGCTATGTGTTTTCTACCTGCTGTTATATGTTTTTTGTTCTTCATGTTTACCAACCGTGCAAAGCTGTGAGAACAAATTTCCCCCTGGGGCACAATAAAGTATTGTGTTGTTTCTGTTCATACACCTGCAGAAACCAGTACCATCAGAAAACTATCATTGATTGCACAACATGTATGTTATATGATTTATAATAATTTATCTGAGCAGTATTTTAACAAATGAAGGATTTTAAATGCAGAACTGTGACCTGCAAAGAAGTACTCCTACTGTAGATTATAATTATGTTCATTTGATTTAAGGAGCCCAATTACATCATTGAGCACCTTATTTGGCCCCGCCCATTAAAACTTCAAACTGAAACTTGAGAAAACAGTTGTAAAGGTCAAAAACCACAACTCAGTCAAACATAGTTCTCAGTCTTTTCACATATTTAAAACATATTTGGAACATATTTAGCTTGCTTAGAGACACGTTGCTGATTTTACTTTACAGGGACTTTAAGTTCTATAGACACACACAGACTACATCCCTCATAAGTATGGACTAATGTGAAATAACTCAGTGTTAAGTATGAATCAATCCTCCAGTTTTAATCATCATATTTATTTACAGCTTTCTTCCTCTGCTGCCAAACTGCAGCATGTTGAGATGATGACACTAAATCTGCAGCAGGTGTTTCCATTGTATTTATTCTTTGCTTTAAAAATGTAACATCCTGCAAACCCCCGGATGAAGAAGATCTTATTTTAACAGTAGGGGGTCTGTGTTGTTCCAGGGTCATTATGTGGCTGCAGCTTGAACAGATGTCAGTCACTCAAACAGAGGAGACCCACACATACAGATTAAATCCATGCTGCAATCTCCAGGGCTAAACAATGAAGCAAATTTATAAATTAAAAAAAAAAACTGCAGTTCCTCAAATGGCCACTTGAGGCTGACCGTATAAGGGTGCCAGTCCTCATAGAGCGCCATGTTAAAATGCCAAATAAATCACTTAAGCTAACTCATGAAAATCCTCTAGAGGTGGAAATTAAAGTAACTAAACTGAGCTCTTTAAATTGTTCTGGGCTTGTTCTGGAATTATGAATAATTCTGATGTTGAGTGACAAGTGCGAGCATGCAGGCGTGATTGGTTCATCAGATTAGTACCTCAAGGCAGACATTGGTCAAAGTTTTTACAGGCTTACAACTGCTACAGTTGATGGATTTTCTTCATTCCTTTTTTAGAGAACATGTGTTATTAATTTCTGTCAGGACCTAAAGACAAGTTCAACCAAAATCTTAAAAAGTGGATCTGGAGAAAATTACCAACCCTGCCTTTAAAGTTGCAATGAGAAAAAATATTGTGCAATATACATTTTTTGATGACTCTTTAAATTAAATGTACTTTTATAAAAATAAGAAATCTGTTGCCTTAGCTAATGATGCATTTCACTTGCAGATAGCACACAGGTTCAACATCCCAAACAATATTCTCTTCAGTGACTTCATTTTAAAGGGTCTTACACTTCTCTTCAGTAAGTTGTTGTTTGATTCAATTACAAAAACTCAAATCAAGCATATTGTGAAGTTATATTTAGTAACTCTTAGCTGGCAGGGTGTCACAGCTTGTTTAGTTTGACTGCACCTTTAATGTGCTCAGCTGTCTCAGTTACAATCCCATCATCTGAGCCTGATCCCACGCCTACACGCCATCATTCCTCGCTGTATCCTGAGCCGACAAACGCTCCCAGAAACATTTAGCGAGCTCCCGTCTGAGTCAGACTAAAAAACACTCAGCAATTAAATCATACATTTTATATGTAGCCACAAATCACTTTTACTTTTTTTTTTTTTAATCTTTATCGTCATGACAGCAGAGGAGAGACAGGTAATGTGTGGAGGAGAGAGTGAGGTAGAAATTCATCAAATGGTGGAGGCTGCATCAAGGACTCCAGCCTCTGCATACGCCTGCTCCATCAACTGAGCTGAACTATTGCCCCTCCTGAAATTTACCTGTCACTCATAGAGCTGGTTGAAACTGAACTCTTTGTAAAATCATTAACAGAGACCCCAAATCTTTTATTTATTTATTTAACCTTTATTTAAACAGCAAAATGTCTCATTGAGATTAAGAATCTCTTTTAGAAGAGCGTCCTGGCCGAGACAGACAGCAGCACAATTTACAGGGTTTCAAAAACTTAACAACAATTAACATAAATAAAGGAATCACAAAATATATGAACCATTCATCAAAATTAATCATAAATCATCAATAACAAGGCGATCAAAAAGGGCAACACGAGTTAATTCAAACATCTACTGTACAGTCAGATATGCCTGCCTCCGGATGATTAAGAAGACCTTTGAAAACATCCAAGGAAACCAGCTTCCGAAGAATTAGAGTATCCTGCAAGCGATTCCAAGAAGAGGGAGCAGCGTACTTGAACGCCCTTTTTGCCTTTAGGGATGGTTAAAAGTTAAAATCCTGGGAGCGAAGATTGTAACTTCCAAGTACTTTTTCTGAAGTATGTAGCTCCGTAGGTAAGATGGAAGCAGACCGAGAATGAATACCGAGTAAAAAATATGCCAGTGGTTTAGTCAACGGGCAGACAAGTCAGACCAACCAACCCGATCATACAAGGAGCAGTGGTGCGCAAATTGATCCATAAAGTAGCACTTACAACAGAGGTGAGAAAAGACCTCATCAAGAGGCAGAAAACTCTGACCTACTGGTGAACAGACATCTGCTGTGACCAGCTGGGCTGAGAACATTTGGATAGAGAGAGAGGCAGAAAGACTTGGAGCAAAGAATGGAAGCAGATAATAGAGACTTAGACGGCAGTAATTCTTACTTTTAAGCACACTTAAATTATCATTATTTTAATCAATATGACTAATAACTCTTGGCATTGATACTCTGAGTTCTTCGCTGAAAGTGGTCCTTGTTAAAAAAAAACAACTGCTCTTGACTCTTCTGTCTCTCTGTCAGACTTGCAGAGACTCAAAAGGAGCTGTAGATGGATTTGAAGTCTGTCACTGTATCTGTGGACCCGGGGGGGGGGGGCGACCCCGACCACTGGACGGGGTGCCTTGTTACACTTGGCCCTTTGAGTCAGGGGGAGCCGGGACAATGCTGCTGTTAACACTCCTGACGGGGACCTTTGGGTTCTCTGAAAGTTTAATGTGACTCTGCATGCGACCTGCGCTCACTGAGGTCAGAGATGAGCGCGTTTCGGCGGCGGTCCAAGATTGCCCTGTGTAGGTGCATTGGAAACCAAACGCCAGCGCGGGGGGGCGATCGGGTCCGGGGCTTGTTTTGTCCCCTGTGGCACGGATAATGAGGCATCTGTCTCCACCTGCCGCATGGAGAGATGAGGCTCACTGTCTCACTTAAAAAGAGCACAGGTTACCTATCTGATTTGTCCAAGGCAGGCCAGGGACATGATCTGAAGCAGAGGAGTCCTCGGCCTAAATGTTTTATACCACTGCTCTCGCTCCCTGTGTGTTTATGAGCTGCACCACACAAAGCTCAGCATCACAAACACGCTGCTCAGAGGCTTGAAAATAACTTTCCAAAACAGTTAATCATGTTTCAGAACTACCAAAATGTATCTCCTCTTTCACGAGAAAGAATACATTCTCATTTTGATAGAATTACCTTTCATAAAAGAGAACGTAAAGTTTCCAAAGGCTGTGCCAAAATGTGCCGCAATTTACCAAAACTTCAGTTCCTCAAGTAGCCACTAGAGGCTGGCTCCAGAGTGAGTCAATCCCCTTTAGGGCCCATGTCAAAATACCTTTATTTAGATCAGGATTAAACATGTTAACAGTTGGTCACAAACATTTGATTTTATCTACAGTACAAGCTTTGTATTTTTTGTAACTAAATCTGTTTTCACATCTGCACTCCTGAAACTATCTAGATCATTTCAGGAGGACTGCTCCGGATATTCTCCTGACCTGGTTGTTCACATATGCTCCTCACAGAGAGAGACTATCACTGTCAGACAGCAGGGGGGCAGGAGAATGTGGAAATGGCGGGAGAAACAACAGAGTCTGCTCTATGATGCTATAATGACAATTTTTGCCTTTATATCAATGCTACGTGTAGTCCAACGGAATGACAACATAAACAAAAGAGCGGAGAACAACATACTGACGAACAGAAAACTAATACAGCCGTTTATTTACCTGCACAGAGATCGTAGCGGTCTCATGCATGTACCGTGCAGCAGTCACTGTATATAAACGTCATCATCCCCTCCCATTGGCTCGAGGTGAATTCTCCTGAGAATATCCTGCTGCTTTCTCACATCAGCTCACTCGGACTTACTGTGGAAGAACTACTAGAGGTCTGGAAAGAGAAACTCTGGGTGAAGATTGGGAGAAAAAATTGGCTGTTTGCTTTCAGATATAAATATCAGGAGTTTTTCAGGAGTTTTCTGCCCGTGTCAAAGTCCTGTTAGTCTTCTAAATCAATTGTTCTCGACTGGTCTAGCCTCAGGACCGACCACCAACTCTTTCATGAAAATTTATTGTAATTTTCAACTAATCACATCTATGAAATTGAAAAATTGTAACGTTTGGACCTCAGATGGTACAAAATATTTTGCACATGGCTCCACAAAACGACTAAAAACACTGTAGAATACATGCCAGTAATTGGCGGTGTGACTTTGTAATGAAAAAAACATGCACATGTGCACATACTTTTCCTTCTACAGAACGGTGAAGTATAATAATACAACTAACTGCTAATGGGTAATTGTCTTTTGTTAGCTAAAGTTAGCTAGCTAGTACTCACATATGCTTTGATGATACATTTCTTGTGTCTTGGGCACAGGCTGTGTACCTTTGATGGGTTGCCGTTTGCAAAGCTTATGCAGCTCATAGACTAACTGAACCAAGGCTTCAAACAGAGTCAACAAACCAATAGATTACGTCATGCTTACTGCATAATAACTGTCTTCCAGGTTTCTTGCATAGTGCCGATTCCTGCTGAGAAATAATGCAAACCCGATGTGTACCTGACAGCAGCTCAACATGCCCCCCTATCATCCCCTCCAGCGGGCGGACCTCGTGGAGCTTGTGGAGTTGGCCACAGGAAGGAAAGGTGATCTTAGGGGGGTTTTGTCTTGGTGTAATCAGACAGCGACATCATCAATCATGAGAGGGTGAATTACAGCGGGTTACAATGGGAGATAAGATAATGAGTGGGGCCACAGCGACCTGATGAGGGAAAGCTCGAGTTCCCGTCCTGATTACATGGCAGCGGCCTTTTCGGTTTTTGTCTGTGTTTGGTCCCTCGCAGTCGTTCCTTTTGACAACCTAAAAGGCCGTAAGCTGCAATACCGGGCATGAACTTGCTTGTGTTGTACTGATGTACATCGCTTTGGATAAAAGCGTCTGCTAAGTGAATTGTAATATTCAATCAATACCTAACCCTACATTTTTCCAAATGCTATGACAATGTCGTTTAAATTTTTCATCATAATGACACTATATTTTTGCCATTTGGTCTTTGAGGTTTCAGCCCAACTAAGTGCTAAACTAACTAAACAGACAAAATCTTTTAATCATCATTGATCCAGAATGCAGACTGATATACATCTTAGTGTGTTATACACTTTGTTTGCAGGTGATAACACCTGTGGAAAGACTTCAGGCTTTGTTCAGGGTGACATCATTTAAAGCTTCCCTCACCTCTGTGTCTGTGCTGATGAATGAAGCGTGGACGGTCGTGTGCCGGCAGCTCTGAGCCCCATGACGCTCTGTCTGCCCGGCACGCTCTGGTCCCACACTCTCACTCCTTGACATGTGCCGCTGCTCGCTAATCCTCCACTGACGCGTCTCTGCAGCTTCACTCTCCACAAGGGAACAATAAATGACCACTGTGCTGACCTCAGAGGGCAACTGGCGCTCGCTGCAACAAACAGAATCTCCCTTTCTGCCTCTGTGGCAGGCCACCATATTGGTTTTCAATGCAAGTTAATAAAGCTGTTCGTTAGCTGATTATCTCAGCGTATCAGGGCATGACGGGGGGTCTCTTTGTTAAAAACCTGCTGCTCTATGCAGAATAATTGTTTTCTTCAGGATTACACAGTTGGAGATTTTAATGTGTGAAGAGAAAAAGAGAGGGTGTTGATATCATATTAATTTGGCTGAGCTGATAAGATAGCAATTTACTTTAGCAAAAGGCGGGGAAAAGTGTGCCAGGGGAGGCATCTGTCTGAATTATAGCGGCCGTAAGCTCTGCGTGTTTATTCCGATTACTCATATGAAGCAGCATCTGTGTCCTTCATAGATAACTCTGACCATTATCGGTCACTTTGGTCAGCTTAGAGGAATGAATGAATGAAGGAACCAGGATTTCAAATTTAAAGTTCAAATTATTTCTAAAGCGTCTGGAGAGTTCAGTTTGATATTAAAAGCCTTTTGTGTTTCAAAATGATACATTTTTAGACGACATGAAGATGTTGAATTTTTTACTCTCTGGAAAATATGATATCGTTTACAATACAAACTTGAAATTGAAATTAAAGATAGTTCTTTCACTACATTTCATATTCCAAAGTACATCAATTATACCAAAAAGAGAGAAGAACGAAGAAGATATAGTACTTAAATAAGAGCAAGGACAAGAGACAATTAACTGTCAGGAAGCCCATTTAGATTTAAAAACCTTAATGTTTTAGTTTATAAGGAAATAGTTTAACTTGGAAGGATTTCCTAGAAATAAGATAAAGTTGAAGTGGAGAAAAACAATCAACAGGTCCTTTGAGGAAGATGAATTATGTTAAAATCAGGTAGAATATTATTATCTTTGTGCCGTCATTTAAAGCCCCTGTGAAGAGTTTTTTTACATTTTATTTTACTGGTAATGAAACAAACTAAAATGAGTAGTGATGAGGCTTTACGGCCTAAAAAGCAACCAAGACATTCAGTGGCAGGACTGATTATGGATTTCAGATGAGCTAATTAGCAACATTTTATAAAACAAATTACATTAGTTTTAGGGCTTTTAAGCCTTTATTGTAGAAGATAGGGGCGTGGTCAGACACAGCTCATTTACATTTAAAGCAACAGACACAGAAACAGCCTGTTATGAGCAGGGCTGAAATAGAGGGGTTTATAGACATGATCAAATACAGGATCAGAGTGGATTTAGAACAAGAAACTTCACACACATGTTTTTGGGAGCTCTGAAACGTATTTAAACTATTTGAAGAGGAGGAGAATATGTGACCTTTAACTAGAAATGTTTCAATTATTAGTTTAAAATTCTGGTATCATTATAATCCGACAGTGAAACAGTGTCTGAAGTTTAATTGACTGTGTTTAATGAGCTCACATACCTGATATTTACTCAGCCAATTGATTTCCTCTCTCTGATTATTATTCGGGTGGCAGATGGTGGGGCGGTCGTAATCCCAGCTGCCCATTGGCTTGACCCTTTGCACTCCACCCGCCTCCTCCCAAACCAACTCCCCGACACCCCCTTCCCCCCGAAATCTTAACGAACCCGCTGAGTCGCACGGCCAAAGAGCTGCTTTACACGGTGAGTAATGGCTGCGTCAGCAGTCAGAAGATGAGCCAGAGGACAGGGGAGAGGGGGTGCATGGGGCGGGGGTGAGGGTATTACAGCCTCGTTAAGAGGGCTTGTTAGCAGAAGGTTGTACTGTAAGCACTGGAGCACCTGTTGCTGTAGACCTAAATTGAAAATGTTAACATTTTTAAAGTCATCTTTGACATGACATAAATAAAACTAAAAAACTATTGCTGTTTTGTTTGGCTGTAAATAAGGAGATTTTGGGACGTTGTTCTAAAGTAAAGTAATAACAATTAAAACTGAAGAAATATTCATGAAGGTTAACAAAGATGTCTTTGTCATTTGATTTGAGAGTTTTTATTTTTTTAAATCAGCTGACTTATTCTGACTCTAAAATATAAAATTGTGACATATGCAAAAACAATGCTAAGAGGGCATGAACTATTAAAGCCCTAAAAAGTCACTTTGTCCAAAACAACATCCAGAAGTGTTTAAATGTCCTGTGTGTAGTTATTTTTAAATTATTCAGTTCTCTGTGTGTTTTTAGTGTATCCTGTTTTATTTTGTAGTTCTTGTCCCCACTGTTTCTTGTCTTGTCTTTGTTCCTGCCTCTGTCTGTTTCCTGCCATTATGATTGCCCTCATTGTCGTCACCTGGGTTGTTTGTCTCACCTGTGTGTGATTACCCCTTGTATTTATAGTGCATTCATGTGGTGTCCGACACTTGTAAAAAAAATAAAAATTAAGTACCCGAGTTGACGTCATAATTGTCATCAAATCGGGGCGAAACGTGTTTAATTAATGTTAAGATACTTTTCATTAACTCACGGATTGCACATCAACTTTTTGCTGAAATGTATCCTGTAACAGAGACATTCACAAATATTCTTCATAGCATCAACAATGTTTGTTGTTGTTATATTCAGACTTTCTGAACTGAAATCATGTGAACACTGAAATTGGAAGAATGACTTCACGACTCAGAAACTGGGACAGCCAAACGAGCACCTGAATGCAGCATTAGCCTCTGTGTTTCTTCCCTCCTGTGTCAGTTCATGGTCGGTTGTCAGATGTCTTCTCTATTTTGAATCGAAGTAAGTTTTTGTCTTTTTGTTAAATACATATTTTTTGTTACTTCTGCACTCTGATCCAGTTCCTTTTTATTTGAACTTTAATCTAATAATTGCAGTTATACAATATGAGCTAGTTCCTTCTGACTTTAACAAAAGACTACAAAAATGTATCCCCTAATGTCCTCAAAATAAACTGTCCATGGAAACTTAAAATGTAGACAAAAATTAGCTTCTAACATGTCTTAGGAGGTTTGTAGGGTAGTCTACGTTCAACCAGATTAATCAAATCATGTAACATCTCAGAAGTCCACCCCTCTCTGTAAAAACAAACAAGTGACACTATGAATTGTCTCATAGAAATGCAACATTAGCCGTTTCAGTTAGCTCATTCTCTATAATCTTCCTGCTTCCTGTGTGTTTCCAAAGAGGCCCTAATCTCATCTAGAGTCATCTCAGCTAATCCCAGGCAGCAGCAGCAGAAGTGGTCGCGGCACTAAGATTGATATTCATCTGACAGACGTTTGTCTAAGTAGTTTGTTTTACTCGACTAATGCCTGAAAGAAATGTAGACAGCTGAGAAGTGGAGGTAGCTGCTGGATATAACGATGTTGTACTTTAGACACAAATCAAGTATATCTGTTCCTTTTAAATGCTTTAAAAAAACATGCATTGCATCATCATAATGGAGGTTGAAATACTTTCTGTAAGATTTTGGAATTAGCATCCATCACCCTCCAAATATGGCTGTTTTCTTTCTGCAGTGACGGCTGAATTTGCTCAACTTACCAGTCCAAGTGGCTGGTAAATAAAAGTAGTGTTACAGAGTGATTTAAAAAAAACACCATGTTAAAACAACAGAGGTTCATCTGCAGCTAAATCAACTAAAAGAGTTAACCTTTGAGGACATGGCTGCAATGGAAACTGTTACCAGCCTCAATCTAATAAATTAAAATAAACGTTGTTTTCTGTTCATGAGCGAGACAAAGAGCATGTCTCTTCGTATTTCTTTCATAGTTGAAACATCTCCCGTCATAAAATAGCCTGTAACTTCAATACTGTAGAACTTAGTTTGTTATTATAAGTCATTACATTATGCTTGTAAAGAAGATTCCATAAACTGGCGTACGGATCTCCATATCTTGTTTGTTGTAGTGTTAATTTTTAGGCAGGAAAATAAGACCTACCTGTGTCAAAACATGCCGGGTAGCATGACATATCAAGTCTTTCAAAAACAAATACTTTGATAAGATAATTTCCAACTCTGCTTTCTGTTGTGAAAAACTTAAATCTGTTGTACAGTAGAGAAACCCCAGTTATCACAGACAAATATCAGAAAAATAAATATATTGTGATAACGTTGAAGTATAGGGATGAAACATGTTAAATATCTCTCTATATATTTATATACATTACCTGTTTCTCCTTCATGGTGTTAAAGATATCTAACTCTGCTGAATTACCTTGTGAAATGAGACCTGTCACTAACAGAATACCTGGAATATTAAATCCTACTCTTTAGACGATAGTTGACATTCAAAAGGATTAATCAAATCCACTTAGGATGAGTCAACGTTGAACTGTAGCGCAGGTAGATAATGCTCGAGTTATCAAAGACATGACCATCAACCGTTATGTCTTAGTCGACCCTCCCATGCCGGGAGCAGTAATAAAAATGGCAGACCTGTGCAAAAGTTTTGTTCTAGGCTGGGGTTGGAGTCCATGGGTGGAGATACCAGGGGAGGGGAGGGGAGGGGATTTTTTTTTACCAGAAGCCCACTGTGACATCACAAGGAGAGCACATTTGAAACAAAGCATTTTCCTCTGTGTTGTAGGACTTATGCAGACCACAAACAAAGGACTGGATGGATTTATTTCACATTTTGGGGGTTGGTAAACACTCAGATTATCCACTGTACAAGTGGATTTTTCATAATGTCTCCCCCTTTACTTATCAAAAAGAAATGTAAATGCTGCAGACGTTTCGGGCAAAGCTGTCCTTAAGTGGCTTCAGTCAAACTCAGACTGAGCGATCACTCGCAGGTGAAGAAGAGCTTTACTTGAAACGTCTGCAGCCTTTAAAAGAAATGTGGATATTTCAGATTTTGGTGTGCTGTCCTGAAATACTTTGAAATTTGAAATGCAAACATTTAGACAAAACAGTTTCGTTGCTTTGAAAAATCATTACTTATTATGTTGTTGCATTCATTGGGATTTAGTATCCAACATAATACATGGATATGAATTATGTGTCAACTTGAATTCATGAATATTCATCTGTCAGATAAATCTGATGCCACTTGACACCAGACCTCTACCCAGACATCCTGTTGGTTCTATTTGTCTGGTATATGCCTTGAATGCAAACAGTGTTAATTAAAACAAACACAAAACAACGCCACCACCAGCAGCAGCAGTTAATAATAATAATACATTTTATTTATAAGCGCTTTTAAAAACTGAAAGACACTTTACAATAGTTAAAACATAAAAAACAGCACAGTAAGGACAGACTAACGGACAGCGCAGCATTACACACAAATCATAAAGATAACAACAATAAAGGTAAACGACAGAAAACAGGAAATACATCACAATCATACATTAACAGCTTGTTTAAAGAGGTGAGTTTTGATAAGTGATTTGAAAGTAGGAGGGTCGGCTGCTATAAGTGTGGGAGATACTCCTAAACAAGCGAGGGGGCCCTGAGCTGCATCAAGAGGCTCAGCAGAGCTCCAATCTGACATTTATCTCTCGGGGCCGTTCTGCTGATGGCAGCACGACGTCGCTTTAGGAAGCAGCTGTTTACTGTCAGAGATCTAGGTCAGGACAGAGAGAGAGCTGGACACACACGGCCGGCCACACTGCTGCTGACGGTTTACACACACACACACACACACACACACACATACACACTGCACGGCCTGAAGTACATCTGTAAGGTTCCCTGAATGACAGCTAAGGGCCCTGGATGACATGTGGCATCAAAGACATTTCAGATGCAAAATTCAGCACTTGAAACTACACAGGACGTGAAACCTCTGGTAAAATGTAACCACACTTAAAGAGACAGAAAGCAAACAATAAAATGACCAAACAATAAAGCTTAATTAATAAATAGAAGCCAGATTTGGTTTATCAAGATCACTGGCTCCACTGTTGTAACGACTGGCCGAGGAACATTACGTCTAATCAAGGAAATAACCGTTAAGAATGAACTCTTGAAATGAAGAAAATGAACTGCTCTGATTTCTGTACGCATCAGGAGAGGAACAACACCTGAGCAAAACTATCATATCTTTTCTATGCTTGGCTGTCTTGTCTGTGGCCGCGTGTTTCTTGGACATACGTCGGCACAGACAGCAGTGAAGACGTCGGAAGCAGCTGCCTTTTAACTCATGTTAAAGTGTGCAAGGGCCCTCGTGAAAAGTTGATGCAGTAAGAGACATGAATGAGATAATCCCGCAAGACTCACTGACAAAACAGCAGCATCACAGTAAAATAACAGCTTGGATTTATATAGCGCCTTTCAATAAACCAACTATGTCCTTGCCCAAGGACACATTGGACATGTGACTTCAGGAGCTGGGGATCGAACCCCCGACCCGTAATATATGTTCTTCTTTTGAAGGTCAACTAAGAACATTTGGTCTTAAGGATGTGCAAGAGCAAAGGTCAGAGGGTCTTTTTTATGACAGAAAACTGTTAAAATGAAACTCTGTGGTGACAGACTCAGACAGCGGCAGAGATGATGATGCACAGGATGAAGAAGATCTGCAGCCAGAGCCTTCCACCTGACACACCTGACACACAGGTAAGAGGCTCAGCAGCCACAGTCAGATCCCAAAGGCAGCTTTATCACGCTGTTATATAACACACACACACACACACACACACACACACACACACACACACACACACACACACACACACACACACACACACACACACACACACACACACACACACACACACACACACACACACACACACACACACACACACACACACACACACACACACACACACACACACACACACACGCTGATGTGAGGACGCAGCCACACTGCCACCGTCAGCACTGGACAGATCAGATTTACCCCCTCTCCCTTTTCAACCCTCCTCCTTGAGTTTCCTTCATGATCCATCAGCCCCCCCCCCCCGTGTGTGTGTGTGTGTGTGTGTGTGTGTGTGTATTCTTTTATCCTTTTCCATATGTGTGTGCACATGAAGTCGGGGAGGTTACTGAGTGAAAGGGTTGTGACCAGGTGTGTTTAACAGTTAAGCGGGAACAACATGTGTTAAGAGTCGTCGAGAAAATCGAGTTGACTGAATTGTAACCATGGTAACAAAGTGTGACTCTTAACCGTATTTATCAATTTGTCTTTATGTGTAATTCAAACCAGTGATATGAACTGATGACGTGCCATTGAAAATAAAACTAGTGGATGGGGTACCGGTGGCTTAGTGGTAGGTTCACAAGCCCCATGTACAGAGGCTACCGTCCTCAAAGTGGGCAGCCTGGGTTGGAATCCGACCCTCCTCCTAGAGGCATAATAAGCCACAAAAAACAACTTGCAGATGTAACACAGAATATTGTTGATGTTTAAAACTGGTTTTCCTCCTCAGTTTAAAAAGAGAATCCCATCCACACACGCGGAGTTCTCAAACACAGCGTCGTCCACGTGAAAAGGCAAAGCGCACGGTGACGGCTGTCATGATCAGGCCAAGACAAAAACGATGTCCTTGACCTGCTAAAATGTTCTCACCATCCCTCTGCAATGATCATTTCTGATACAAAGTTGTCCATTCAGGCGCCTCTCTGCCCGTCACCTTAGTGGGAGCACGAGTTTGGTAAAGTCTGCTATCGCACTGATCTCATGTCTACAAAAGTGACAACGTCGCACATTGATGTAAAGCGGAGGAGAAACCGGCGCACAGCGTGACGTTACAAGCCCAAAACTCAGTTTACCCCGTCTTCACAGAAACACCTTCAACAGAGGTTCTGAAAATCTTCACCCTCGAAGGAGTTTTTCAAAAAGATGCGTTTTCAGTGACGTAAAACACGTGTATGTAAGACCAAAACGATCAGAAAAATCTCAGTTTTTGGAAGTACCTGCCTTTGTGTAAATGGACTTGAGCTTGTAAAGCGCTTTTCTAGTCTTCTGACTACTCAAAGCGCTTTGACACCGCAGGTCACACCGACACATTCACACACTGGCTGCTATGGAAAGAGTCCATCAGAAGTAACTAATCCTATTCATTCACATTTATAAGCAGCCGACAAAACAGCAGGAGCAACTTGGGGTTAAGTGTTAAGGGCAAAGCGGGCATGTTGCTACAGGAGCCGGGGCTCAAACCCCTGATCTACCAATTGAGCCAGAGCCGCCCCGTGTGGATGAGGCCTTAGATTAGGAAGATTTTTGTTTTTTCCCCCTCTCCAATCTATCTCTTGCGTTTTTTTTTTTTTTTTTGGTTATCCTTCTGAGTTACTTTTTAAGTCACCCCTGGGTCCTCACCTGAGTCCCACTTCCCCCCCCCCCACCCCCCTTTCCCGGACGGGCTTCATTACATAACACCATAGCTGCTCCTCTAATCATCCTTTGAATCCTAATATAAGGCTGCTCCCGTGCTAATCTATTAGTCTGAGCATAATCTATGAACTGCTCGTGTCAGCAAGTCTCCTCCTAAAACTTGACGGTGTCACTTCAGCTTATCATCATCATCATTATGTAAACAGTGATAATTCTGCAGCCGCTCCTGTGAACAACATCTGATCATCTTCTAAACATAGAGAGCAGATCAAGGCGGTCACACTCCTGCAGCAGGTGGACCTTTTAATATCACGCTGAGCTTATTTATGAAGGGAGACAAAACAGCGTGTGTGTGATTAGTATGAATACTGTCAGTCCTATTTGTTTGTATTCTTGTTACAGTTAGATATGTTGTAAATATTAGTTAAAATTAATGTTTTTTTAAACATTTTTAAGTTCCTCATGTCAAAAATAGTTAATTTATTTTCCACAATTTCCGTATTTAAAGTATTTAGTTACAATGAGCTGCTCCACACCAAGTGTCCCAAGAGGGATAAATAAAGTTGTTTGAATTGACTTGAATTGAATTGAAAAACACTTTTAGTTTACTCTTTTTTTGATATAAAATTTATATTTTTATTGTATTTGCATGATGTTGTCTTCAAGGATTCAAGGTGGTTTAGTGTCATTTCACAGCATGTTAGCTCATGACTAAATTAGTAATCCAGGTAGCAGGCTGCTTTCCTCCACCACTAACTAGCACACATTGTTTCATTGAAATATCATTGATACAAAAGAACTGAGAAGAAATGTTTGTTCTGCAGGAAGAACTTCATTTTGTGAATTGATATCTTAATATTTAGACCCACTCCCCCACCCACCCCAAATTTTAATGACCATATTTTTCTATAAGAAAAACATGGAGTGTTTGCAAACCTTGACCTCAACCCCTCTTTTTGCATATTTACTTTCATTTGACTCGACATATTACACACGATTTCAATAAATTATAAAGCAATAACGCTCTCACTCAGGAGGTCATTTATCTCATAAGATATTAAAAAGCAGCAGCAGCAGCACATTATAAGTAAATTAAAGCTGCATAATACATGAAGAAGAGATGATTCGGTACACTGAGGACTCATCATGGAGGCTGTTCTCTTATGTTTTCACAAGAAGTAAAATCCAAAGGAATCAGTTAAAGACGTGTATGAACTGTGAGTTTGACCACTGAAATGTACTTTCATTAGAGTCTTAGATTTTAAGTTTTACAAGTAATGGATGCACTCAAATTTTAATATTGCTTCCACAACTAATTACTACACTACTCCACATGAAAGCAGTTGGGCGAGGACACCTCAGCGTTGCTTTGGAAGTGAACTGGCACCTCTTCAGCTACCAGACCCAATTCCATACTTTGGTCTGTAAACCAGGGCTTGAACAGGTAACACTCTGTTTCCCAACATTATTCATTTAAAGGGGACATATTATGGAAAATCCACTTTCACAGTGTTTTTGAACAAATATTTGGGTAACCTGAGTTTCTACAGGCCCACAAAATGTGAAATAAACCCGTCCAGTCCTTTGTTTGTGGTCTGCATAAGTCTTACAACACAGAGAAAAATGCTCTGTTTCAAATATGCTCTCCTTGTGACATCACAGTGGTATTCTGGTAAAAAATATACCCTCCCCTCCGCTGGTATCTAGACTCCACCCCCAGCCTAGAACAAAACTTTTGTGCAGGTCCGCCATTTTTATTCTCGCTTCAGAGGAGTGATGTCTACCAGGAAAACTCAGGGGGGGGTAATTGAACTTAAAGAGACACACACACACCAAAACGGAGCGTTCTGAGAGAGCTGGTTTATACAGGGTCACAAACCTCCTCTGGTGCTTGATTCATGTTATATTTTGACCAAAGCACAGCACAGATGTTTCATTTAGACCACAGGGGACAGTTTGAAAAGCTGGAGAAGGGGGATAATACGTCCTCTTTAAGACTGAGCTATACTGACATCCAAAACAGTGACATCAAATATGAAGCAGAAAATCAGTTTCAGGAAACACGCCGTCAATTCAGAAGAAAAGATGCAAAATCCAGAAATTTAAAAAGAAATCTGCAGCAGAAGACAAAAAAACTCACATTTCCCCCTCATAGATTAGTTCATGTCCTGTTCCTTTTGCTTAATCACGATGCGGGAAAACTTTGCTTCGTGTGAGTGTGACCTTAAAGATTGTCCGCCCCCACGCATCCACTACTGGCCTGGGGCCCCCCGAGCAGAGCACGCAGTTGCCTGTTGACAAGCTGCACCTCTGCACTGTGTAGGTTTGAAATGTGAAAGTTGGAGAAGTGTACAGATTCTGTGGTGTATGTTTATAACTCTATACACAAACTGTCCTCAGAGGGAAATTTGGTCCCTGGATCACTGTTTCAAGATAAACTCTCCTGGTTGCTTTTCAGCTCCAAACAATGTCCAGGGACCCATTTTTTCCTTTGAATACATTTTGTGTATTTAGTTCCAAAAATATAGTATGGAATTGTTTCACTTCCCCACTAAAAAAATCACTACCAAATCTACATAGTGCACCTTTAACAATGAGAGGTATCATGAAATATGCTAATGATTTCTTCTCTCTTTTCTTGTGAAAGTTGTATTTTGTGTTGAACTTGAACTATATGTATTTATTTATTTAAAGGTGCACTATGGAGTTTTGGGGGTGAAATTTGAAAGTTGGAGAAGTGAAACAATTCTGTGCTATATTTTCTGAACTGAATATACAAACTTTACTCAAAGAAAAAATGGGTCCCTGGAACACTGTTTCGAGCTGAAAAGCTAACAGGAGTGTTACGGTTTCACTGCTGCGGACCCCCCACCATAACTTCTCCCCTAGCATTTTATCTTTAAACAGGGTTACAGGGACCAAATTTTCCTCCTAGGACAGTTTGTGTAATTGGTATGAACATATACCACATAATCTGTACACTTCTCCAACTTTCACATTTCTCTACCAAAACTACACAGTGCACCTTTAATAGGGACGATGCAATTTAACACAAGTTCAATACAAAGCATGAAACTGATGTGCTGCACAGAGAGGTTTGATCATTTCCTACTCGTGTCCTTAGTTAGTGCAAAAAAAAAGAAAAGAAAATAAATAATCTAGGGCAGATGAAGACGGAGGGACATCATTACATGAGGGAGATGTACGTCCACCTGACTTGTTTCCTGACTCTGTAAAGGAACATTGAGGACTTCGTATCCAGATCAGTCATCAGAGTTTAATTGGGTGGATGGACACAGAAATCCTGCAGGGCACTGATCTCAGAGGCCTAATTACCAGTTAAATCTTTGAAAGGTCAACAGTTTGTGTTGTCCGAGGATGAAGACAGCAGCCACCATATGGCTAAAGATGCCCACAAGTAGTGTGTCTTCTCTGCTCTTTTAATCTTTTGAGCTAATTGTGTGTCTTCTCCCCCTCCTCGTCTTCTGGTGCCCAGGCAGACAAAATGTGGTCAAACTCTAATCTACTTATCTCCTCTCCACTTTGTTTTTCAATCACAGAGGGGGCCTTGTTATCGTGGAGCGGCTGACATCAACATTAAATTTGCTCTCATGGCAGAAATTCGACTTAAAGAGTTCAGCAGCTATGAAACGGTTCTGGCAGGAGGACAGTTTTTTAAGGTTGTTTAGGTGGGTTTTTTTTCACTACGATTTACAGATTATTGAACAGATGTTAGGTCAACATGTTGCTCATAGTCAGGATTTAGTCTGGATTTAAGAAAAACTGAGGTCACGAGTCCACCCCCAACTCTGAGAAATATGTTAACATTGTTAAATCTCAAAGTATCTTATACAATTTTCCTTCTCCAATGCATACTTTTAAAGTAGGGCTGTGACGCCTTAATCATGATGAGGTTAAGGTCTGATATTAATATTTTACATTTTTCTATTTTGTCCCTTCAGGCACACTGTAACGAAGCCACAGTACTGACAGTAGAGTCTCACTCTTAGCTTAAAAAAAAAGTAAATCAAGATTAACAATTGCCTGTCATTGTAAAATCTAGACTAAATCAATGGGCGTGTAAAACCAGCAGCTGGTGTGTTGTTCTCCAGGGTGGGCACAATGCTTTTTGGGAGTGAGTTCCAGGGGGTGGGAGCAGCAATGGAGAAGGCCAGGTCCCCCCAGGAACGACGGTTGGTACTGCATGCCCAGGTGCCACTATTTAAAAGCCCCTAAGGCTGCAAAATTAGGCTCAGCTGGAATCCACAGAGATTTATTCATCTTTTTGGCCTCTTTCAGCTCTTTGTTTTCTGATTTCTTGCTCTGCTGTAAGCATCCTGAAACTAAACAGAGATACAAAGGTAGAGACTTACAGGTGAAGAACATTGAACAGTTAGTGGCTAAAGAGCGTTTTATTCAAGAGTGGTGGAGACCAAAAAGGAGACTTGATTTTTACATTATTTTACTGTGGTCTTTTGTTGTGTTGTGCACATTGTGTTGTGCCCAAGGACACATCGACATGGGATCGAACCCCCGAGATAACCGACTGTATTAACTGAGCCACAGAGTGCAGTAATTAACAGGCATTAGAAACCAAAAACAGAAAAACAAACAACAAAGAGTTGATAGAAGGGAGGTCACAGATGTCACAAACGGGACAGCTCGCGTCCTTTTCAGATTAAAACCCATTCACTCAGTCCGCTCAGCTGTGTCAAGAAACAACCAATGCAAAAACACAGAAAGTTGGATGAATGTTCGGCCCATGATGAGGGAATTCAACCCATCAGATTAGCCGTGTTTGACCCCTTCTTTGAATTATTATCCTTTTTCTCCAGTCTGGTTTACACTATTGTGTTTGAACTTGTATTTTAAGATTTTTGTTTCTCTTTAATTTGAGTCATAATTACATCAATAAACTAAAGTGCTTTTAATTTTTCCCCAAATAGTTTGATATAATTCATTTAAATATGATCACAAAGCTGCTTGTTCTTTATGTTCTCGCTGAGTTTTTTACTTTGGCTTCAGTCTTAAAGTCGAAAAACCTCCTCCCTATGTAAATGCCAAATGTAGGATGATTTTTAGCTCCTAAATAATAAATGGGAGAGCCAAATTAGAGCCGGCTAAAACGTCATCCATTCAAAACTCTATTATTCCCTCTGTGACCTTTTTGTTCCTGCAGCCGGAGGGAAGCAGATGATCTCTAGTTTGTCCAAAAAAAAGAAAGGAGCTAAATGGGAGTTAATGTGCAGCTCCTCTGCAAACACTGGGGGTCTTTATGAACGGGAGGCAATCACACAGATCAAATATACAGCAGGGGGGGGAAATGGAGCTGGAATTTAGAGGGGAAATACAAATTGAAGAGGCTGGTAAACATAATAATGTGAGGGTCGTGTATGCAGATACAGAAGAGGAGTGTTGAGTGATGGATGACAGAGGAGACAGGAGGAGAGGAGCTGGAGGAGAAGTGCTCTAAAGTTACAGACCGAGCAGGAGTTTCAGGAGTCATCGTTTGTGTTTGTGTTTGTTTTTATGTTTTTAGACTCGATGAAGATCTGAGACTGAGCACCTATGTTCCAGCAATGTGACTGATTGATCCAGTAGATGAACAGTAAAGATTAAGAGGATGACAAATAAGCATGCTGCTTACACAGCGCGTGGGGCTAATCCCTCGCACCCCCCCCTTTACTCCCCCCCCGGGCTGCCTTTTGAGGAGCTGCCACTGAGGACGAGCACCCACAGACACTGACGGACCCCAGAGAGAGGAAGGACGTGCAACCTGTTGACGAGGAAACAAGTGTGAGCTCGACTTGGTGGCAGGACCACCGACCTATCTGCAGCTCCACACAGAGGAGGCCCTGCAGGGGGACCCAACCCGACCCGCCATCTGCCCAACGGAGGCCTCACGGTGACACATTTCTCCCCCAAAGGAGGAACTTTTTCTGTGTATACCAGGACATTTCATCCTAAAAGCTCCGGAGAAGAGGAATTAAAGTTCTTACATTTCCTTGTCATCATTCTAAGAGACATTTTTTGTACAACAATTAGAAAAATGATGGAGGATCACCTGTCCAAGATCCCCATGATGTCGTCGCAGTCCCCCGCTGAGTCCACGATGAGCGGAAACACAGACGACAGCAGAGGAGGTAAGAGTTTTTTCTCACTTAGGAGCAACAGGTGATCATGGAGCCTGAGAGATGTGACGCACACTTGGCCTCAGAAATATCAAGAAAAATCCGACTTTTTATGATTTGCATGATCAGTTTTGTCATTCTCAGATATGAGACTTTTATTTGGTTCATTACTTGATTCTGAAATCTTCTGTTTGATTTAATGAAATATATGTTATTATCAGAGAGGCATGAAGCAACATCTGAAAAAAAATACTCCTAGTTTTTCCCTTTTATTTTCTTGCTTCCTAATTTATTAACCCTTTTATCTTAATTTAAATACTGTTTCTAGATTTCTTTATTTGTTCTTTCCTCCTGCTGTTTTTCCTCCTGCTGTTTTTTATTTATCTATTTGGATATATCTATGTGTTGTTGTGTGCATGTCAACATGTGTTGAATGTTATATTTGTTTTAGGAGATGCACGGCTAAGTTTCGCATAACATAAATCTGTTATAATTCAAATAGAAATACAGTTTACAGCTACAATCTCACACACATGCATTCATGTGCAAGTCAAGTCAAACACAAAATAATCAGAATACAAGTTTAAAATAAAACGCCTTTAAAGGAGAAAAAGATAATTATGATGCAACTTTAAGATAAGATAATCTTTTATTGATCCCCAGTGGAGAAATTCAAATGTTGCAGTGGTGAAAGACAAGAAGAAGAGCATGCATACAGAACAGACTGTAATAAAATAAAGATGTATTTACAACTATTAACGAGCAAGTATTAAACATGAAAACTATATAAAAACTCTGTGGCACACTGAAAATAACTTTATTTTATTGTTCAGTGTGCCACACAGGTTTGATTTATTTTTCATGGTATGTTCCTGCATGGACGTGTTTAGGCTGTGCACGGGGGACCCTGTTGGCTATTAGATTAAGCTATACACCAATTAAGATCCAAACTATACACTAAAAACTATACAGGACTTTGAGACGTAGTAAGTGGAAAGTTTAAGTTAAAGTGACAGAGGTGAAGTAAGGTGACAAAAGTAAGCAATAAAGCACCAGAACCTAAATGTATGTCTAATGAAAGGGTTTATTTGGATACTTATCAGAATCCCTGCATCGTTTGTGTTACTTTTTAAATATTTTTAAAGCCATTTCTTGTTATATTTTAGGATCATTCTTAGTTTTTTATACGGCTGTAGTTTCATTTCCTGGTGTGTTGTGTCAGACGGCCGAGCTGACGCTGCAGATGGCAGGCACGTATCTGAAACAATAAGACCAACATGAATGGCTCTATAACCGACCTGCCTTGTTGTCACCGTGTTTTGACTCACAGCCAAGAGTCCGGCCCCGGGGAAAGCTCTGAGCCCGGCGCTGGTCTGCAAAGTGTGCGGAGACACCAGCAGCGGGAAACACTACGGCATCTACGCCTGCAACGGCTGCAGCGGCTTCTTCAAACGCAGCGTGAGGAGGAGGCTCATCTACAGGTGGGAGAGAAAACATGACGCACAGCTGTGTTTCAACTTTATTAAGCGTTTCACTGGATAACTTCAGATGCATACTTCACCAATTATCGCATCCCATCAAAGGCAGGGAGTGTGTGAGGTGCATTGTGGGAAATAACAGACGATACCAAATGTAACCATTACGTAATTTTTTCAGCTTTTTTTATACAAAACAATCTCGTAACCAAGACATTAAGAAGAAAGAACCTGTCCTTATAATATTTTGAAAGAGGCATAGAGGTCACTCAAGGTTGTGTTCACTCTCCAAACTTTTCTTTGACATTTTTTGTTTTAATTTTCTTTGACACTTAGTGGATATTTTTGGCTGTTAAAAAGACATTCAGGTTCATTCCACTCAAAATGTCTGTTTCTTGTAATTCGTACTCAGTATTATTTTTTTGAGATTGAGAGATTTTTCTTAGTTTTGTGAGGACTGTTACTTTAACGTCTTGTTTGTGCGTCGACAGGTGTCAGGCGGGTACAGGAATGTGTCCAGTGGACAAAGCTCACCGTAACCAGTGCCAGGCATGTCGGCTGAAGAAGTGTCTGCAGGCCGGCATGAACAAAGACGGTGAGAGAGTGGAAGTGAGAGTTGTGAAAATCTGAGAGTTATATTGTGTGATGACTGTCTAAAAAAACATCACAGTCTCACACAGTGATTGACATAAATGAGAGTTACAACGACACAATTTCAAGGCTTATTTTGGATAAACAAGACAATCTTTCCTGCCAGATATGAAAGTTAAAACAAAGTGTAAAGGATGTTTTTAATGGATGTACTTGTAAAAATGGTTGTTTGCACATTTTGGAGCATATCAAGCTTGATCCAGAGGCTCATTTAAAAAGTATTTTGACTTGTCGACTTTAATACTGCAGATAAGTCAATAACCAGGGCAAGAATACTGTCAGTTCTCAATTCCTCATGATCTACTGAGACACCCGTTCACCACTGCACCAGTAGTGGAAACATATTGAACATGCAATGGAGGCAGCAAAGTCTGTAGGGACTCTGTAGGGAGCCGGAGGGTCGCCAGAGAGGTGCCAGGTCACTTCCCGAGTACTGCCCCGAGGTGCCCTGTAGCAAGGGACCGAACCCCCATCAGCTCTGGTGTGCTCCCTGTGTAGCAGCACTACTCTGACAACTCTCCATTAATGCATCTCCACAGGTCCTGTTTTTGCATGTGTGTTTGTGATTCGGGACTATGTGTGTGAGAAGCATGTCTCTAAATAACAGAGTTTAAACCAGAATGTCCCCTCTGGATTAATGAAATATGTAAAATAAAATCAAAATTGTCTGGGATTGAAATTCGAAACTGTGAAAGGTCTGAAGATGATAACTTCCTGTTGTCTGACCCTGTTTCTTCTTCCTCTTCGTCTCTGCAGCCGTGCAGAACGAGCGTCAGCCACGCAGCACAGCTCAGGTCCGTCTGGACTCCATCGACATGGACCCAGAGAAGGAGCACCTGGCCACCACACGGGAACCCACCTCCTCCTCTTCCTCCTCTTCCTCCACCTCCTCCTCTTCCTCCTCCAGCAGCTCTGTCATCACGTGGCCCCACATCAGCTCCTCCATGTCCATCACCTCCTCTGTGGCCCCCCAGCGCTGCGTCAGCCCCCAGAACAACCACCGCTTCATGGCCAGCCTCATGACGGCCGAGACCTGCGCCAAGCTGGAGCCTGAAGACGGTGAGGAGGAGTTTAAAATCTCACAGCAACACGAATCAGATTATAAAAAGGTTACTTTATTTCAGAAAGCTACAGGGAAACAGCATTTCGAGTGTGAAAAGTTTAAGAGTTACTCTGAAAGTTGGTCTCTCTTCCTGGACCCTCAGTCCTTACGTGGCCTATTCTGTTTCAGTCGACGAGAACGTTGACGTGACGAGCAACGAGCCGGAGCGAGCCTCCTCGGAGTACCACATGGCTCTGTACCCGTCCAGCTCCGAAAACGTGTACGAGACCTCGGCCAGGCTGCTCTTCATGTCGGTAAAGTGGGCGAAGAACCTGCCCGTGTTTTCCAACCTGCCGTTCAGGGACCAGGTGAGACTCGACTGTGAAACTTTGAATTAATTTCAAATTTCAAGATGTAGGTTTCAAGTTGAATCGTTCACTTATGAATTCAACAGTTTGGTGGAAGTTGAAAAAAAGAGACAAAAAATGAAAATATTAAAGTAATTTATTTCCTAATTTAAATTTTTTGTCAGTAATGGTCTTTCACAGAACCTTCATTCACTTCAACACTGAAACTAAAATCAAATCAAATAAGACATTTACAAGGTGAAGTTTTAATCTCCCATCTCTTTTCTTCATGTGTGATCAGGTGATCCTGCTGGAGGAGGCGTGGAGCGAGCTCTTCCTGCTCTGTGCCGTTCAGTGGTCTCTTCCCCTGGACAGCTGCCCCCTCCTCTCTCTGCCCGACCTCTGCCCCGGCATGCAGGGCAAAACCAGCTACACCAGCCTGGACCTGCGCCTCTTGCAGGAGGTCTTCAGCCGCTTCAAGGCCCTCGCCGTCGACCCCACTGAGTTCGCCTGCCTCAAGGCCATCGTGCTCTTCAAACCAGGTGAGACCTCTTTCTTTTCCTGCAACCTTTATACAATTTATAATGATTGACTGCTTCATATCGAGTAACAACCTCTGGTGTTTTAAAGAGAAGCCGATGCAGAAGTGCCAATAAAATGCAGTTCCTCAAATGGCCACATGGGGGCAGCTCCGTTTTTTTTTTTTTTAAATGTGTGTAATCTCATCATTGTGTTTGTCGTCCACAGAGACTCGTGGTCTAAAGGACCCAGAACAGGTGGAGAACCTACAGGATCAGTCTCAGGTGATGCTGGGACAACACATCCGTTCACACTACCCAAGTCAACCAGCCAGGTAACATCCCCTCCTCAGTTTTATTTTCTGGCTTTGAATTATTTCTGTTTAATGTTGAATATAAAATAAACTTAATAAAAGTTCAATTCTGCCAAAAATGGTTTGAGACAGCTCTCCTCTAGATCTCTATTTTCTGCTATCAGGCATCAGAGCAGCGTCCTGTGGCTATTAGACTCAATATCAGGGTATAATAAACTTCAACAAGCTACATAACTTATTTAAGGGTCTACAAACCCCCCAATGATGAGAAAAGTCCATCCTCTCCGTCTTTAGCCTGCTCCACTTTTCAGAAAATGTGAGCTCAAACAGGCCGTTTGGAGATTTTCCCTTCATGACATCACAAAGGGCAGTAGCCCCTCCCCCAGGTGGGTGACACTCCCACAGCTAGGTGTTTGTTCTGCCTTCTTACTGTAAACAATAGAGCATAGTGCGAGAACGGCAGAGCCACCCAAGCCCTTCCAGAGAGGGGGGCGTGGCCAGACACAGCTCATTTACATTTAAAGGTACAGACACAGAAACAGCCTGTTCTGAGCAGGGCTGAAATAGAGGGATTTATAGACATGATCAAATACAGGATCAGAGTGGATTTATAACAAGAAACTTCACACACATGTTTTGGGAAGCTCTGAGACTTATTTAAACTGTTTGAAAAGAAGAATAATATGTCACCTTTAAATGTTGCACTAACACTTGAATTGCAAGCATTGGAGTTGTCACTTTTGCTTTGTACTTTCTAATAGCAATGCAGATACAGTGTCCATTGCTTTCATCCAAGAATATTTCTCAGGAGAAAAGGATACATTCTACACACTATTGTTTAAAAGTGACTTTAAAATCTCTAATTTTATTTATTTGTTTCACATATTTCTTGAGCCTGTCACATCCTTTTTATTGCACCACACTGACATTTTCCACGGTGCTATTTCCCGTTGCATACACGACTTTGCTTCATCTTTTGTTTCTTGTCGTTGACTTCCAGGTTTGGAAAGCTGCTTCTTCTTCTTCCCTCTCTGCGTTTTGTGAATTCGGAGCGGATAGAGCTGCTGTTCTTCCACAGGACCATCGGAAACACGCCCATGGAGAAGCTGCTGTGCGACATGTTCAAGAACTAAAAAAACACCAAAAAAAAAAAACACATCACCCACAAACCCATGCAGTCATTGGGTTTCCAGGGAGAATGTCCGCTTCTTATTTCTGTTTACATATCAGAGATTCTGCGTGCTGTTATTTCTTTAATGGTCACTTTACAATTTGTTCATGAATGAAAATTCAGGTCAGTTCTCGTCATCATGATCGCTGATTTATTTGTACCATATGTAGACATTGACTTGTATCTGAAGCGAATCACAGACACATTTCAAACCTTGAGTCCTTTTTTTATTTGTATTTAACCAGGGAAAAAAGATCGTTGAGATTAAAAATCTCTTTTTCAAAGAGTGTCCCGACCCGGACAGGCAGCATCACCACTTCATCCTCTTGTGTGTTTTTTTGTGAATGCAGTCATTGTTTAGAGATAGGTGAACTGTAAATATCTGCTTTTATTATTGTCACTGTTACTTTCATGTTTTCATGCCCTGATACAGTAAAACATGCTGAAATAAGGTTGTTGATTAAGATTCTTCTGAGAATGTCACACTTCATCATCATCATCATCGACTGAAGATGATTTGAGAGTAACAAATACTATTTCTGTAGCAGGGAACAAAGAGGGACAACCCACAGGGAGGGGTCGTCACCGGGGCAAAAAAAAAGCTAAAAGCAGATTTACTGTACCTCATTTAGAAGAGCTACTACAGCCTGAAGGATGCCCCTTGTTAAATGAAATTGTTATTTTGCTAAATGAAAAGATACAGACGTAGAAAAATCATGACAAACAAAGAAACAGACAGCAGCAGGTTTCATTATTAGTTAATTAGATCTTGAAGCCTCAGTAGCACGGAGAAACAGTGCCCTCTTCTGTTTGGGAAGATAACAAAACTTGAACACACACACACACACACACACACACACACACACACACACACACACACACACACACACACACACACACACACACACACACACACACACACACACACACCATGTAATAATAAATGTTAAAGAAGAACTAGAAAGTGCAGAGCCTTCATTTGAGCCAGTTTGAAGTTCAGAGAGAGCCGCTTTCCTTGTGACTCTTTATTCTAATGACGGTATGGATGGAAAAACCCAGAGTTAAGGGCCTGTTAGGAGAGGCAGGAGTCAGGAGACTTTGAGTAATAAACCTCCACAAAGAGGCTCAGTGTTCTTCTTGTTTAGAAGTGGAGTGATGTAATGAAAGATGTAGATGTACATGAGAAACAATGCTGATGTTTTTGTTACCTGGTCTGACAGGAAAAAAAGTTATTTTACAAGTCAAAACAGGGTTACTCTTTTGTTGATGGACCAGGATGTACATCTTGGTTTGTTAGCTTGATGCTAACAGATGCTGGAAAATGCTGTTAACTGGATAACAAAATAAGCATTGTGATCATTTTAATTTAGGAAACTATCTTTTTTACTAAACATACTTAACAAACGACACCATAAGCACTTGTACTTACAGGCATATGGTTCCTAAAAAGCTATGGTGACAAACTTTAAAAAACTGTTGACTCATGCCAGTCTGGTCTACCGCTCTGGTCCAGTGACACTGCATGACTCGCTCTTAATGTCTCAGACCTCCTGTCTCTTGTATTGACGAGGAGCAACTGTATACATGTAGAACGTTTTAAATCTACATTTTTTTGCAGATTATACAATTTACTCCTTGTTGTTGTTACTCCTCAACAACTACAATATCTGATTTGTACATGAATGTATAGCCTATTTTGATAACTTTAAACCTCTTTTTCACCTTGTGGGAAGTGGATGGACAACACCAAAGGGCCCTCTATTGACCAGCTGCTACTGGTTTAAAGTATGGTCCAGGTTTGCCCTGTGGCTCCTTTCCTGCATGACATTCCCCCATCTCTCTCTCCCCGACTCTATCCCCTGTCCTCAAAAATAAAAACTTTAAATGGTTTTACTTGGTACCACATAGTTTTAGAAGGGTGTTGTGACCCAAATAAAGCGTTTCTCTCCTCTTTGAAATGCGATGTGAAACGTGACGGTTGCAGTATAAACGTGGTGTGGTTAAACCCAACCAAATGTCAGTTTGATAAGAAACGTCACTCAGTATTACTTCACCTTCAAACACAAGAAAAAACCTCACAGAAACTGAACCAGACACAGGCGGTGGACACATCAAACACTGAAGAGTAGATTCACTGCTCTGCTTTTAGTGCAGGTATTTATTACTGAGGGTTCATTCTGCTGTTTCAGGTGGTAAGAATAGCCTCCACCACCACATGCTGAAATAGCAGCAGTTATGGGTCCTTGAACGCCGGGAAAATCCAGGGATCAGATCAGCTGGTCCTCTGTGGCGTCTGTCATATGAGTGAGCTCACACATCCAGATTAAGAAACTCTGAACTCTCACTGCAAAGCGTGCTGCAGAAAGTGAGTCCAATGGCTTAAAAAGTGCAAACAAATATTCTTAATGAACAAAACGGGTCCATCTTTATGCTTAACATTACGATCTGTTTGTGACCTTTGATCTGTAATTTTTTTTGCTCCAGCGATGAACGCTCTTTCTTTAATATTATTTAAAAAAAACTAAAACACACGATGGGAGTGATACTGAAATAAAGCTGTACCTCACGTGTCCAAAGATCAACATTCTCACTTTGGCCTTTCACAATCTTTTTTTCACACAAAGGTTTCCCCTGTAAGAATCTGAGGTTTTCATCTTATTATGAGATTAGTCTCTTAAGTAACGGACAGAGGGAGGGAGGCCGGTTAACGGCACGTTGTGGAGAAAAACTGATGTTACTTAATCTCACACAGAGGGCTTTTTTTTCTTCTCAAAACACCAAACCAGAGACAGTGGTATAAATATCATGAAATTCCCAAAAGTTTAAAAAAAATATGTTTAGAAAGGTTGTTGTCTCACTTCAGGAGCAATGGGATTCACTAAGAATGGATGGATTGCAGCTGCTAATAGCTCTGTGAATTGCGCACTGCACCTGATATCTGCACCGTCTCTAGGTCCAATTCACAAAGCACATTCTGCTTGATTGTCAGGCGCAAACACTCGAATAATGCTTTCCTACTCTACGCAGTTTGTTTGAATTGAAGAGTTCAGCCGTCCAGATTACCTCTTAAGAGCTGGGCTGTGTGCTCTCTTCCTGATGCGTAGCTCCGTCCACATGATGATGATGAAGTATGGGAGGGGATTTTTTTTTTATTGTGCAGTCGAGTCTTAACAAATATTATACATGTTTAACTGTTTATAACAATGCTTCCTCACTGCAACATGCCAGCAGCTCGTCCAAATAAAAACAAATCACTCTGATATTTGTTATGTGAACCCACACATATCGTCTCCTGGCAGCCCAGATTGATTTAACCCCTTCGTCTAATTATATGTCAAAATAATATTCACAGACTTCATTATAGAGATTCAGAGGCTGAGTTGTTGTCCTGATACCTGGAAAGTTTGAGTGTGGGATATCCTTTTAGAAATGCTGTGGCGCATTTACCATCTGCTCTCAGCAGACAGTCAAAGTATCAGTCTAACTGCACGTGGCTGTTAGTGCTGTTGTTTGTGATTAAGATGGGTTTTTTGACGAGTTTCATGAACATCAAAACGGGATAGTTTTGCCAAAATTAACACATAATGGCAAAATCAAATATGGGCAAACAGCACCAGCACCAGCACACAGAAACTCTTTTGGCTCAGGAGACAAAATTATGGGAGCATTAAACCATTTGTGTGTGTTTATGTTTGTTGAAAGGTGTCTTTTTGTCTCATTTCTCATAGTTGGAGGACAGTGCAAACGTAGCGCAATCCTTTTGTCAATCGGGCCCTGAGTTTTAACAAGAAAATTGTTTAATTAGTCTTTTAGTGGTTTTAATTATTCTAATTTTAAATTGGCAGCTATTAAATAGCAATTTTGAATAATAAGGATACTGCACCATATGCAATACGGAAGTGTTTATCTTATACTGGTATTGAATAAATTTGGTTCAAAAGATAAAATAATGGATCAAGGAGCAACATTATACCATCGAGGAGCACCAGAGGTCCCTTGGGTCTGATTCTTCCTCATCTCCCTCTCTTATTGACTGTATCACTGAACCTCTCCCTCTTCTAGCCCCCTCTGTGTGCAGTTGTTAATCTTGAGCTCTTAGTTTGTCAGGAATGTGCCCGAGTGTTTGGGCCAAACTTTTCCCAACACTTTACAGCAAAACAAGCAGACCACCAAACTGAGCTACCCGACAGTAGGACAATCGTGACTCTTGTGGATCTTTCTGTCTCACCTGTCTCACCTCAACCGGACAGCTGTGATGAATAACAGCAAAGGGGAATTACAGCCTTTTGAATATTCCTACTACGACTATTCTGACTGGTACTCCAACAATGCAGAGCCAACCAAACCGCCCAAAGAGTGAGTACAATAGCCCTTAAAGGATAACCTAAGATTCAACAGTCAGCACTGATGACCATGTGTTTAATAAAAGGTGTTCAAACCTTGTTCAACGGTGAAAGTTGTTCTCACTAACTATTTGAAGACATTGATTTTTGCATGGAGCATGACTCAACTGGATTTGGAATCATTATAATTATTAATTTTCTACAGTGTGCGGATTAATGCCTGAAAATAAATGAGTCAACCCTGGTTGAATGCTAGCACTGCATATCCCAGAGAAACTTTTGAAGTCCTTTCAACACTTAAATGTCTGAAAGGAGATCTCAGATATTCTGACCACAGTCACCCTGTTTTCCACTAACTATATGTTGAAATCTTGTTTGGTGGCCACTGGGCCAATAGGATTAGATATTGATTGGATACAATGCAGACAGGTGGAGACACTTGGTGGTTGTACTTGTTGTATCGTCTTGGTGTTGCACAGGGATGCTGCCTTGGTCCTCAGCTTCTTTCATGTAATTGGAGACGTAACCCAAAATCCTCCGATATGCTGAAGTATATTATCTTGGACCAAACAGATGACCAAACCCTCTGACAAAAAAAAGGCTGATATGCAATAATTGAACATCTTAAATTGCAAAAGAAATTCAGCACAAACTCAAAGAACAACTTATCTCCAAACTTAGTCAAATCAGAAAACTCACGGCCTGGACTCGGTTTATATGTGAAATCCCAAATGACCAAAGCTGTTTTCTATATGTTGCAAAAGTTTAGTTTTTACAATTACAACAAGTGACACACTTGTCCATGCATCTATTTTAGGTAGATATGGCCACTATTATGCCCCTTTTAATGATCTTCCCTTAGAATCCAATGATAAAATACTATTAAAGATGAACTCTAGTGCTATGGCTTTCAATGAACTAGAACGAAATGATGGAGAAAAACACTGCAAACAATGTTTTCTTTAACAAACACTGCACTGCTGCAAGTCTTTTAGGATGAATTCAAAGTTATTTTACTTGTCAAGTCTGTTCATTGTTTGGGACTTGTGTTCTTTAGCAAATATTAAAAGCCTCTTAGATGCTCTGCAGTCAGTTTTTAAAAACTGTTACACAATGAGAAAATCTGTACTTCAGCCTTTTTTTAAACCATGCACCAAAACTATGGAACTCCTTACTTGAGGCTAACTTTACTAAATTTCAAAAGTATAATTTCAACATTGCATTAAACCGACTGTTGTCCCTTCGTTTGTTTTATTCTTATATAATTGAAAGCTTTCACTTCTTTAACATTTTTGTTCCATTTGTTGGACATATTCTCATTCCTACTCAAAGTGTCCGCTTTCATTGTACAATTCCAAGATTGAGAAAGTTGGATGATTATCATCATCAGTTTTAACAAGCAGTTTGGTAAACAGTTCACTCTTTCTGAATTTTCCCGAGCAACATTGATCCTTAAACTGATGATTAAAACAATAAAGATATAAATCATATGGAACACTTAGTTCTCAGTTTTGTAATTTAAATAATTGAGGTTGAACTTTTATGTTAGCTTTTCTTGGACATCTAAATGTTATAGCACACGTATACATGTTGTTATTTTTTGTTATTGAGTAAAAGGTTTAATGAACTGTGCAAAGAATCCACCTTTATTGAATTTCATTGATGTTTTATTTTTGCCACAGAGTTATCTTACCATGTGACCCCACCGTGGATGATAAGCTCTTCAACATATGCATGCTGTCGGTATCTGTAAGTATTCTTGAAGCAGTTTTCACATATGCAAACCTGAAAAATGTGTAAAATCATTTCAGGAAGACTGCCCCTGAAATCCTCCTGATCGGGTTGTTCACACATGTACCTGGGTTGGGGTCTCCTGAAGTAAGACATGACGTAGAAAGAACAAAGCAGATGATGCAACAGAGTTTGCTGTACTGCGCTGTAAAGAGAATATTTGCCTTTACATTAACGCTATGTGTAGTTTTACAGAATCATAATATCAACAAATGAGAGGAGAAGTAAAAATCTGGCTAACAGAAAACATAATGGAGCAGCTGAATTGCATGCACAGAAGTCAAAGGGAATAAACACCTCCTTGATATATCCTGCTGTGTTCTCACATCAGCTCACTCAACTTCCTGAGGCAGAAGGAAATCCGGTTAAAGTCTGAGTAAAAGATTCTGCTGTTTGAGTTTACACATGCAGCTCATTCTGAAAGTTTCAGGAGTTTTGGGCAAGTGTGAACAAGGCTTGAGTCTAAAAAAGGACCTGTGCACTAAACAGTGAACTGCAAATCATGTTGAGTGTTGATGTAGTGTAGGGCGCTGTTTTAAAAAATGCTGTACAGCCTACATCAACTACAGGATAAGTTCACAGACCAGATTTGCAGGATTCTGGTGTGTTAATCCCTTAGGTCATAGAAAAAGTCACAACATAAGTCAAAGCTCAAAGAATGGAAATTGAAAAAGAGATATTTAGGAGGACAGAGAGGAAGAATCTCTTTTTAATACTTATTTAAAGTAGTTGACAAAAATAGATATTGTAAAGTTTTTCCTTCTGCTTCAGGGAGACTTTCAGTGTAATGATGTCTGCCATCATTTTGCCCTCACCCAGTTCTTGGTAAATGCTTCTTCATAACAACTTCTGACAACTGGGTCACTGCAGCTGATCAGGAATAACAAGATTTCTCAGTCATGAGTGGGTTTATTGTAAAATGAGGTAGGCTGACATCATTCTCTCCTGACTTCCAGCTGCATCATTATTGCAAACAAGTCCTCTAAACCAAAGGGACTGTCCTCTCTCTACTTTATTACCTTTTTTCTACTTGCCTTTTTGCATTTTTGCAAATTTTACAAACTTTTTCAAGGAAAGTTTTCAAGTTTTTCAAAAGGTATCATTAGGACGGCTGGTATCGTCCGAAATCGTCATGGAGACAATCGGGAAATGACAAATAAAATGACAGTGACATCTTTGTGGTAAAGGAGACTACAGTATGCAGAGGCAGTGCTTGTCAACAGGCAAGGCAGGCGACTACTTGGGGCCCCAGAGCAGTAGGGGGCCCCTGAGGGCTCACAAACTTTAAACCACAGCAGTGGCCCAAAATGTGCAAATTTTGCAATGACAGTAGAAAAAACCCCTGAGTGGCCCCATATGCACATCACTCACTCTCGTTGCCCTGCTAAGCATTGCAGACGCACAGATTTAATGCTGTGAAAACCAAAGTTTGTAAATAAGAGTCAGATGAGAAAAATGATGAGGAATCATCCATCTATAGGAGAGAAAAAAGAAACAGGAAAAAAGAGGAAGAGGAGTAAGCGTCGGGACACTGGAAGACATGATGGTTGGAGGGCCCCTCAATTGATTTTTGCCTCGGTCCCCAACAGACTCTCGCCACTGTGTGTATGTGAATAAATATATATGAATGTGAATGTCACAGAAGCCCTTATGACTCTCGTCTCTCCCTGTAGCTGGTGGTCATGTTGATCCTGGCGGTGCTTTCCAGGAGAAACAAACTCTGTCAAGGATTCACTAGAGGATCGTCCAGCATCTTCAGGTGAATTTGAAATGTTCAGCAATAACCGTGACTTCAGGTCGAGGGTTTGTCTCACTCATGTTCCTGTTTCTCACAGTCCAGCCAACTTCCTGGACCAGACTCAGCAGAAAGGCATGGCCATGGCTGTGTTTGGACTCGTGTTCAGTAAGCTGTCCATGCTGGTCATCGCTCCGGACCCTCTGCCTTTCTCCAAAGACACTTCAGCAGACAGTAAAGGTGGATATTTTCATCATTTATGTGTCACCATTAGCAGCTTCATCGGTACATTTGTGTTGATTTTTGCTAAATAAACACTCGCATTACTGCAGACACCGAGCCAATCTGTCTGCCAATCTCACAGTATTTATACCATTTATACATACAAGCATTGAACCATTATAAGGAAGCATGCGTGACATGAAAGAATATAATTAATGTAGATAAGAATTTTATTTAAGAAACGCTTTTTGAAGAAATACATACAGCACAGGAGAAACTAGCTCGGAAACTGGGCAAGACGTCGGCTCCCTTTGAATAATGAGGTTAATCCTGACTGTCCAATGGGAGGCCAGTCATTAAAAAATGGTTAATTTCTCTCTCTTTCTCTCGTCCCTTCTTTCTTTCAGAGTACATGAAGATAATGGCCATCTTCTACTACCCTCTCCTGTATTATCCTCTCCTGGTCTGTGGGACTCTGCAGCACAAAGTGGGCTACGTGCTCGGGGCCCTGCTCTCCTTCAGTCACTTCGGGGTCCTGGTGTGGCAGAAGTTCGACTGTCCCAAGACTCCAGAGGTTAGAAAAAACAAGATGTTTAATGCTCTATAGAAGTAACGGAGCATTGTGATTACTTTTTGACTGTCAGAAATATGTTTGTTGATGTATCAGTGCCACATTCACACTTCCAGCTTGAGCTTAATTGCTAAGAAAATACTGTCCGAATTGCAGCAAACCTACCTGGTTACATTTAGATTGAGGAGTGTCTGAAGGTGATGGCAAACTTTTCTGGGGTACTGGGGGTTTAAGATAAAATCCCATCACTCCTCAGATCTGCATATAGTGAGTGATGAAATCAGAGCCTAGACGCAAACCTCAAACTATGTTCTTCTGCTGCACTAAATATTTAAACAAATGCAACACTGAGTTGTCTGACTGAACTTTGGTTTTGTCTATTGTTTATTAGCTTTAGATCTTAGATTTATTCAGCCAAAAACAAGTATAACAACATACCTCAAAACATATCGTCAAATATGTGCACTATAACGTTTGAGTCATTAAAGGTGAATTGTTCCTTCTCTTCCTCTTCTCACAGATCTATAAGTTCTACGCTCTGCTGGCCAGTTTACCTCAGATGGGCTGCCTCTTATATCTCTGTGTCCAGTTTGTGATTCTGTTTGTCAAAGGACCGAAAACTGACGAGGTGAGAAAAGTCCAAAAACATGACATCAACATTCAGACAATACAGATGTTCCATTTCGCTACTGATGACGTATTGTATATAACACAAATGTGTGTAAGTATAAACACATGAACTGATCTCAGGAACATGAATTTCAACAATGTGAAACCAAGATTACAGTAAGCAGCTTGTGCAGAGTGAAATGGGTTTAACTCAGCGTTGTTGAGCAGATTATGACGATGGAGGAGATATTGTTTTTTCAAACCATAATACAACAGAGTTTTTGTTTTAACTGCATGCTTAGAAAAAAAAAAACACCTCGGCGAATCGACAAATAATTCAGGAACTCTTTCCTTAAGTGTCTTTTTTATTGACAACGCACAAAAAGTAAGGACATTTGTGTTTGGTAGATTATTTCTTTGTTGTAACAATAAATCTTGTGCCTGTTAATTCCCTTTTAAATGGTGCCACATTTGTAAGGAACATACATATGTGGGATGAGCAGCAGAGCTGAGTGTTTGGGATGAGCAGCAGAGCTGAGTATGTAGGATGCGCCCGTGAAAAACTTAACAAATCTTCTCTGCTGATGCCTTACAAATATGGCACCATTTTAAAAGGGAAATAAACAGGCTTTCCAAAGGTATAAGATTTATTGCCAAGAAGCATTGTTACAACAAAGAAAGAAAGAGACAAAAAGTCAGCACGCAAAAATGTCCTTTAGGTTTCTTTTAATCCAGGTGAGGCAGCAACAACAACAGCAATGGACGCGTTTCGGCGCCAGGCCTCTAACAGCAACGCAGCGGGCTGCCGGGGTTCAAATCCGACTTTGCTCATCCTTTCCTGCATGTCATTACCCTTCCATGCTCTCTCTCCCACGGACACATTTTAAGACTTGTGGTGATCTTGCTCTTGAGGCCAGAGCACCAATCCTGTTGGATTACCTGCCCATCATGTTATGTCTTTCTGACTCTGTTGAGTCCTTTAAAAAGCAGCTAAACACGTTTATATTTAGACATCGTATGGGTAATAATGTCCACCCAGTCTACCTACTGATCTATGTCTTACTGTCCTGATCATAGCAGGATTCCATAATGTCGGTCCATGAAGTACTCATTTGTTCCTGTTTTTATTAGGCCTACATGTATTTTGGTTTGTGTTGATGTGAAGCACCTTGTGACCTTTGTCTGTGAAAAGTGCTACATGAAGAAACTTTACTTACTAACTCGATCCACTGTCCTTCTATTTAAGGCATAAAATCCCAACAATACTTCTTGAAGAAATATGAAGACATCACCTTTACTTTAGTGTCATAAAAATACTTCAAAATGAGACTTCAAAATGATGCAGATGCACTCATGATACGTCTGTTTGTTTCCTCACAGGATCTTGACAGCAGCTACTACACCGCATATGTAAAATTAACTCTCAAGAAAAAGTCCTCAAGTGTCAGGTGAGAGGGAAGGATCACAAGTTTATGTCATTTATTTTCATAGAAGAATTTGCAATGCTGCAAGACACAAAACTGTAGCAAGAAAATAAGAACCAAAGCCATAAATTTAATCTATGCTTTAGTAAAAAGAGGGAAATGGACAGTAGTTTGTTGAATGTAAAATGTAATTGCTATAAATCCATATTCATGGCAGAAAGTAATGTTTGATTTGTTTGCTGAGCAACGATTTTCACCAGGTTTCTGTTCTGGATCCACTACATCAGCACAAAAGTTGGATACATTTATTGAATTAAATATATAAGTGTGTCACAGGAAACAAAATGGAGGTCCTAACAAAGTTTTACTGAACCAATGAGGAATAGGCTATAACATACAAATGCTCATGGACTCAAACATTACAGCTAACATTTATTTAACTTCAGAGCAATATCTTTGACATAAAAAAGTACATTTCAAACCACAGTGTCCATTGGTGCTGTCATTAACGCTGCACACCGCTCCATCTGAAACCTTCTCTGTTTATTTATATCTTATAGTTCTTCAGCTGCAGACAAGAAAACGCTGTTTCAGAGAATACTGGATGTGCCCAAGAGTTATATTTATGTACCAGAAAAAGGTTTGTGTACTCAAAGAGGGTTTTTTCAAGATGTATTCTTTATTTTTTAATAATTAGCATGTTTTCACAGCAGCTATTTGATTTCATGTCCATACCATCAGAGGATACTAAACCATTGTTGGAGCCATGGATTGATATAATTGTCTTTGTGGTATTTATTTAAGGTTAAGGTAGTCTGTTATATATTGGTGTTTTGGGTTATTGATTATTATATCATTTATTAGGATTGTGTTGAGTGGGGGGGGGGGGGGATGTCGGGTCACATGGTTATGGGCGGAGATGTGTTGATTTAACTCACCTGTTCACGTTTTGTTCTCAGTGGAAGAGAGGGGGTGAGCTGGGTTGCCGTATTTTTTGTTCACTGTGATTATGAGTTAATGCACGTTATTATAAGTTAAGTTGATTATCTTTTTTACGTTAATAAAAAATGTCAAATTTATTTTTACGTATCACAGTATTCTTTTGAAAGCGCGTCGGACAAATATATTAGGCCCAACCTTAGCCTCTCAGCGGCTTCATATTCAGGAACGCCGCTACAACCATGATTGGCTAAGTTTCTTATCAGAGGCGGGACTTATGTTTACAATTTGGGCTGTTTTGCAACCAATTAGCAACCTCTGAAGCCAATGTGGACGTGCAAACAAGCATGCAGCAACAGGCTGCTAATAGACTTCTTGGCATTTCTAATTGGCACGTTTCCTTTTGATTGTGACTCTGAACAAACATCCTCTGAGTCTCAAAATGGTTCATAGGAGTATAACATCAGTCTGATACTTTAATGTTTGTATATAAGAGGAGACAGATGTTCTATAAGAGGATTAATGGAGACAGAGAGGGTAAATAAGTGTGAATTACTGTGTGTTTGTGAGTGCCCAGGCCACCCCTGCATAAGTCAGTACCACAGTTGGGCCACCCCGTTCAAGAAGTCTAGATCTGCCTCTGCATTTTAGTTTCTGCATTAAAATCTTAGTGGATGAAGAAAAGGTTGAATGGCTGAAATCAGGTCCACTGACATCATTATTCATTTGTCTTTCAGTGTTTCGTTTTCCACTAAAGCTGGCTGTGTCAGCGTTCGTTTCCTTTGTGGCAATTTATCACGTAAGTCTTCAAGTGGACCATCATCACGACCTTTAACCTCTAAAATCAGACAGCATATAATGAACTCTGTTTGTGTTAATGGAGCATAAAAGCACAAGTTGGTCATCTTTCAGACGGCGTTACTGTTGGTCGTCCTGGTGGTCCCTGTTCTCCACATTGTGCGTGCGGGTATCGATGAAAACATCGCCTTCCTTCTGCTCGGGTTTGGGATCATCCTTTCAGACGACAGGATGGAGGTCGTCGAAATTGTGACCTTTTATACTTGGCTTCTGGAAGGTATGTAGAGCAGCTTTTTTGGGGGTTTTAAATTTGGCGGTGTATAATCATGAGTTATCACCTTTCATGTTTTTTCCCACTGTTTGTCAGTGTGCTACCTGTGTGCTGTGACGCTGTCTCTCCTGGTCAATCTCGTCATGCTCATGAAGTCCATGATAATGCACAGGTGAGTTCAAAACCATCGACTCTATGAAAATAAGGACGTTTTCTCAGTGATGTCATTCACTGGTTTTTGAAGACAGGTTTTGAAACCTAACGATGCTGGTCACTATACTGGAAATGCTGATCTACAGAACTTTCAATGAATCTATCCATAGCATCTCCTCATGTCTACTTTCTAACTGTAATACTATGGTTGGATCTGATTGTGGTAAAGTAGGGCGCGACAACTTCATGTACATCTTTCCTAGAACAACTTTCAACGAGTCAGCTAAATAAAGTTGTAATGGGGAACATGTCAGCGAACAGTTTTCTCCTCTTTGTTGCTCTGTTTGGCTTGACAGTAGATTCCCAGGGTTTCCTGTCAGCACATAACGTACCTCTGGGTTTGTTTGTTCCAGGACAAACCTGAGAGGACTGTATAAAGGAGAGATTTACAGCATTTATAACAGTAAGAAGACCATCCGTCCATCTAGACCCGGTATTGTCTGCTGGATGGGTTTGACAGGATACCAGACTGCCATCGTCTGTGTCGGTAAGATAAAAAAAAAACAGTGAAATAACAAATTTAAAACAATAACCCTTCTTTGGGAGTTTTGTAAGAAAGATGACCAATAAAGGAAATGTTGCAAATGTTTGATGAAGAGCCCCAAAGCAGCACTAACAACATACTACATTATCATTGTCAACTATTTATTTGAGACCTGCTTTGAAGGTGTACAGGGATTTGATCTCTTTGTGAGAAATGGGATTAATAAAGTTTAATGGCAGCCTTGTCTTTTAATTTAAGATACAAGTCCCTCACATTTTCACATCACAAAACCGTTATCATTTGAATATATAAATGTATTTTTTCTTTGTTGTTGTTCTTGTTGTTTGCAGGAATGGCGATCCAGACTGTTGTGTTTTTCATCTGCTTCCTGTTCCTGGTGTTCATGATGATTGTTCCTGTTTTCTACGGACGCAATTTGTTTGTTTTTGATATCCTGGGAAGAGCATGGTGAGTGGGCAACATGTCTCTTTATATTCATGTTTACTTTGTGACTGCTGGTGGTTTCACTTGACATCTGTGTGACGTCTCAGGCCGGCCTGGGTCACTCTGCTGCTCGTCTCCGCTCTTCAACATGTGGCGACTAAGTTTGCGTTCATCAAAAGAGATGCTGGAACCAGAGACTTAAACAACAGGTATGTGAAGCTTATTCGACCACAGTCATCAAGGGGCCGCCAAAGCTTTGTCTGTAGGGACTTGGGTTGGGCACCAGAACCAGTGTGGCCAGTTTAAGTCCCAGTATGGATCTACGTACAGAATTTTCGACTGGTTTCTGAAGAAAAGCGAGTTCACTTCCTGTCTTGATGCCCCTCAACACAGAGAGCACTCTGTGTGCTGCCCCTCACTCTGACATCTCTCCATTAATGCATGTTTGTGCATGTGCGTATTTCAGGACGATTTGTTCTTACTGCAGTTCATGATTAGTTAGAGACCATCTCATTATTTCCCCAGAAACTAATGCCACACGACATCATGCTGTCATGGTAACAGAGAAGTCGCAAAGTGCCGTCCTATTGCTATTAAACCATTTCCAGACCTTGAAGCACTCAATCACTTTCCAGGTGACGTGAGATAAGTCCGTAAGGGCTCAGGGTTTAGGGAGGAAATCGAGATTCAGCCACTCAATGGGGAGGTAATCATCTCAGTGCAGAGTCAGGTGTGTGTGTGTGTGTGTGTGTGTGTGAGACACTGATTGGACCTGATTTGGGCCAGGTGTTTTAAGCATATATATTTCTTTGAGTTACTGCACTGGCTCATTGTCTTACCATCAGCGATAGTGAAAGCTTCTCGCTGTGTTTATTGTGTCCTTCAGAAGTGTGTGATTTTGCATATTATTTCCACTACAAGTGTAGTTTGTTGGTGCTGGGATTTTATGACCCAGCCTTTTAGTTACTTTGTTGACACGGGCCTGATGGCCTTTGTGTCTCAGCTGTTTCTTGGGTCGCCCCTCTAATCTACAATTTCTCAGATACTCGGCAGCGGTGGTTTTGTTTGGTTTGTAACTTTTTGTTTTTTTGCCCCTCCTATTTAATGGTTACTCCTCTGGGATAACTTTCAGATACCCGGGGTCGGCAATGGCATCTCACTTCCCTGCATCATTACAAGACTCAAATATGTTTTAACACAATATATTCAAAGAAATTATCTCGTTGAGGGGTCTTATCAATAAATACATATTGTTAAGGAAGTACATCACGTTGAAATTACATTTTCTTAAAATTGACACAACAGAAAAATGTCTTACAAACGTTTAAAGAGGGCATGAATCAAATATTTCAGATGTATGAACATTTATAACGAGAGACAGGAATGTGCTCCTTCGTCTCAGCAAACATACCAACATTTATCTAAGGTCATTTACATTCCAGGTAAAATATCTAAATGTGTAAATGCTGGGCTCTGCAAGACCTGCTAATGACTCTGAATGTGACGGAAATATTTCATGACTTCTGTCCAGGGAGAGTCTGTTCCTCCTGACGTACCTGCTCTTCCTCATCAACGTTGTGATGGGTCTGATCGTCGCCATATGGAGAGTGGTGATCACGTCTTTGTACAACATCATTCATCTGGGACGCGTTGACCTCAGTCTGCTGCACCGCACCTCAGAGGCCTATGACCCAGGTACATATTTTTACCAGATAACAATTTCAGCCAATAACAGTAACCTTATGTTGTATATTAGCTGTTTGTTTACACAACAACAACAACACAAACTGTACTGGATAAATAAATCAAAGTTACATTGCAAGACAAAACTTGTCAGCAAGTGACTCAAAGATGTCCTCTTACTGCACACTGACTTTACTCCCTTTCCATCCAGCCTACAGTTACTACACCAACGCCCTGAGGGTGGAGATCAGCCAGTCCCATCCAGTGATGAAGGCTTTCTGTGGGCTGCTGCTGGACATGATGGTGGAGGGCGGACGAGTCGGACAAAAAATAAAAGACGCAGAGGAAGGTAGAGACACACGCACTAAATGTTACACAACAGCAAAGCTTTGGATCCAGTCTGTGATTTAAAGATTGCAAGAACAAAAAGAGCGAGAAACTTAAATATATGTTGAGAGGATTATCAGGGTATATGTGACACCAAATCCTTATTTTGATCTTAATTCTTTTGTGTTATTTCAAGCTTTAAAATCCAAATTTTTTAATCCAATATTTATCGCTTAGGCTAAAAGTTCAATAAATAACCCATTATGATACATCCTGAATCAGATTTTCGAGGCAAATCATTGATAAACAAATGAAAATTTGGAAGTATAAACATGAGAAAAATATTAATTCACACTCCAGAAGTGATTTAAACTGTGTTAATTTTTTTAGTTTTTGACATGTGCTGTTCTACTAAAGTGTTTGATGTGCTACAAATATCTAGTGTCTATTTTGTTGACTTTTCTTTGAGTATCCTCAAATGCTGCACCTCCCTGATGTCTGTAAACACTGATGATTGAGTTAGGTCAGTCGTGATCTTGCAATTATGATGTTAATTTATTTTAATAAAAACATACACACTCTGAAAGCCAGATGGTGCTTCGTGTCTGCAAGTTTTCACCCTGTTTTTCATCGGGTGTGGATAAAGTTAATGATTTCATCTAGAAACTTGAAAATATGACGAATCAAAATGCTGAATTTTTACTTGTGGCTGCAAAAAACTGAGCGCTCAGCAAATATATGTTTCTTACTGTAGATTAATTTAAACAGGATCATGTAAATACAGATCTACAAAATCTCTAACTGTCTGTTTTCAAAGGCTAAACTTAAAAAAAAAAGAAGTAAATATGAGTTTAGATTTTCATGTCTAAACATACCTTCTTTCTTATAAAGCCTCCACCCCTCCCTCTGCCCTGACGGTCTGCTCCTCCATGTTTTCAGGGATACAGGAGAACGGGCCGAGCAAGGCGACCCACACTCGCAGGATTCGATCTCGTTGGCAGCTAATGTACACGCTGGTCCACAACCCGTCCCTGCTGGGCTTCAGGAAGCACTTCCAGACAACTCAGACAGCAGAGAGCATCCTGAACGGCACCCCCAACCACACCGCCAAGACTAGCAGCAGGAAGGAGGCTGACAAGCCAGTTGCAGAGCCCGAGCAATCCACTGAGACCCTAACCAACCAGGAGAAAACTGACTGAGATGTCTAACATGCATAGAGTGTTGGCAGTATGCAGCAAACATCTAACACCAATGTTTTTAAAGATGATTGCTTCTATTTGCTTAAGATTTAGTTGCAATGGCACATAAACTTAATATCAGCTATTATACTGTATGTTACTATGATACAGGGCAGTGGCATAGGCACGGGGATGCCTGGCTATGCTCAGGCCTGTACCCAAAATAACCCAGACCTACCCATCCAAGAAATCGTCTACCTTGCCAAAAATGTAGGCTATACAAATAATAACAAAATAAAATCCAGTGTATAAGACAGTTGGCTGTGTGGGATTCATGCAAAATACCTGATGAGTTTTTACTTAGTTGTAACTAAACCTGACTTTAGTTTGCGAGTGTTTTTTGAACCCGTCAAACAGGATCTTGTTTGGTGTATACTGCCACTCAGTCAAATAGAGCTACATTTTTGAACCCCTCTAACCCTCCAAGGCTCGAAGGTTTCTCTTGTGAATAGAAGTAAAAATAAAAACTTGTCAGGATCACTCACCCAGAGCACTAACAGGGAATACCCAGAAGCTCAAACTGCAGTACTTCCTTTTTTTAAAACTAAGCTCTCATTGTGTTTGTGTAGCTCGTTGTACACTGTGTTGGTGATTACATAATAACACACAGGATGCACAATGCAGGTGCCGATCAATGACAGTGTCACAACCAGGAGGATAAGGTGTCATTAAGAGGTCACAATCCATTTAGCCTCAGGTTAATGACGCTGCACCCATGGATACCATCTTATCTGGTTTCACTGGTCATCTGTTTTACTTACTTTTAAACAGCGTATTGTTGATTCAGACACCTGGACAAGGTCTTTCCCCAGTCTTGAGAAATCTAGATTTAGTACCTGGAGTATCTAGAACGTGTGTCATGTAAATGCCTTAACCCTCACCCTCTAAGCATCGTCAACGTAATAATTTCTTATTTAAAGCAAAAGCATTAGAGCTCTCCAAACCTGGAGTTCACATGAGATCGCCAGTATGCGTCATGATAACCTACGGGTCATATCGTACTACTCACAATGTCATAAAGTTATATTATTAGAAGATTGTGTGGAACAGTAGTTTCTACTTCTACTACAACTTCAGCTGTGTTGTTGTTCTTGGATGAATCATAGGATGAGATATTAATGTTCATTCTGTTGCATATTTTCACTTTTTCACTGTTTTTCCTCCATACTATTTGGATGGCTATAAAAAAGAAATGTCCCTGTATATTCCTAACTGTTGACAAGTGAGCTGAAAGTACATGTTTGCCTTTGAACTTCATACACTGTATATCTCATTTTGAAATTAAACTAAAATGCATGAACACATTAGACAATTTTCTAAGGTTTTTATTTTTGGGCTCTTTAAGCCTTTATTTTAGAGACAGGAAAGTGGATCGAGTCAGAAATCAGGGCGAGAGGTAGGGGGGATGACATGTCACAGGAGGAGCCACAGGTCGGATTCGAACCCGGGGCCGCCCGCCCAGAGGTCGACAGCCTCCGTATGTGGAGCGTGTGCATCCCTTCATGCCTCCTTCCCTCCAACCTTACCTTCATCCGCTTCATCTATCCACCCTCAATCTTCGGATCAATATCTTTCTTGGTGTGTTCTTTGTTAGTGAATCTGTCCATAAACACAATATGCAATACTGAAACAAATGGTGTAATACTCTTTCAAAAGAGCTTTGTTAATATTGCTTATTGTCTTTAACTCTCTGTGCTTTTATTCAGTACATACTGTCCCTTACTTCTTTAATAATCTGCACTTTATACATATCTTCTGTATTTCTTCAAAACTATTTCTTGTATCCTTTTTGCTTTATCTCTTATTTTATTCATATTTCTATGTTTATTACCATATTTTCTACTGCTATATTTTGTGTAAGAGCAACTGCAATGACCTAACTCCCAGTGGGGATTAATGAAGTATTTCTGATTCTGATTCTGAAGTTAGCTCAATTAATTATTTTCACCCTTATCGCCTGTTGAGAGAAAGAAGAGACACACAGATGAGCACTCACTCAGTATTCCTTTAGTAATACTTTATTGAGGAGCACAGTATAGGGAGAGTTAGTGAGGATATTTAAACGCTTCAGGGGTATAAAACAGAGAAAACACAGACCTAAAGTTGTTCTCATAAAGTCAACATACTGCGGCTCTCTACAACAGGGCAACATGCAGGTCTCCTAACGCAGCGCTCTGGGAAATACAACAGGATGGACACATGACCCAGATACAACAGAGCTCCACACATACTCAGAGCTCAAACATACACACTGTGTTACACCTGCTGGATAATACTGCACCAATATGTTGAGTGTTTTACCAGCGAGATAGAGAGCTTATTTAAGAACTGTTTTGAGTGTTCACAGTATAACAGGACAAAGAGCTTGTAGCACTAGAACAAGACAGTTTCTCCTCGAAACAACACAGTTGATTTAAATTCCCTTAAGAGAGGGTTTAGTTTCTATTTTCTTAAAACTATGTTACTGCTAAAGCGACAGCACAGATTCTGTGTTAGTAGTTTAAAGCTTAATATTGGTTTATTTTAGTTACACTTAACCCATTCACTATTGCCGACGTCTACAGCTGTAGACATCTTCCTAATCATCACACAGGACATGGGACACAAGCTTTGATATATTTGAATTAATACAACCTTTTTTATATTCTCAAGTTAACCGCTCTCCCCATCATGACACCAGTGTGCTAAAACAGAAAGTGTGGCAGTAATAATTTAATACAAAAGTTGTCATGTTTATCGTTTCTTGGTTAACACTTTCAAAATATTCACACATTGACAATTCCACATTTCCCCCATAATCTGTAAATATTAATGGATGAGGCCTGAGTATCAGTCATCTGTTCCTGCAGGGGGCTCCGGAGGCGCATTGGCAGCAGCCGCCATGTTGGAAATCCTGTCTCAGCCTAACTTTCAGTCAACCTAACGACAGGCTGAGAGCTGAGGCGGGTTTTGATGAACTTAAGAATTTTGCACTTCCGCATTGGCTTCATTTTTCAACACCGGAGGTCGCCGCTTGCTTTCCTCCCACGTTTATGATGTTGTCTCCCACTGCTGTGTTACTGGTTACTAGCATAGCATCAATAAAATTGAGGATATGAAGATGGAACGGTTTTTGAAAATTCATCAGACATTTGCAAAAAATGTGGTGGCGTTAGCAGGAATAGGTCGAATGCCAAAAAAATGAAATTATTGACCAGAACTTACATTGGAATTCGACCAATTCCTGCTAACGCAATCATATTTTTTGTAGCATGATATGTAGTATTCCTAGCTAGCTGTTATGACAGTAAGCTAATGCTAGCTAGCTAACAATGGCAGCTCTTGGCAGCTTATTAAACACTTGTATCTTGAAATATGGCCTCTTTGTTCTCTATTCAGTGTCATTTTGGTTGATCAGTTGGGAAGCTAATACGTTTGAACCGTTTGTATAACAGGCCTACTGCATTTCAACTTTTTAGCTTTCCTTTCTCTGCATGAATAAGAAAAACAGCCACTGTCATACTGTTTTTCTGTTTTAGAAAAAGGAGCCATTTTAGAACATATTTGATATAAATGATAAAATTCTAAAAATGAAAACTTATGTACAACATGATTGTCTATCACTATGTAATTTCACAGATCTGTAACCAAATGATAATTTCTTAGCATATTCTTTTACTTCTGTCTCATCTTTTTAGCACGCTAACAAGCTTAGTTGATAGCATGCTAGTTTTTTACTATTCTCTCAAGTCATAAAGACAAGTTAAGCTGACTGACTATAATGCTGAAGGTTACCTTTAGCTGGCATGAGAGTGCTTTTGATTTGCTCATGTGCTTCTCTGCATTTCCCTTAATTTCAAACTTTTTATTTCTTTCCAATACTACTCTGACGACGGCGACATTATCAGTGATATATTAATAGACAGTGAAGCTGCACATATATTGATATAACTTTAACTTTTATGAAGAACTTATTTCCCTGGATGTTTTCTGGCTTTTTCAAATGTAGGTTGCAGGAAATGACAGAAAACTGCCTAGTTTGAAGGGAGGAGAACCTTAAAATTACCGCCTACAAAAAGAAGGTGTATCAAGGTAACTGTTAAACCGTGCCTGATTCAGCTTTACTTAAATGTTTGTCCACAGAGTCAACAATGACAAGCAGCTTTATAGTGACTGAATGTTGTAGTTTTGGGAATTGTTTTTAAGCAAGTATAAATTTAGAGTTTTGTAAGACAGCAAAGGAACAACATAATGTTTATTGGCTGCCTTTGCTAGCTCAAGGGAGCTTAAATAATTGGCACACATTGGAAAAAGATGACCTTGAGTTACTCTCTAAATGAACGCAAAACATCACTAAAGAAACATGTACAATTTGGATATTTCTAGTTGCTTGTAATATTCACTGCCTCTGCTCCCAACGGCAACCTATCACTATACTCTGATCCTACTTCACAGCTGTCGAGATTCCCTCGGCACTGGGACAAAGTAAATGATTCTGTCATGATACTTTCTTCGGTGTCAGCCTCTCTCTCTCCGTCACCGCTCTCTGTCTCGGTCTCCCCCTCCTCCTCGTCCAGGTGGCTGCCGTTGATCTTCCTCTTGTAGTCGTTGTGAGGTGCGTGGGTGTTGAAGTTGACGGTGAGGTTCCTCTCCATGTGGTACTGGTCTTTGGCCTTCAGGATCAGCTTGTAAGTCTTGCTGCGGTATTTGTACACCAGGTGGAAGCAGGTTGCACCGAGGAGAGGCACTGTGGAAACGGTGAGGAGGCAGATGCTGACCGAGATGATGATGAGCAGGTTGGATACCTTCCTCCTGGTGGTGAAGAGAACCTGGACCTCGCAGTCCTCACCTCGGTAGGTCAAACACAGGGAGTAGTTTGTGCCAGGGCGCAAATCACTGAAGACGTATGTGTTGACGCCGTCTTTGATCTTTGACCACTGCACGGCTGAGTGTTTGCGGTCGCCAGTAATGCACAGATACAAGCCATTCGATGGGACATTTTCTGAAAAGTCTAAAAGACCTTGTTGCTCTTCACTGCCATCGTCAAAGCTCTCAGGCGAGGCGTCCCAGGCTTCCTGATTGGCGTTTCTACCTCTCGGTATGAGCAGAGGATTGAGCCGCACTGTCGCTTCTGTTTCCGACACCCCTAATGCAATCACACCAAAGTCAAATGTGTACTGTTTGACTTCTTCCAGGCTCCCATTAAGAACATGGCTGGAAATGTATGTTGTGTTAGCCGTCAAGCCACATTTGCTAGCGTGTGATGAATGTCTGGTTGCTTCTTCAGAAGATTTTGACTCTGCAGTTGGCGCCAAAGTAGGTACGATGTCTATGAGGTCTTTAGTGTTTAAATCAGGAAGATGCGCAGAGTCTGAAACAGATCTCCTGTCTGTTGTCTTTTGTGAAAGTGGTGGTGCTTCTGTGGAAGTTTGTTTTGTGGAAGTTGCTTCTGGTAAAGCCACCGTCTCCACTGACACCAAATCTTCCGCTCTTCCAAATTCATTTGTGGCAGAGCAGCTGTAGTTGCCGCTGTCTTTCCTCCTCAGATGTGAAATGATCAGAGTCCCGTTATTGAAGACTTTCACTGGATTATTGGACAGTAAGGAGTCATTGCTTGTTCCTGCCAAGTCATCTTCAGCGAACGACAAAGCCACCTGCTGCTTCTGACGTTGGCTGCGGATGCTCCACATGACCAGCGGCTTTGGATTTCCAGTGAATTCACAAGTCAAGAACAACGAACTGCCTTCATGGAAAGCTGTGTGGTGACTAGGCTGGAATCGTATCATGACTTGTGGGCTGGTGCACTTTGACTCAGGCAATTTTTCAATCAGTACCCCTTTGAGTTTCTCTGGAGATGCACACATGATTAAATTCTGCTGTGGTACTGAGATAATGGTGGTTGCAATCCAGTCTCTGAGCCAGTCGAGGGAGCAGGTGCATGAAAAAGGATTTTTAAAAATTTGCAAATGGGACAAATACATCAAACTATCAAACGTCCCTTCAGCTATCGTTGTGAATCTGTTATCGTTGAGTCGGAGGGATCTCAGGTCTTTGAGGTTGGAGAAAGCATCCCTGGGCAGGTGGAACATCTCGTTGTTGTTCATCTTTAGCAGATGTAGGCTGGTGAGGTTTTGCAGATCCTCCCAAGGAAAGTCCACAATTTTGTTGTGGCTCACGTCCAAGTTTCGAAGATGAACCAGAGGAGTGAGGGTTCCTTGTTCGATGGTGACGATCTCATTGTGGGCCATCCACAGTGACGTCACATGGGTGACATTGTCAAAGCTCCCTAATGGTATTAAAGTGATCTTGTTGGCGGACAGACTCATAGTTGTTATAATAGGAGGAAAATCATCAGGGACTTTAGTTAAGTCTGTGTAGGAACAATCACCAAGATAGGCGTCGGATTTATTGGAGCAGGTACAGCGCTCGGGGCATCCAAGTCCAGTGGCGACAGACGTGACAATCCACAAAGAGAAGAAGAAGCTGTCTGCAGTCGCCATTTTCTGCCCCTGTAAAAGACATTTACAGTCCATCCATCAGTCAGAGGATGCAACTTTATTTGGAACATTTCATACAAAACAGGCTATGGCATAGGCTTACAAAAATAGCAACATAAAAGTAAAGAGCAGCACGGGTTTCATCTTTAAGAAAATTAACCAAAAAAATCTAAATAAAAGATACATGATTCAAATTCAGCCTTTTCCTCGGGTTTGACTGGAATATTTACCGTAGTGCTGCTACTAATGTTTTTCTTTGATTTGGTAACATTAATAGATGAATCATTTGGTCGGTAAACTTTGAGAAAATATTGTAAAGTGTCCGACCCAGTTTGTCCAACTCCAAAGTAATGCCTTTAATGTTTCATCCAAAGATGTTGATACTGTTGAAGAGACTGAAAACAGAATTTCTGTCATTGTAGCATAAAAACTATTTTGAGAGCATGTTAAATGTTGCAGCTTGTAGTCACCCATCATGTAGGGGCGTCCAACTTATTGTAGCCTTTAAACCGACTCATGGCTGGTGAAGTCCAGAGTAGTTTTTATTTATTTTTCAGTGTGCAGCCTTGTTTACATGAACAAAAAAACTGTTTTACAGTTTAAGACATGCATGAGCTTTGGTTTTATTGTTAGATTTTTGATATTACTGCATATCATTTAAAGTGTCATCATTGTGTTTCTTCCTTCTGTTTTTACTTATTCGCTCCAGTATTGTCTTTATTGTTTTTTCCTTCCCAGAAAGGACAACAAAAGCCATCAGGAAAAATGAAAGGAAAATAAGATAATTATTTGAATTTCCCTTTGGATCAATAAAGTATCTATCTATCTATGAATAGATCTATGAAGAATACAAGCTTATAAATACATTTAAAACAGATTAATTACTGTTTTGAATGTATACAATATAAGTATGTACTCTACATATTTTAAAATACAGACTTACATTCAGAGAAAGTTACAAATGATACAAATCATTTTCTCTCAGGCATTAAACAATGTATGTTACTTAAAATATGTTTAATTATTGTTTTAATTGCTTTAAAAGTAAATACGTTTTTCTTTCTTTAACAGATATTTGCAGGCATGTCTATAAATCCATTTACTTGAGGTCTAGTCATTCTGCTCTCTGCTAAAATGACGTTTTGTCGTCTCGTTTCATTTTCTCTGACAGACAGCAGTGACAGGACAGCTCTGATTTTACAGTGGTGGGGCCCCGTGGTGTCTGAGAAATCAGACAAAACAAACCAGCTGGTGCACAAACAACCTCACAGCTCATCCATACACTGGCTGAATGTTATTCCTTTAAAGCTCTGTGGACGCAGTGCAGCTGATGAGAGAAATGAGTCCAGCTGTAATTGAAGACTGTCAGAGTTAAGGCTTTATGTGTTATTGTCCCAGACTGAAGCTTCCTCTTTTTTAAACTACGCAGCAGCCTGAGGAGCATCTGTCCTTGCAGCTGAAAGCAGCCGCATGTCTGCTGTTTGTTTACAGGCTCCGCTGCATGGAGGGAAAATCACCGGTAATATCCAGAATATAAAAATAACACCGCTGCTGTCAGTGAAATCTAACTCTACAGGATCAAAGTTCATCCCTGTGAAGACAGCCAGACGCAGGGTCGCACATGAATAATTAATGCGGAAGGGAAATACGATCCATCACCTCTTTTTAAAAGGCTCAAACTGTGTGACGATCTTACCTCCTGGATGTGTCATATAAGGCTCACCTGTGTTTGTATCTTTATTACGTGCAGATAATAAGATGCGTCAGTCCGTGTTCGCAGTCAACGCTGCCGCGCAGGAAACATGTTGGTTCAAAGTTTGAGGATGAAGCCGAGTCCGTCTGTTTCTACATGATGAAAACACGCGTGTCCTCTGCGCGGGTCCTCCTGTCTGTGAATATGTGTGTCATACTGACAGAGTTATCTCACCTCCTCCTCATCCTTCCCTCTAACCCCCCCTCCCTCCTCACTGCTCGGAACAGCAGCATCCACGTTTTCTCAGATGATTTAAAGGGGAAACCATTCTCATCACTGTGAGGATGTGAGGGCTTTATTAGACTATAGATAATAGGCTATATTATACTACTGATACTATAATTATCAAAATGACTAATATTTATAAAATAAGAATAAATAATGCCTTTTATGTCTCCAGAGGGACCTGATAGAAGTCTGGTAGATTGCCTCGAATGATGTCACCCCAGTGCAGAAGTGCAACAACTGCAATTCCGCGAGTGTCCACTTGAGGCTGGCTCCAAAAGGCCCAGAAGTCACATACACACTCCATAAAAAAGTGTCAGCTTTAGATTTTAAAGAAAGACAGTTAGTCATTATAAGGGACAGATCTGGAAGTGGCCGCGTTGTAGCGCTACGGTCAGCATGGAAAATGCCACAGATAGCCTTCCAAAACAGCCATTCATAAACCAATGGGTGACGTCGCTCAGATTTCGGCCATCGTTATTTATGGTCAGCTTCAGTCAAGGTTAAGATTACAAGTTCTTAAATATAAATTAAATCTTGGGGTATGAAGCCTGTCAGAAGTTTACTTTACACACTCGTGCAGCTCACTGCTTATTTCTGAATGAATGGCTATTGCAGCTAGAAGCTATATTAGCTACTAGCAAAACACATCCAAATCTGCTGTGAATAAGTTGCATTGTGGGTAATGTAGGCGCCATGTTTTGACAACTAATGAGTAAGTCAAATATAGCATCTTTCAAGAGCAGACATCACAAAGTGCTTCACAGTAAAAAAAAAAAACAGACAGTCACATAAAATCAAATACAGACAAATCAAACAAAGCCAAGTCTGAACAGATGGGTCTTTAACTGCTTCAACTTCATATTGTTCAAAGGATGTTTCCAGACATCATTTTTATTTCCCCTACAATCCATCAGCAAAAGATACATCTTCCTACATCTTCAAATATACAGTATAAGTGAAGTCTGCTGTGAAGAACTCTTAACTTCTTGTGGATTTTGGCGCCCCCCTGTGGACAAAGTGGTTAATCTGATCTTTTTGCAGAACTTGTCCTGTCCAAGGTATCACCTCTATCTCTCTCTGAACTCAACTGTCTGTGAATTATTTTTTTGGAGATAAAAACAAAGGAGGATGAGTCTGTTTAAACTACATAGTAGTGAATAATGTCCCAACACGACCATATCCTGTCCACTGAGTTCAAGGCGATGCCCTCAGGCCGCCGCTTCATACCGCCCCTAAGGAAGACAAACTGCTATTCCAAGTCTTTCAATCCCTCCGCCATCAGGCTGCTAAATCTTGATAGTAACCACTCTGAATGAAAACGTCCTTGTATTCATCTCTCTCTCTATCGTGTCCCGTGCTCTTGGGTTTAACGATAAAGTGGATTATTCCTGAGACTTCTGCAGCAGAGGTCTGTATGTACATTCCTTGATTGTAGTCTTCAATGTGACGGCGGTGCCTCCTTGAATATCATGTTATGTATTTATTGATTGCTTACATTTGTCCTTAAACGTTTCATCTGGCCCTTGTAGGTGTCATTGCCCAAAGAGACCACACGAGGGTGTCAGCGTACAGCGCTCATCTTTTTCAAGTACTGATTTGTTTGTTTGTCGTCTCTGATAAACTCCTTCTGTTGTTTGTTTATAAATTTATAAAGTTTTCTAAGTCTAAGTCATTGTGTCGGTAAAATGTGAGAGTAAATGTTTAAAGTTACATAATGTTTAAACATACTTTTGTTCATGTCTGGCTGAGCAGCAGCTGTTGAGTTGGGTTGGTAGACGCTTGTAGAAAACGACACAGGGACTGGAGTTAGCGATCCTCTTCAGATTTAACTGAGGGATGAGAAAAAGATGAGGAGAGATAAGACGAGATGAGAGGGCGGGGATGGAGAAGGGGAAGGGTTTGGGAGGTGAGGAGGAGAAGAGGGTAGGGAGAGCTGGAAGGGTGAGGAACACAGGAGGGGGAGGAGACCAAGATGGAGGGTAGAGGCAGGCTGCTTCTTCAGCTTGTATCCTGAGAGCTTCTGAAATGATGGATGTCAGAATATCACTCACAGTGACAGCTAACTGCAAAGCTTCAAGTGAAGAAAGAAAAGCCTAGAAAGAAGGCTCTGCTCATTGTTTCCAAAAAAAGGTTTCATCGGCCCGTCTCCTTCAGGGCACATGTAGGTGATCGTCTCAGCGCTCACTGTATTCTTCTTCTTTCTGACGAACAGATAAGGGTTGTAACTTTTTTCTGTAAAAAAGAAATCAATAAAACAGGAAATAAGAAGGAGGGACGAGATGAGAAACTGCAGCATCAGCAAAAGCCATCAAACTATGTACAATGCATGCTTCACAATAAATATACACAAAACTGTGGCAAACACATAAATGAAAAAACAAGATATGTGGGATATTTCTTGAGCCATTTTTGCATTTACACCAAAATGTTTAGAATATTTCACTCTGTATGAAATTAGGATATTGATAAAACTGTCTTTCTTGGACAGATATTGAAGTTCATCTTGATGTATTATGTCTTGCTGCTTTTTCTCTTTATGTTTGATCAGTAAACTATTTCAACACTAAATGCATCGAGGCCTTACGGAGCCCCTGAAGTCCCAAAAAGTGAAAAAAATCTTGTGTGCACAAGATAATTATATTGTGAGCAAAAAATGATAACGTGTGGGCGCTGCAAATGAAACTTAGACACCACACAAGCTACAAAAACACCTCTTAGAAATATATCTAATATGACGTGTACAAAAAAAATTCAACATCATCCTATACTTCTGTAATGAGCCTGGTTTGCCTGAAGGGGGCACTACAGTCCTTAAAAAGACACGCATGTCTCAATTCAACCAGGATGACTCTATATCATCTCTAACTGTTTATGATACTGTATGTTGTGTGTTTTATGATAATCATGAACCCATATGTCTTCTAATGGGCCAATCCATCCTTATTACTGTCAATCCCACACTCTCAGGTCTGCTGATGCAAACCTCCTGCCCCCCCCATGCAGGACCAACAAATGGTTTTCCATTGTCACTCTCACCCTCTGGAACTCACTCCCAAAAATCATCAGAGACCCCCCCTCACTCACCACCTTCAAAAAATCCCTAAAAAGTCACCTCTTCAACATCGCCTTCAACCACTAACAAATACTGTCCTCATCCTTCTTCTCTTACATTATTTCTGCGTTGCATTGTTTTCACTGTTTGGTTTGTTGTTGTTGTTTTTTTCTTGTTAAGCGTCTTTGAGTACTTACAAAAGCGCTATAAAAGTCTAATGCATTATTATTATTACAATTAATAACCTCTTTGCAAAGAACCTGCTCATCAAAGTTGTGCTGTTAATTTTTTTTTTTTCTCGTCTGAACTGGCAATGTAAACATTAAAAGAACATTTGTGAGAAAAATACCTTAAATTATATGAAATGCATGTAAGAGATGAGCGCTTTTTCAATGCAATCAACTGTTTTTCTCTCATTGCTTCCAGACGTCATCATTAGTGTTCCTGCAGATTATAAAACTTTGTATTGACTCAGGTTTTTTTTTAATGACAGTCGTGACCACACTAGGTTAAAGCTTGAAGGTCAGATTAATGAGGTCCCAGCATTAGCCAAGTCTGGAAATTGGTCTGGTATCTGGAAAGGTGCCAGTCCACTTCCTGAGCACTGTTGAGGTGCCCTTGAGCAAGTCACCCCAAAACTGCTCTGGAGTGTTTGCTGTGGGCAGCCCCCTCACTCTGACACCTCTTCATTAATGCATGTCCATAGGATCCTGTTTGTGCATGTGTGTGTATTTTCAGCTTCTGTGTGTGTAGCATGTTCATTAAATAATGTAAAACCAAATCTCCCCTGGCGGGATTAATTCAGTATAAATTAATAATGTTGATGAAGGCAGTCTGAGGCCTTTCTGTGACACATTTTTTGGTCAAATCTACACTTTCTGTTGTTTTATGTACAGGCACTTCTGCTCCTTTTACATTTTACCACCAGAGGTCAGTATCTGCTTGTGTTGTGACTAAACCAAAGCCAAACTTACAGAACCTTGTTTCAAATTCCTGCTCAAATATTAAAGCCACCAAGAGCATATTGGAAGGACTTAGATAATTGTTTATTAAAGGTATCTGATAAGACTCTCTTTCTCTGTTTCCCCCTCTACCTGCTGCACACCTGTTCTCTCTCTCTCTCCTTGATTCTCCCGCCTCCTTCACCTGCTGCACCTGAGTGCAAAAAGGGTATTTAGAGGAGCCTGGTAGGAGAGACAGAGGGTCACACACCCTCTGGGCAGCCATGCAGTGATGAGCTTTTGCTTCCCATTTTACTATTTTTTTCCCCACACATGTCTACATTGCTGGGTTTTGTTATTTTAGTTTGGGCTGGAGATACCTGGGATCCTCTCTTGGTTTATATTTTAAGGTCTCCATTTTTTGAGCCTTGGTTGAATTAATTTTGGTTAAGGAGGCTGTAAAAATGGGACTGAACCAGAAGTGTTTTAGTATATAGGTCATAAAACACAAACAATAACCAGAGAAAGTCAAAAATCAGGAGAGGTTAGACTTGTGTTCTGCTTGATGGTGAATAAGTCATAATCAAAAAAATCCCACTGCTTTGTCCAAATTAAAGAGCTTTTAACTAAGTCATGAGTTGACAAGAGTACAGCACTGACTTGATCAACCTCATGGTGCCGCAAGAAGGTCAGAGAATCAGAAAAGTCTGTCCTCTCTAGACACCATGGATGTTTGTGCTGCATGGAAACAAATATTGACCATATAACAACAACAAAAGTTGTCTTATAACATAATCCTCTTGTGGTGTAGACCGGCTTTAACATTTCAGAGAGAAGAATTAAAAGGCAGATACACGCAGAGCAGAACCAGACTCATTGGTGGAAAGACGGCGAGGTTGGAAAAGTGAGACAGAGAGAAAGAGTTGTTAGGACATCGACTAACAACTTGTTTAAAAAAGAGATCACTAGTGTGCGCACATCCAAGCACAAGGCATACAGGTGCAGGACATATGAATGTATTAACTGCAGAAAAACAGAGAAAGGTCCACACACTATTCAGCTCCAAATGAGCAACAATGAGCCCTTGGAAGATCTCTCAGATCCAAACGTTGCCCTGTTTAAAATGCATAATAATAGAGACCTTTCTTTCTCTTTTCTGCAGGTAATGTATTTAATCCATTACATTTAGTGTTAAATAATAATTTCCTGTTCATCAATTACCCTCCTCACCCCTGTGTAATATTTTATGATTACTGGGTTAAAATCCGTCATGCATCTCAAAAATCGGGTCCTAATCCACCTGAAATCGTATGGTGTTTGCGCGGCTTAAGCTGACATTCAGGCTGTGTAAATGTGTGAGTCTGTAAATAAAGGCACACCTGGAAGGGGAGTCCAATTAGGCACAACTAGGGTGCCAATCGCATGTCTTGTGCCGTGCATCGAACTGGTGCTGATTACGGCCTGATCTGCTGCTCCCAAGTGGCCGGATTAATTTCTGGCACTTTTGAAATTTTGATATGACTGCATCTTGCACAGTGACATCAGAGCCACCATCCGATTCACAGACTTCAGTTTTTTTTTCCGTGATTGCACCTGCGCAAACTGGCAAACAGCGTTGAAGAGCACAACAGCAACAGCAGGCATGCCTGTTTGATACGTCCCCTCCTATCATGAAATATATTAACAAGAGGATTGTTGGCAGGAAGTAGCTGCAGACCTCCAGCTGCCAGGGAATGTTTTAGTAATTATGATATTTAGCTTGCTAGTAGCTTTGTGTTTGATGCTGACGTGTGTATGTGTGACACAGCAAGAGCCGTAGATGAAACTTCGATCTGAGGGAGTTTTCAAAGGGGGACTTGTTAGTTTGAAAACTTCCTATTTGGAGGTTGTGGTCCTTGAAGTGGACGTCCAGGGTTTTAATCTGACCTGATGCACCTTTCCCGCATGTCATTCCCCACTCTCTCTCTCGCCCCGATTTCTGACTCTATCCAATAAGGCAAAAAAACAACCTAAATAAATCTTAATAAATAAAACCTATGCACCTATGAAGGGCAACTAAAAGGCGATTAGCCATTAGCCGTTTGCTTATGTTCACACCTCACTGCTCTGTAAAAGGTGAAAGTTTATGTGCCCATGCGCATGCTGTTTTATTTTAAAGCCACACCGCCTACTATTAGCTGTGCATTTCTACTACAGCATTTTTTGTTGTTTTGAGGGTCTGTGCGTTATCAAAAAATGTTAGGCTATCGTCTGAACGCAGCCTTAGCTACAGCTAAATTTACAGCTAAAATTAGCATTAACCATATTCTTGCTAAGTGCTTATTAAATGTGCTGTTTCATTTGGAAAAAAAAAGCTGAAAGTTTTCTAAATATTGACATAATTTCCTGATCAGATGTTGTGTGATTGACTTGGGGAAAAAAGCAGTAAAACATGATAACAGGATTGTAGCTTGGTTCCGCCGTTTGAGAATATTTAACGCAAATTGTCAAGAGACTGAACCTAACCCCCCCCCCCCCCCCCCCCCCCCCCCCCCCCACCTACCTTTTCCCCCCGTGTGCTGCATCCATTTCCTGGGTAACTTACACCTCTCAATGTGATTTCAGCAGTAATGTGTTTCTATTGCTCCTCCTGTAATGCCCCGCAGTGTCTGTGCTCGGCTGCATGAGGAGCTCTGAGGGCTTTGGAGAGCCTCATTTACCTCCATAATCTTCCTCGGTCGTCGACATGCTAGCAGGGCGTAATGCACTCAAACACACACAATGTTAGAGATAGAATAAGTCCAAAAGAGAGTCCTTGTATACGGCTGGGTTGAAGGGAGAATTAACATAGTGAAGACGCTGCATTATGCAAATGTGTTATGGTTCCTCTCTCTGACAGTGCTGCTAAATTGGATGATGTTTTATGATGATGTAAGAGTGAGTTAAGGCACGATGGATCAGTGCGTTTAATACCTCTTTGATATACCTCCTCCTCCTCCTCGACTCGTCCCCGCAAAGAGATGCCGAATTTTTCTTTTTTGCCAGCTTGCCTCCGCGACGCCTCCCACAACCGGTTATGATTCTTGGCGTTCAGGCTCAGAGAGTCAATAAGACAATAACACAGTGTTGGATTAGTCTGCGGATGAGCCGGGGTCGCTGCTGACTGCAGGAGCTGAGAGTGTTAAACCTTTACCGCGGGGATAAAAGGATTGGAAATGTGTTTAGGCTGCTGAGTGCCTCACCCGGCCGGCAGTCGTTTTATTTAGTTAAAAAATAAAAAGAGATGGCGACTTTTTCTCGGTGTGGTTTGCAGTCATGAGGAGAAGTAAGGATAAAGGGATCATCAGCAAGGACAGAGGCTTAGAAATGAACAAGAATTAATCCTGTTACAGAGGCTAAGGTTGAGTGAAATAAGGGAGTATAGCAGTAATACACACACACACACACACACACACACGCACTCAGGCTGGCCTTGGCTTTGTTCTGAAGCTCTTAGCCGTTTGTCTGGTGTTACACAGGCTCCATTTACTCCTGATTGCCTGTGACTGGTGATCTTTGAACCCAATCCACACAGGTGCTGCAGGACGAACCATCAATACTGGCGGCAGGTTGTTTTTGCCTCTGGGCTGCTGGATAAATGATGCCCTTGGTGGACACACACACACACACACACACACACACACATTTAAAATAGAAACACACACTCGGTAAAACATGTAAAACCTCTGGTTTAGGGTCCGTCACATCTAATTAACATCACTTTTAATAATTCATGGATTAAAAGTCATTTTGAAGGTATGATATGCAACATTTTAAACTTTAATAAAACTGATAGAAAACTTTGTTTGTCTCACTGACTGAACAAAACAATCCCACTACATAGCTGTGACGTTAAACTGTAAAAATAAAACAAAAAAAAAAACATTAGGGGACTAGCGGTATGATGTGCGCCCCATGTACAGTCCTTGTCCTAGCGACCCTTGGTTCGATTCCGACCTCGGCCCTTTGCTGCATGTCATCCCCCACTCTCTCCTTCCAACATTTCCTGTCTCTCTTCACCTGTCCAATCTAATTAAAGCAAAATGCCCCAAAAAATATAACTTTAAAAAAAAACAATAATCAAAGCGTTTAATCTATGGTCGCCTGATATTACTCATTTTGTTCCAGCATCACCAATGGTGGAAAGAAGGGAGCGGCCGTTTTACGAGCATGAATCACATAAATCAATGTACTCCCATGGTCAAAACAAAGGAGCTGTTTGGTCCAGAAGGAGTTCTGTGAATCTGCACTCGATAGCTCTTCCGCACTAACTGGAAGTGTTCACAAACTTGCATGAACCCAATTTAAGTTTTAAGAACACAAATTTAAATTTTATGATTTCAATTCAAATATGTCATTCAAGTTGAGCAAATGATTGAACACCCTGAAAAATGAAGGTCACGATTAACAGAATAAGAAAGTAAATGTTATGTCCTATTAAAATGTTCATCTTCTTTGGTTTGATTGCTCACCAGAAATTATGGCAGACGTGATTTTTTTGTTGGTAGCATTAAATGCTTTGACATTGGATAGACCTTCAGAGAAGTTTCTAAAGGGTCTGTATACTCGCTTCAGCCACGGACGTTAATCAGCTGCTCTTCAAGTCTCAAAGAAATGCTTTACATTTCTTCTGATCGTTTTCAACTTTCAACCGACGGGTCACATGATATAAAATGTATCAAAAGGAGAAAACCAGTGTGAGTTTGTTTTCGTTGCTTTTCATCACCTTATGACAACATCTTGCTGTCATCACAGGGACATTTAAACGGTCAAGAAAGAGCAGATGCACAAGTCATCACCATGTGTACAGTATGCCGATGTGAACTGAACCATTGAGATTCTCTCTTTCCCTCTCTCACATACACACACACACACACACAGATACTTCTATGTAGGGTGATGAATCATGGCCGTGTGGCAGGAGGCCTTGATTTTGGGACATCATCCAATATCAGGCCTTGGGGAAAAAGAAGAGACGATACTCACTCATATATATAAATATATAAACACACACCGACCCCTCCTCCATCCTCAGATTCCCAACCTCCCCCTCTCCATCCCTGCTGTCTGTAGTCCTTGTTACAGATCCAGCAGATTTAGTTGGGGGGGGGGGGGCTAGGCACCCAGGGACGCCCCCCCTCCCCCCTACCCCTCCCCCTCCTAACCCTCCCATCACACGGGGAGTAAATGTATTCATCTCATCCTCTGCGGCCAGAGAGGTCACAGCCTTATCTCGCCCTCTGCTGTAGCGCTGTCAGCTCACCAGCCACAAACCATAACTTCTAGCAGCAGCGCCGTGTGGTCGGAGGAGGCGGCGGGCGAGAAAGACCAGGAGGAAAAGACGAGGAGAGGGAAAGGAAACAAAGAAGGGAAGAAGAAAAAGACAAAACAATTAATCAAGATGGAGAAGAAGATCCGTGTGATGAAGGTCAAATTATAAAAACAATATTTTCTTGACATTGAAGGTATACTGAAGGAGTTAAAATCACCCGCTGTAATTTCTGGTACAGTTCCTCGTTTCCATACTCACTACCTGAACAGCCATGTTTTTGCACTCATTAATAAATCCCTTAAACCTACACAATGGCTTTGGGTATTTGCTGGGAAGACTCAATCCTACAGGATTGGTATAATTGCTGGAACGGTCTACATTTCCAGCCCCAGGGACAAAACAACGAGTTATAATTTTTGGGAAAAGTTCAACCTTTAAATGAACTACCCAAAGGCCTGGTTTATGTGCTGGGTCAGGTTTAGATTTCAAGACACACTATTATAACCTCAGTATCTTTTCCTCGCCACTGGCTCTGGTTATTTACTGACAAGACTCAACATATTTAAGTCTTATTGTGTCTTCACAGCGTCTGTGTATGTTGCACATTTCAGGTCCTGTTAATTGTGCACTTCTTGAGAAAACCTCCCATTTCCAAACTACCCAATGGTTCTGATTCCCATCCATCAACATCCTGTAAACCACCTACAGGCTTTGGCTACTTGCTGGGAAATCTCCTCATTTTGCAGCCTTGCACTCAAACCTCCCACCATGTGTTTCTGTGCTTGTTTATTATTCCCCAAAACGTGAACAATACATTTCATTTATTTATTTAAAGGGTTTGACAGCACAGCTACAACAATACACAGCAACAGACAAACATGCACTCAGATTAAATACTATAAAAAGGTGTTCACATTTTTGATTGCTTAAAAGCAAGTCCTTAAGACGTTGGGTGAATGTATGGTGGGAGGTGCAATTTCTAATCTCCACTGGCAATTGGTTCCATAATTTAGAGGCTCTCACAGAGAAACATAATTGACCCAAAGAGCTGGACCTAAGAGGGACTACACAGTCCCCTCTTAGGGCAGACCTTGTGGTTCTGCTGTTGGAGTTTTTCTGCTGTATAAAAGTGCAGAGTGGTGGGGGAGCCTTGCCATTGATAATCTTAAAAATTAGGCATGCGTCAGAGTGTTTTCAAATATTTTCCCAGCTGAGAAAGTTATATTTGTCAAGGATGTAACAGTGGTGGTAAAGCTTGGGTTTTCTGTCCAAAACTTTAAGCGCTTGTTTGTGAAGTTATCAGATTGGCCTTAATGTTGTGCTATTCACCTGGGTCCAGCTCGTCATACGATATGTTAAGTGGGGAATGATCATAGCATTCATGTGCAGCTTCGCTACAGGTGTAGTCAAACAGTTCCTTATATAGCTAAAGTTACATCAACAATGACGCACAAAAGGGAGTACAGTTGATTGGCAGCTGAACAGTTTATGTCGATTTTAAAGCTCCTGTCAGGAACTTTGGGTTCTGTTGATTTTTGGCGGTCCCCTGTGGTCAAAGCTGTGCATCTTGACCTGTACACACCAGTGCATGGAGCCATCTGTACTCATTTCACCGAAAACTCAACATGCTCAACGTGTTAAACAAGCTAGCAATTCAGCAACATTCAAAGAATATAAAAAGAGAGATACTGCAGAGTAGGTTTGGAGATTTCTTTCTTTAATCAAGAGTCTTGAAACCTGATAATGAGTCTCAGTGACTTGTTGCAGAGGATTTAAAAAAAAAAAAAAAAGAGGTTTGTGTGAAAAGGGGGATAGAGAAGCTGGGATGAAAGACGGCGGGTGCTGGTGGTTTTACATGCCGCACCCCTCCCCTCGACAGGAAGTGTTTTACAATGCGGCCGTCAGATGTAGAGGAAGCCGCTTCCACCCGAGTCCAGTTAATTAACCACATCAGTTTCTTAATGTGATCAGTTTTAATTAAAATGGAATTTAATCGCGGTAGTAACAGGAGGGTAGCGGCGGTGACAGGCGTGGGGAGGGGAGGGCGAGGGGTGTGAGGAGGTTACGCCACAGTAGGCAGGTTGCTTAAATGTGTGTATATGCGTGTGTGTAGTTGTGTAGTGGGAGCTGCTGCAGCCCCGGTTTTCCCTCACTTCAGATTTGTGGGTGTCTAATTAATATGGATGGAGCATTAAGCCTTTTGGACTCTGGTGCCTCTCATTTCATGACTATTAATGATTTTAATGAACTGGGCTAATAAGGCCGTTTTTCTCCGCTGAGTTCTGGAAGGGCTCTCTCCGACACACGCCAGGGTCAGGAGGACGGGCTCCCGCGGCCTCCACATGGGAAATTAAAACAGCGCTCACAAACCCATTAACGCTACATTGTCCGTGCGCTCATCAGACGCTCAAACACTGAGAGCAGCGTGTGAAGAAAAAAAAAAAAAAAAAAACTCTGTTCATCATGAAGGAAGGCAGAGCATGTCTGACCGTGAGAGGAGGCTTGGTGCGGCGTGGAATAGAAATGAGCAGTGAACAAAACCAAAGCATGAAACACATTACTGGCTTGATTTTTGACATTCTGGCATGCAAGAGGTTTCCACTCGTTTTCTATCTTGGCTAATTCAGACATCAATGAGTTTTTTTTACTTTCAGCGCTACAATCAGCCCTACCAAAGAACGCACTCTTTTTGCTCTGTGCGCCAATAACAGTAGAGCCCCCGTCACCTCGGTCTAATTTACAGTTAAGTTAGACATGCTTAGGACTTGGCTGGTCCGTCAGAAACAAAACAAATATGTTAGCCACTTTTCCCCACAGAGATTGCATAACTATTGTCGTAGCGTTTCAGGGACACAGGTTTTATTCCTGCAGGAAGGAGAAACTGTACAGAGTGTTTCATGGTGACCACACTGCAGAGTAGCTCAAATGACATACAGAATGAAGACTCCTTTTACACACGTCAAGGAGAAAGGAACAATATTGACAAGCTCCTGTTGTAGGTAGATACGCAGTTTAACACAATCAACCTAAACAGAGGAAGAGCACATGTCCATGCAGAGTCATCCTTATAGAAATCAAAGATCATCCAAAATCCTTTAGAATCACATTGTGCTTACCTAAAACATTATTCTTTTGAAATGGCACAGACAGCTTTAACAGAATTATTTTAACACATCTGCTAAATACCTTTTTTTCCCCCATTACAACATGTAAACAAGGAGTGGAAGCATCACATGCAAACATATAGTGCTGCCCTGTCCTGCAGGATTTTCTGTTTCTGCAGACGTCCTGAATCTAACCCAGACAGGTGAGTGTGGTGCTGTACACACACACACACGTATACATCAGAACATGCAAGGGCAAGAATATGATTGGGCAAGAGGAAGGAGACCTGGTTGAAGAGGTAGCAGGTTTGGAACCAGATAAACAAGCTGGCAACACCAGGAGAGTGTCTGACCCACAGAGATCCACAGTTAAGTAAACAGCTATACTCAGAAGATAGAACTGATGCGGGTAAAAGCTAAAGAGACAGAAGCCAGGGGCGCTGAGACAGAATTGTGGTCAGGGAAGAAGGCTGAGGTAATTTGGATAAAAGCCTAAATAAATTGGAAGAATTTCCAGGATTACAAGAGGACATGATATTCAGAGCCTGGCAGGATCGGTAAGGATAATCAATCCAAAATGGAAAAAGTGCTAGAAATCATGCATGAATCACCGAGAACAATCTGGCAATGAGTGTGTGAAAGGGAGAGGCTAAGATACTGGTAAGATTTGTAATGATGGGAAACAGCTGCATGCACAGGTGAGTTGGGTGAGCTTGATGAGGTGGGCGGGGCCAGCAGACAGACAAACATTTGTTTGGACAAAAAACTTTATCCACTTGTTGCTATGGTAATTAATTGCACTGTGGAGATTCAGGGGAAATCTGACAGGATCAAAAATGGTGCTGATTCAGTCAGAAGGTTTCTGGACGTGGTGGAGGAAATGGATTGTGTGTGGATTTGGTGTTTACCCCTCAGTGCAGACGCAGTGTCGACTTGGTTAGGGTGGAACTAGAAAAGCACTTAATCCCCCCTCTGAGCATTTTAAACCTCGTCCTGCTGCAGCTTTTACATGAAGATGACGGCATTTAAATCATACTTGTGTTATTTTTATGAATTAGAAGAATGCATTCTTGGCATTCTTGTGCAATGAATAGCATATGCTTTTTTTTTCTTCTTCTTTTTTTCTTTTTTTTACAAAAGCGTTCAGATATGAGGCAAAATTAGTTTTGTTTTAAATGAAGTCAAACTGTACTTCATATTAAATCTGCGGCTAGAACTCCAGATGGAAACACAACTCGATTTGTTTTATGAATAAGAAGCCTTTTAATATGAGCAGGGAAAAGGCAACCTCGATGCTTTTTCTGCTCGAGCCCCCGACCAGTGATTCCCCTCAGGAGAGCTCCTGTCCCCTTCCTTCCAGTCCTGGGACCGAAAGTGTCTCATCTCATTTTAGTTCATCGAATCAACTCGGAAACAGTGAAACACAATAAGGCCTCTGATATTGCTGCGGAGGCGGCTTTGGATGAAATAAGAAACTGCGAGTTGTGTGACTTAAAAATGTATTAGCTTCACTCGGAATACTAAAGTGAATCCTTTTTCTTTTTTCCTTTCATCACATCCGTGCTCACTTTAATTAAAAACTTCAAGGTCCGGGTTAAAGGTATAGCGTGTTTCTGATGCACAAAAGCTCCTGACCTTAGCTGCTTGATTGCTGTCCCTGACAGCTGCTCTTTACTTTCTCCTTCCTACAGGACAACAGCAATCAGAAATCCTCCCTCGCGCTGATAGACGGGCATTGATGATCGCTTCACTGCAGCGACCAAACAAAGCCGTTGAACCGGAGCCCACTTGATTTCTGTCCTCCTTCATCTTCTCTCTCCCCTTCTTTTCTCCTCGTCGGCTGGGTCACATCACGGCGGAGTCGCTGGCCTTGTGCGAGGAAAATTTACAGCCCGACGTAACCATCTGTTATGTAGCAAAGGCATGATGTTCAGACTCCTTCACCTTCTGGAAGACGCTGCTTTGTATTGTAAATGTGCCATTAGCATTCATGAAGGTATTTACATGCATTCACAAGCCGCCCTGCTGCTGGTATTTATATCGAACATCGCACACGGCAAAAGTTATGGCGTTCTCCCAAGTTCTCATGGCTCCTCTTAAAGGGACAGTTCACCCAAAAAATGGAGCCCTAAAATACGTAAAGAGTCAGAAGAAGTATTAGGGGATAATAATTAAAGTATTCCACTACATATCAGAGTCCTGCCTTCAGAATCCTGACTTAGACTATGTACAGACTATCATTAATATCAAATTAAAGTATCAAATTTAAACCAATTATTGAGCAGTTAAATATCAGCTGTTTTATATTTGATAGTTTTATATTGACGTTAATGCTGCAGTATTGTGTACGTTGCATTTACTGCCATATCGTTGTTCAAGGTTTTCAGCTTTACCTACAACGGGAGAGAGTGGGGAATAACATGCGGGAAAGAAGCCACAGGCCGGACTTGAACCAGGGCCATCCACTTGGAAGACTACAGCCTCCCACATGGGGTGCGACCTAACCACTAGGCCATCTGCATCCGGTGTTGGATTAAAGAGTTAACATTAATTAATTAAAGAGATAACATCGAAAGAGAAATGAATTAAAATGTTTTGGTCACAAAAAATACCATCCATTATCTTTACCGCTTTTTACGTTTGGGATCGCGGGGAGTTCCAGGCTGTTAAGCACTAAGGGGGATAATGACTAAAACTGGATCTTTAACTTCTGACTCTTTCCAAGGATGTGAAACATCTTCCAGCTTGTTTCCTGTCTTTTGGGGGAACAGGGTTAACTGTGTGACGATTAGCCTCAAAAACTCAGCACTTGACAATATTACAGCCATCTGACACGGCTGAACTCTCATATCTCCGCCCAGCACGGAGAACAAATGAGCATAATAATAGTCATGAAACATTATGGGGGAGATGAATGAGTGTTGCCCGTTGGCATTTAGCTGTTTGCTGCTCTGTATGCTGCAGACGTTCCTCCTCTCCTTAAGGCCTTCCGCGGCTGATATTCTGCTTTAGCTTTTTTTACAGCCACATCTATTAAAGCCTCTAACTATCTCATTTGTCCTCCCGAACAAACAACAATGGCGGCTGGATGAGTTCTCCAGCAGATCGTGGTAGATGTAAAGTCCAGTGTATGTAAGTATAAGCACACAGGAAGTATTTCATTTGGTTGTTATTGGGTCCTTCTCTGACACAGTCATTATTTTTGCTCTCCATTAAAGCCTTAATGCCTCTTTTTTAATTAAGCAAGTTTCTTAATTAGATGTGCTGCATTCAAGGCCTGTCGAGGTAATGAAGTAAAGGCCCAGGTTTATGGAGGGAGAGCGGATAAAGAGAGGGAAAGTGTGTGTGTGTGTGTGTGTGTGTGTGTGTGTGTGTAGGGAGCTGGCGGGGTTCTGCTGCAGAGAGTGATGGTGTTTGTTCACTTATTGTGTTTCTCAGTGATGAATGCGTTTGCAAGGCGGATGGAGATGGTGGTGGAGGGAAGAAAAAAAAAAGGCGTTGCCACAAGGCAAATAGTTTCTTCATATTAGTCACCACTGACATCCTATTTTAGAGCGGCTTGATCTAGTTAGAGCTGCGGCAGTCAGACGCTCGCCTGCCAAACATTAGCCCTCATCTGTGCGACACATCACACGCCGCCTCACAATGAGGACGTGCCCTGAACGGCAACAACCCGCCGTCACAAATGGAGGGACAGAAACCTATCCGTTTGTGCAAGATGCTTTGTGCGCTTGCATCTTTTAGCAGGGTAATTCACGGTGCACGCGTCAATACATCATAGGCCTCTCTAAATTGAGCTTTGAAACACAAAGGGAAGGGCAAACAAGATGGACACAGAAATCAATCTCCCGCCTGATAAAGCAGAGTGAACGCACACCCCCGCCGCTCGCAGAATTGACAAGGAGTCGGCACGCGGCAGTATCTGTCTATCTTCCTGTGATGTCCTCCGAAAACAATCGTCTTTGACGCGCCGTACACAAAGCACGAGGCGGCTTCAGATAAGGCTATTTAGTCCTGACCATGCCTGAAGAATGCCATACATGAATCGCCTCGCAGAAATAGAAAAAAAGAAGAAAAGACAAGCAATGTGGACATTGGAGGGAAAATATGTCACCCTGAAAACCAACACAATGAATAAATAAAAAAACACCTATTCTCTTTTTGTTCTCTTATTTTGTGCAGCAGCTTTTATTTTGAAACTGTTTAAAACTCACAGTAAATTGTGGGGTTGTGTAAAGTAAACCTGCATTTGTGTGTGTTGGTGAGAGAAAGAGGGGATGACATGGTGTGAGAGCTCAGTGGCTGTGTTTCCATGGCTGTTGTGCAGACTTTATCTCAGCCCTGCCTCTGAGCTACTATTGATCTGAAGCACATTAGTTCTGCACTGGGGGACTAAACGAGGCCTACAGAGCTCTGCCACAATCACGCAGCAGGCTAAAGATAGGCTTTTGACTGGAGACCTCTGCAGAAAGCATTGAAGCTCAGGCACAGACACACACACAGGATGGGTCGGAGGGAAACTCCAGGTTTTATTTTCATTCAGTTTTGATCTTCATATCTGCTGATTATCAACCACATGGTACAGAAAACACATTTTTAAGATTTTACAGACTCTTACACCTTTTAAAACTTTATTCAAACTTTTAGATACAACTCCAGTTTAACTGAAAAAATCTGCACAAGATTTAGGATGATATATCTTTGTCTGTTACCTCCATTTTCCATGTATTTGTTTAACGATCTTTCAAAAATGTCCTGTCAGGAATTAATATCTCTAAAATTGGACTAATTCATCACAAAGATGTTGTGACTGACTTGTGACTGACTTATGAAGCCACTGACAAACCATCAGATTGATTGAACTCTCTGATGTGTTGCTGCAGAAGATTGTAACTAAATCTATTTTAATATTAAATTTGAAGGACTTGTTCAGTTCGGTGAGTGAAGCTGAGAAGTCAGATTGAAAGTACAACGCTATAAACACATTTAAATACATGTATTATGTATGTTTCTATGTTCAGAGTATATTATTTAAAGCATTTTAAATATGATCACGAGTCAATGCAAAATAAGCCGGAGTTGTTGAGGGTTCAAGACTTTGATAAATGGTACGTGGCAACTTTTTTTTCTTCCCTGCATGTTGTGTTTTTTTTCTTAAACTGTAACCAGATGCACAAAAGTCTTGAAAAATGTCCCCAAATTTTCAGGATGAGCTGCATGTGTGGATGCAAACATCCACATTTTTCATACCAACTTTATCTAGATTTTTTCCTGCCAGCCCCCTTGTAACATTTTTACAAGACGTCAGGGTGAGCTGATGTGTGAAGCGGGTAATGTTCAGGAAAAAAATCACTGAGAGTGAGAGGGTGGAGGTGGTGATGACGTTTATATGATGCAATATGGGCGACAGCTCAGATTGTCCTGCATATAATGACTTATGCGGTATCCTTTTTACGTCATGTCTTGCCTTCTGATGTCTCCCCCAAACAAGGGAAATCTCCCACTGTGGGGGCCATGTGTGAGAGGGAAACTAAATGTCAGGAGCAGACTGTCCTGAAATCTTCTAAAAACTTCCAGGTTTACACGTGTGAAAAGGGCTTAGCTGGGGTTGAAGGTGCACACTCTCTTCATTCTTGCCACTAAAACGTGCATTATTACCTGAGCCAAATACAGCCCTGCATGTTTCCGGCACTTATCCACATGTCACTGTCTCTGTAGCAGTGCAGGTCTGAATGTCACAGGTTATGCTGTGAGCTCTTTACTACATGCAGACACTTTCCAGGCTGGATGCTTGAACTCAGCCTCGGATTTTGAGGAGTGTGTGGAATCCTTCCAGAGCCAGATTCCCCGAGTGTCCCTGGAGAGAGACCTGACAGAGAAAAGCCATAAGACAAGCTTCAAAGGACACACAGAGATTGCCTGCCTGCCTCTCCTCCACCACATCAACCTTTCTCCTCCTCCCCTCCACCCCCTTTTCACCCCCACTCTCCTGCTCTCCTGCTCGTCTTCATTCATACTTCAGATGGAAGAGATGGAGGCCCCGCTCGTAGGATGCATGGAATGGGTACATTTGCAAGCCGTTCCCTTGAGTGAGGGGAAGATTGCCTCCATTTGGATTGACTGTCAGTGGCCAGGGGGCTCTTCTCCCCAGACGGCCTAAGCATGGTGCCCGCTTCTCTCTGATTTTTCCTCAGTAGCTCCAGCCCCGGGCCTCCAGCCTAACTGAGTGCCATCTGTGCCCGCCGGAAACCCAGGCAGGAGCGCTCTCTCTCTCTCTCTCTCTCTCTCTGTAATCTTCCAGCCGGAGCCCCTTTGATCAGAGCCGGTGCACCCAGCATGGCCACGGGGAGGCCTGCTGCACCGAGCAGCCACCCTGAAAACCAGCGAGGCGGTTCACGGTAGCCGACTCAAGACCACACTGAACTATTATTTAACTCATTATCATAAAAACACTATTGACCATATTTCACCATAAATAATATTTAAAGTGTGCCACGTTCTTTTACCTCCCTGCAGGAAAATCTTGTCTTATAATATCTTAACATTACTGTTAGTTAAGTGTAGTCTTGGTCTACTAATAAAAATACTAATATAAAAGCACATAGGTGGGGGTGGTACAAACCTGTAAAATGCCTGTATGAAAACAGAAAAACACAGCAAAGAGACATAAAAAGGTAATACAACCATAAAAATCACAACTACAGCCTTATATCAATAATGAAAAAAATACCAAAATTGTCTTCACCTCCCCTGCAGCCTGTCAGACGTGTTTACTCTCACTTGAGAACAATCAATCACGACTTGAGGGTTTATCTTTTAACCTTCCAGCCAACACACATTTCCTGCCTTTTTATGAGACACCGTTTTGTTGCTACAAGGCTCCACAGTTAGGAGGATATGAGAAGAGAGATTACTTCCCTAAATTACAACACCAAAGAAGATTGTTGTGCAATTGACCATTTGCTCTTATTTTTGGTAACTGCGCCTGTCAAGCTTCCTTTTCCTGCACTGTGCCAAAACTGAGGGCAGATACTGTATACCTCCTAATTTTAACAGCAACTTTACAAATGATGGGTTTACATTTTTCAGATAAAAGGACTGAAGCATGCTTCTAATTTATAGACAATCGCAGAGATTTTGTCGACTGAAATAATGATCGTTTCTAGCAGTAATTATCAGCTGTTTCTACTTTAAAGCTAGACAGCATGACTATAGTAGAGCTTAAAGGAGCAATATGTAACTCTGACATGTATTGTTTCAAATTGGTACCGCTATCCAATTTCAAAACATCGGAGAAAGCGACATGCAGGTTGCCATGTCTTGGACACAGAAGTTTCAGTGTTTAGCCAGCTCTGCATCAGTCTTGAAACTTTTCTGCGCTTTAACCTCTCTCCAATTTTTAAAGCATCTCCGATATTTATCCTAGTTTTACCACGTTTCTGGTCCTGGAAGCCAGCTTTTCCCAATGGGAAAAAAACCCTCACCATATTCAGTAACCCGATGTGACTGGCCTGATCAAGATCACATCAGATGCAAATCTTTATGAACAGGGGGGGATGCAAATGTATCTGCACATAGATTGACCAATTTACATGTGTTTTTAAATGTGAAGTCAGTCAAGGAACCAAAAGAAACATGCAAGCTCATGTTCTCAGGTATCATTGTGATGTTATGAATACTTGAAAAAGATGCTAAGTGGTTTGATTCATGCATTAATGTTTGTATTCTTACATCTAACCTTTCACTGTTTTGACAATGCGTGTGAACAAAATGACTCAGTTAAAGCTGATTGCTGGATTGAACTCTGTCCTGGTTCTAAACTAAGAGAATAGTAGAGCAGCTAACATTAACATTTACTCTGATAGATAGTGAAAAACCTAACTTGGAATATTTCAAAATGTTAGGTAGTCACACGTGATCTTGCTGTTAATAAGACGCTCCATTTAGAGAAAACTTGCACAAGCAAAAAGTTTGCTGCCAGTTTTTACAATTGAGTTATGGCTCAAAGCTTGAGATTGTGTTTGGCCTCTAAATATTCAGGTTGCTGAAGGTGAATGTTTCCCCCAAGCAACGTTAACGTCTTCCTGTTCACTGCACATTTTTATCATCAAATACCGTTTCTAGCTTTTTCTGCTTCTCATTCTTATTCTGTGACCAAGTGTTCTGCAGACTTATCAGCAGCTCAGTTTGAGAGGCTCAATGTGCAGCAGTGACTCTCTCTCTCTCTTTCTCATCAGCCTCATGCTCTCTCTCTCTCTCTCTCTCTCTCTCTCTGCCATCAGTGTGTGCGTGTTTCTGGAGATGATCAGAGGGCTGGAGAGGATTTGGTGAGAGGCGAGAGGATGCAGAGCTGATGCCAAAATACTGCATGTGATCTTGTGTCTCAGCCTTTTCATGCATCGCACATTTTCCCCCTCCGAGGAACTACAAAAAAAAAAAAAAAAAACGAAAAGGGAACGGAGATCCAGCAGGATTCGTGTTTGTGTTACACTCTCCCACTCAAAGGGAAATATTCATTAGGTCTTCTTCGGAAATAGAGAGCCTGCGAGGGTGACGCTGTCTGACTGAGAGACAGGAAGGAGGATTCAGAGTTTGTGTTTATTTGCCTCCACATTCTTCAGTTACCAAACATGATGAGAGAGCATAAGTATGCTGGCAAATAATGGACCTATTATAGAGCAGCAGGCTACAGCTGGGCCTGGTGATGCTGTATCTGGGTACATTAGTTTGTAAGTAATACATTCTCTAAGCACTGTCAAGCTTTTCCAGTGATGTAATATGAGACCAAATGAGAGTTATAATCACTGTGTGGACCAGGAGAGGGGAAATGCATCGCCATCACCGATGGGTGCCTCCGATTCACCATCGCTCACTCTGAAAAACGGAGAATAATTCATAAGTCACACGCTGTTCTTTATCCAAAGGAGGCCATGTGAATTATTTTGCCCCAGAGTGGAGGGAGAAGTAAATTATTTGGCACAAAAACTTGTTTCACTGGAGCTGATTAGATGGTGGAGGAACTTTGTGGTTCAGCTGATATAAAACTTGTTTTTTGGTTCTATTTCTGGTCTTAAAACTTGATTAAACGACATTCCCGATAATGATTATAAACTTTATTTATATAGCGCCTTTCCAAATACAAGGTTTACAAAGTGCTCTAAAGGAGAAAACAGCAAACAGAATCACGAAAGTGTTCATCATAAAACAATATGGCCAAACGCACCATTGATAAAACATTACATAGAATAAACAGTATAACATAAAAAACAGTAATAAAAAATAAAAATAAAAACAGACGGAGTGGGAGGATTAAGTAGAGGATCACAGGAAGGCTGGACTATAAAAGTATGTTTTTTGGGGGGGGGGACTGCTGAAGTCTTGTAGCTTCGGCAAGCACCAGCAAGTGATGGTGGATTGTACCCCACTATGTAATCGATAAAATATAAATAAGCTGCTTTGTTGCTTCAACAAAACACAAAAGATGATTTCGTTATAATGTTGCTTTGACATGGTCTTGTGTGCTTCTCCGTCACCACCAAACTGTGAGAGGCTGGCAAAGTCGAAACCAGGTATTCAATGTAAGGGAAAGTTCTGGAAAGTCTTCTTAAAGTCCTCATAAGGGCTAAGAACCATTTGAATATGTGTTGTTCTTCTTTTTCTTGTTTTAAGGTGGCTATCACGGTGATCGACTGCCACCTTCTGCTGCAAAGCTTTGGCTCTGACTCTGGACTTCAATTACTAATCCCCTCAAAGAGGACATATTATCCCTCTCCCCCACCTTCTCAAACAGTCCCCCTGTGGTCTAAATGAAACATCTGTGCTGTGCTTTGGTCAAAATATAACATGAACCAAGCACCAGAGGAGGTTTGTGACCCTGTATAAACCAGCTCTCTCAGAACGCTCCGTTTTGGTGTGTGTGTCTCTTTAAATCCAATGAGCCCCCCCTGAGTTTTCCCGGTAGACATCACTCCTTCCCTAGCGAGAATAAAAATGGCAGACCTGCGCAAAAGTTTTGTTCTAGGCTGGGGGTGGAGTCCATGGGTGGAGATATCAGGGGAGGGGAGGGTATTTGTTTTTGAACAGAATCCCACTGTGACATCACAAGGAGAGCAAATTTGAAACGGAGCATTTTTCTCTGTGTTGTAAGACTTATGCAGACCACAAACAAAGGACTGGATGGGTTTATTTCACATTTTGTTGGTCAGTAGACACTCAGGTTACCCAAATAAATGTTCAAAAACACTGTCAAAGTGGATTTTTCATAATATGTCCCCTTTAATATAATCATTTTTTAAACCCTACCGTTGCTTATATCAACCTCACCTTCTACTTTCACTACCACTCCCTATACTATTTATACTATCTCCTATACAACCTAACCTTGCAATGTGTTGGTGAGCAGAAGAAGCTGTTCTCATGGCTTGATTACTGAATAGAAGCAGCTGTGTGCACAGGAAAAGTTGAGCTTGATGAGATGGGTGTAGCTGGCAGGAAGGGCTCTAAAAGGTTGCACGTCATCCTTGAGGAGAAATGAATATCTGCACAAAATGTTCAGGGAATCCATCTCACAGTTGTTTGGTTATTTCAGAGTAGGGCCAAGAGATGCACCAACCAACACTGTCCTCTACACCTCTTTCTGTCCAAGCTTCACCAATGAGTCTGGTTCCACTTTCTACCTGTTGAAAGGAAGTCTGCGTAGGTTCTCAGTCATCCAGGTCATGGGTCAATTTGGAAACTTGATCCACAGACAACTGGACTTGGTTGAAGACCTTTAAGACATTTACCTCTCCTCCAAACTGAAGAAGCCTTTTTGGACGAGGTGAAACATCTTCAAGAACTTCAAGTCCAGTTGTCTTTGGATTAAGCTCTGAATCTGTTGAAAGTAAGTTTCCCCTTTCTGCTGCTGCTGATAACTCATAGCTAATCAATAGTGGATCTTTTTTTATATCGCACCTTGATTTCATACTTATATTAAATGTCCTATATAAATAAAATTGGATTTGTTTGGAGAGCTACAGTTTGACAGCAGAAACTACTTCAATCCCAAATCTGAAAAAAAAATCAAAAATCTAGGACAGTGAAGTCGTACTTTCTTTTGAAAATTAGAAATGTAAGATGAAGGAAGAAAAACTTCCACCAAAGCTGCTGGTTTAACACGGTTGAAGTGCAACATCAGTAAAGAATCCAACTGTACTGGTAAGTGTTTGCATTTTGTCCCCGAATGAAACAAAGATTGATTTCCCTTCCACAACGTTTCTTTGCATGATGGGATCTCGCCAATGGGGATCAAACAGGTAAATAAAAAAATCAATCGTGCTTTTTTGAACAAATGGCTTTTTCTCTGGTCTGTTGAATAAGCGACTTCAATACAATAGCCAAGGACACTCAACTGTGAGTGACGACTGACAGATTTTTCTTTGTAGCAGACCATCACCTTGAAAATATAAATCATCGACAAAGTGATTGTCCTCCTGTTTCTCGCGCACAATGAGGCGGACACAGTGTCACAAGTTCTCGGCTTCAGGACATGTTTTTTTTTTTTTTTGATCAGAGGAGGGAGGTATTGGATGTGTCTCAATAACTGAAGACGACCAGGTAAAGTCGGAGAGTCTTGACCCTCAAATGTCTCAGGAGACGAGGCGCTGTCCCGTCTGAACGTCTCACATTGCCTCCGTCGATACGTTTTCAGCGATGGCCATCACCTTCAGAGCCCCTAAGCTACTCCGCAATCTCCCAAACGCCACCTCCTCCCCCCGCCCCCAAATCCCATCCACATCACCCTTCAATCTTCATCCTCCTGCTCCCCCAGCTTATCGATTTTCTATTTTCCCCCTCCTCCCCCTCCCCTCCCCTCCAGCTCTCTCCATCTTCTCAAACACACTTCCTGCAGCTCAGACTTTCTCTCTGAGTTTTTTTTTTTTTTCTCATCCTGTCTCTTCTCTCTCTTTCACTCTCTTACTGAATCTGGTCAGAGTTTCTCCTCTTTGACAAGGTCGAAGCCCCAGCCGTGCTCAGAGCTGCTTAAGGTTGGTAAATGGAGATGTAATGTAATAGAGTGGTTGGGTAATAGAATCTATGAGGGCTAGGTCTGATCTTGTTAGAGAGGGACGACTTGGAGAGGCTCCAGCGGGATCCTGAAGTATCAGCAGCCTGGATGAAGTCTTTGGGTAAAAAACTTCCTTTGGGTAAAAGGAACATCTTCAGGTATTAAAATTGTCCTTTAAAGCACCAATATGTAACTTCCTCACCCTCTGCTTGTCAACAAATGCACGTTGTTTCAGATGGGAAGCGTAACCGTTTTACGACAGTGCAGTTGCAGTCAGAGACCTGCTGTTGGCGCCAAAGCGCACCAAAACTGAAAAGTTATGTATGCTTTAATCACACACACATGATTGAATTAAAAATATGTAAACAATGCTATGGCATGAGTTTTGTTGTATGGGCTGCACAAAGGTTGAGGTCTGGCCATCTGGCGCCCTGATACAGTCTCTTTCTCCAGGTAGAAAACAGGTTCAAGCTAATAAAGCAGTCAGCTTTCATAGCTGGATCAAACAGTTTTTCATTTTCAACTTTGTCGGTTGTCACAGCTGTGTTTAAGAAACAAGGTGTGGTTTGGAGGGTACTCATCTGATGGTTTTGTGTGAGGAGTTTGGAGACAGGACCTTAAGGCCGGGCAAACACTGCGATTAGAGGTCGCTTTAGACCGGATTTATGAGCGACAAGATGGATTTTGAAGTCGGGCAGCTCGATTGCTCATCTTTTGCCATACAGTCTAAAGGAAGTGACGATTGCCAATCACAGGATCAGCTACTACCAGTCAGATGAATTTCTGGCATTTTTCAAATTTTGCTCAGCCAACTGCACACTCTCGCACAGTGAGAGCAGAGCAATGAGCCGTTTCTCCTAAGTGCCTTTCACTGTTTTTGCATCTTTGATTGTGTGTCTCTACCCTGCATTTTAAACTGATCTCGTTATACATTTCTAAGTAAACATTTTTCTTAAACTCAAGAATGTTTCTTGAGTCACCGATTTGTGTCTACCATCTATGGCTTGACTGATACTTCTGACACCTGCAAATAGTATCACAGCTTCTGTATTTATACACTGTGGACAGAGCTCATTTCTGTGGTGTGCAATATGTTCAAAATAAGTTCAGATTGAAATCACTCTAGTGTGCAGGGGTTTTCAATTCACTCCTCGGTACCTGTCTGCACACCTGTCCCTTACTCCCCTTTAATCAGGCACCAACTACATAGACTTTTTCTCATAGCTTGAGTTCTGCAGACGTCAGACCGCCTGCACCCTCTGCACACTGTTGTTTTTTTCTTCTTCTAATATTTAATTTATTTCATATGACAAAAAACACATACAAGTACAACAACACCAACAACAACAACAAAACAAAGATGTATGAAAATGACACCCCAAAGCTTTTCGACATGCTGACACAAACATTAAGAGTAAACATTACATCAGCCCAACATTAAATAGCTGGTAATGACTTTATGGCTCTATAGCAGCCTCATAAAGGACCTCAGGGCTCCAAAAGAAAATGGTAGACCATGAGCCTTCAGACTATCGTCCTCAGCTGTTGCCAATAACAGTCTTTGTTTTAATCTTAGTGGCTCTCTCTCACATCCTCCTATGCCTCTTCAGTATTAATCCTACTAAATCTGACCCTCAACTCTCGACTTTATCGTAATAAAAAAGGTAAACATGGATGTCAGTGCTCCCTTAGTAAGAAACTAAGTTGTTTAAAAAATGCTAGTGTACAGCTTTATTATTTTCTAAAAGTACATTCCTCTGCCGATTGAAAGTTAACTGTAGCAAACAGAAACCCATAAAAGTTACTCAAAAATAAAAAAGGTCAACACACAAAGCAAATAATCATTTTAAAGTGTTTCTTTGAAATAATGATTGTGTCTGAAAAAACATATTGACATGTTTGATAAAAGTTCTCAAGCTGTTTTTGATTAACACAATGTGATCAGAGGAGGAAGAGGCCAGCAGACAGCTCAACCGTGCTGTCAACCGTCCGTCTCATAAAGAAAGCTTTTTGGTACTTATTTCTCCTCCTCCTCAGCCTCAGCCTTGTAGCCTTGTTAAGCTCGTGTCCCGTCTGAGGATGGATCGCTGCTGGTTCCTCTGTCCCATCAGCGGTGACCTTCAGCGGGACTCTGATGCAGTGGGACATCACCCAGCCTGGCAGCACCAGACGGGCCAACGCTGAGGCAAGGACGCGCCTCTGCTGAGGATCTATCACCCAAACAAACGGCCGCTTCGTGGAGGAGTGACGCAGAAATACATCAAACTCCAACACAACAGCAGGTCATGGCTGCAGGTGTTCCACACACTGGCTGTGTTATTGCACGGGAACAAAGGCCTGGTGATTTACACCATTTGTGCAAGTTTGCAAATGTCATGCTACTTGTTTGAGATGAGGATCTGTCCTTACTGGATGATGAGGAGAAAAAGATTCAAGTTTATTTTCCCTCCTGAAATCTTGAAACCTGACAAAGTATTGCTTAACTTTCTAATACAACTAAAAATGCAGACGTTCTTGATTTTGCCACGAGCTAAAGGATGCACAAAAAACTGGTGGGTAAAAAAATAGTAAAGAAGGTATTGCGACCTCTAATAATGCATCAGTTGCCCCAGCTACTGTACCGCTGTCTTGAGGTCCAATTCCCAAAGCACATTGCACTAAAGACAAACAGTAGCAGAGTTGTCCCATGAAGTTATGTCTTGTTTTTTGAGTTATAGTGAAGGCGAGCTGTCTTAACCATTTGTCTTTGCTGAGCAGAGCTCCGCTGTCACGCTGACAGAGCTACATTTTGTCCACGAACAGATGATGCCAGAAGGAGGGGGCGCTTTTTCCAATTTATTATAAAGTCTATATTCAACAGATGTGGAGCAAGTTTGATCTCTGAGAACAAAGCTTCCTTCCAGGAGTGAGCGGCTTGCCCAAATGAAATAAACACTCATAATTTTCCTCTGTAATGGCCCAGGGGCTTCATTAAAGTGAAACAGTCATTTCAATTGAATATTTAAGACTTTATTTACAGACTGTTTTTTAAGGTCATACAAACATGGAATCGTTGCCACGATCAGAGGAAAAGTTGAGGGCGGCATCCTTTATAAATACTGTGGTGCAGTTAAACTAGCCCCAAATGAAATGACTGCAGAATGGCATATCTTAATATGCCCAACAGCACCGGCGCATTTAACCCTTTGCATGTGCTTTGTGAATTAGACTGTGTCCTTTTTGTCTCATTTGCACAGGTTTAGCGGACACATATAATCCTTTTTTTGATTATTTTATTGTTTGTTTAAAAAAAAAAAAAAAAAAAAAAAAACTTCTAACACACGTGCAGGACAAAATCAGCAGAGATAAGTGGAACTGCTTTGTCAACAGGGGGCGCTAAACTTAACACAGACGAAAGGCTCCTAACAGTAGCTTAAGGTCCTGACACACCAAGCAGACAGCAAAGAACTAGTGGCAATGAAGGCCGCCTGTGGCGTCGGCACACAACGCCTTTTGTCTTGGAAAAAAGTTGCACTAGAACACACCGAAAAGACTACAGCTGACGGCCAACCCACCACGTACGTTTGGCAATAACTCTCCATGCCAGCAGGCGGCGGTAGTCTGTAATTGTCGTTCCAAAAAGGTGAAACCAGAAGAGGACGAGGAATAACGCGAATAAATAAACCGTTGACAATTTTCTCACTGCTGTCGCTCGACACTCGTAATATAGGTACTTCTAATCGAGAAAGAAAGTTGAAAATGACACTGGCATTGTCAGCCCTTGGTCTTTTCGTGGAACAAAAAAAGAAGAGACGCTTCCGTATTTCTTCTCGTACACTGGCTCTCCTGTTTTGCTTAGCTGAAAAGCCAATCAGAGAGATTCCTACCCCCAACTGTGCCAGCACCGGCTCACGCCGATTCAACATGTGGAATCAGCCAAAAAACGGCCAACTGGGGCCGATGGGTAGCGACGGAGCCGGACACACCGCAAAGACTAGGGTGACGACCGCTCACAGACGGACCGATGGCCGATGGTCTCCTTGGTGTGTCAGGGCTTTTAGAGATGAACTGGCAGGATATTTTTTTTGCCCAAATTCTATGCATTTAAAAGTTTATGGAGAATAATTAAATGTGTATATGTCATCAGATGACAGCCAAACAGGTGTAACAAGAATGCAATGCTGCTGGTATGTCAGGCTGCTTTTTGTAGGGTTTTATGTTTGATTTTACAACAATTGATTCATCTTTTGTTGTTTTCAAATGTTCTGTAGAAGTAATTTGAAGTAGGTTTCTGCACAGCTTCAGATGAATGAATGAACCAGCTTTGCCGTTTCATTAAAATAAGAGAAAATGTATGTTTCATAAAAAGAGTTGCTCAAATAAATTTAGAAAAAACAGAGAAAAAACAAGCTAAGAAAAAGACTACAATGATGTTGTTTTTTTAATTGAGCCCACAAACCACCATGCACTTTTTTTTTTTTTTTTCCCTTATTTTTCTGAAAGTACCCTCTCACAACCAAAGAGTCCATCAACACCACACTCAACAATGCAGAGAAGAGAGCGCCTGCAGGCTGGCATTTTTAAGAGTGCTTCATTTAGTCATTTTTCTGAGTATGCATTCACGAAACACTCCAAAGCATGGTCAAAATGTGCTAGGCTAGTGACAAGCAGGTACCATTAAAGAAATAAAGACACACACACACACACACACACACACACACACACACACACACTGTATCCCGGACATTTTTTGCAAACACAGTCCTAGTGCTCTCTCAGTTTGCCTCTCGGTTTGGCCGGCGTTTGATAAACTTCCCTTGACGCCTCGTATGATTAATGGCGGTTAACAGAATTGAATTAAGGTTAAGAAAGACATGGAGGGGCGGTCAGAGGGGAGGGAGGGGGCAAGGTAGCAAGTGCGGTAAATAACTTCTTTAGAGGAAATATACAGCGGCCCCTCCTCTGCGCCCTCTCCGCCATGCCAAGTAATTACTCGCCCCGGCCTCCTGTAATAATTCCTATTACAAGCAGAACGGAAGAGTCGGTAACTCAGCGCGCAGGACAAGGTGAAGGCAAGGCCACGGAGCAGCGGATCAATATTTCATTTACTCACCCTGCTTCACCATCCCGGGCCTGGATCAAATTCACCAACAGAGGCGGACGACGGAGGGAGAGAGAGAGAGAGAGGAAGAAAAAAGGAGAAAGAGAGAGAAGGAATAAGAAAAGAAACAAGGTCCATTGAAAACAACGACACAAGGCCTCTAATTTCCTCTGGGCTTTGGGTGTAGGAGGAGGAGGAGGATGAGGAGGAAGCACGTGCTCTGGAGATGGAGTTTGTGGAGGTCAGGTGTATTTTTGTGTGAATGTATAGCGATGCTCCCACAAGGTCGTCAATCACACACAAATATCAGAGAAAAAGCAAAGAATAAAAAATATAAAAAGGCGCACAGTCGCTCACAAGAAAAACACTCCGGAGTGTTATTGTCCTTGTGCTTGAATTTTCCGCGGCAATTCCTTTTTTTTTCCAGACTTGATTAAATGTAAAAAAAAAAGGTTAGAAGGCCTTCTGTTATAAAAGCATTTCAAACCTTGTAAAAGTTCCACGTGAACCTCTTTCTGTTGTAAAGAATGAGATATGCAAACAGAAATAGCTGTTGATTTCTTTATCGCTCTTTCTTCTTCCTTTCCTATTTATTTAGAAGACAAATCCTCGTCTGCAACTCCGTCAGATTTTAAATAAATAAAGCTCTCCATCAGCATGGCAGCCTGTTTTTTGAGGGATTCAATCCGGCGTTACTGAGTGACAGTTTGATACTCCTGGAAAAGCTGATCACTAAGAATCGCTTATCTCTGAGTGAGGGGGTTTATCGCCACATTAAGCAGAAAATCAGCAGGTTATCCAGTCAGATTAACCTGCTGATAGCGTCTGCCCCAACTTTAACAAGCTGGAGAGAAACTGAAAAACAACTATGTTGGTAAGGGGTGGATGTTAGACAACCTGTAAAACAGCAATAATCCATCATTTCAGTTCAATTGTTAGTAACCCAGGTAAGTCTTTAAAAATGGAAACGCCACAAGGGGAGGAGGGGTCTTGGAAGGCAAGGCATGAAGTCATAAGGAATGCCCCTTAAATCAAAGTATCTCAATGTGGGGATGGCATCCTCTGAAAAACTCAGTATTTGTAGTTTGTGTAGACCGCTCAGGCCAAACTGAAATGAGGCGGTCTGGTCGTCAGAGGATTCTCTGTTTGTGTCACCAGCTGTCCCCGTCCTCTCCATTTCATGACTAAGTTCCCTGTTGACATGACAACGACTTCAGCCAAAAGCAGTAAAACCTTTGCTGCATTTTGGCTGTTAGTTTACATGACGAAAGCGTTTCATTCATCCACCCATTATCTATACCGCTTTTCCCGTTCAGGGGCGTGGGGGCCTGGAGCCGATCCCAGCTGTTATTGGACGAGAGGCGGGGTACACCCTGGACTGGTCGCCAGTCAATCACAGGGCTGACATATAGAGACAGACAACCTGCCACACTCACATTCACACCTACGGGCAATTAAGAGTCAACAGTTAACCTAACAAGCATGTCTTAGGACTGTGGGAGGAAGTCCAAGTACCGGGAGAGAACCCACACATGCACACGGAGAACATGCAAACAGAGAGGCTCATATTCAACAGATTCGAACTAGGAACCTCCTTGCTGTGAGGCAACGGCAATTATCACTGCACCAGCGTGTAACCAACAGTGTTTCGGGTGCCTGAAAAGTTTTAAAAACATATCATGGTTCCATTCCTACCATACTAGGGCCTTCCTCAGTTTAATATCCTGAAACCACAAGCTTTACAAATCTGTCATTCAGCCAACATACAGTGTGATGCTAATTGTGGCATGATGCACACTTGCAATTATGTATATTTGCAATAAATATACAGCACCATTTAGCTGACAGAGCCTGGGTTTGAAATGCTAAACACTCTTTCATCAGGTTTTCTTTTTTTTAGTTTTGTTGTAAAGCTCTGCCGTGGGACCGCCGAGGTGTAAAAATCTTTTCAAATCTTGCTTCCTCTCCAAAACCAAAGCATCTCGTCTTCTGCTGCAGAGCTGATGGGGAGGCTCGGATCAATAAGCGGGAACACTCCTGACTTCCCCCGGTCTTCTCTGGCAATCGTTTCAGTCCTGTCCAGACCACAAAGGTCAGATTACCTGAGGAGAGGACGGCAGAGAGAGAGAGGCAGCTCATGCATTAAAGACCGAGGCGAGTTATGGGGTTTGGGGGCGAAGAAGGTGGAGGAGTGAATTTAATAAATAACAAATTCCCCTCAGCTCCACAGAGCCATGCTTTGTGTTTAATTGCGCTGTATTGATTTTTCCCTCTCTCTTTCTTCTCGTTCTTTGGCCGGGCATTGCTCTCATTTTGGAGCAATCAGGTGGCCAAGGTGGGCCTCGGAGCTGAATGTCATTTATTCTCCTCCACTTCCACCTCTTTCTCCACCATCTCACTCTCCTTTTTTTCTTCCATTTTCTCCCCCGTTCTCTCCCCTCACCTTCCTCGTGATGCCTTTTGTGTTTCCTACTTTCTGAAGCTCCTCAACTGTCAAGGTTATCTTAAAACGACTTCAGCCCCATTTGTGAGGCGTTGTGATGAAAATAAAGATTGCATCCACTGCCGAAAATGGTCTTTCTACTCACTACACTAGCATATTGTTATTCTTCATACTTATGAAGCTAGATGAAAGGGAGAAGAAATAAGTCACTGGCTAACAAATCTTTAGATCTAAGAGAAGCATTTCCACTCAGAATTCATGATGTGGTGAAAGAACGTTATTCTTTGCAAACAATAGAGACACACACTAAAGTAACTTGAACTTTTATCAGCGACATGAGTAACTTAACACACAACGGGGACAGTCTTTAATTACATCTTGCACAACTAAGTCCTCTAAGTGTTTATTATCGTAATTTCTTTGTCCTTTTCCCTCTTCAGCATCATCGCTCATGTTAATCAAAGTGTCAAAAAGTTTGCAAAATACTTCAAAAGGTGACTGAAAGGCTCTGTGGAAGCACAAAACACAAAATAACATAAAAATCCATCATGAAAAAATAATCACACTGAGTTGATCTAACTCGCCGTGTCAGCAGCCCTCACCTTTAAATAAGAGCGTGTGCTAAATTATGTGTTTTGAGCTGACAGGGGTTCAAGTTAAATGCCATGAATAAAGCTACAGTAACACAACCTCTGCTATGATAAATCAGGGAGAAAATCCCACATGTCAACAGTGCCTCGCTGGTGGACAGAGGTGTATATTTTCATCTAAAAGGAAAGCAATTTGCAGAGATCCTCCCCTTTAAAAGCTGACTTGACATTTCCTGCCATTATGAGCACAATGGGCTCTATTATAGAATGAATGGCAATTAAGCGCATGTGAAAATGTCAGGTGAATTACAGCCCGATGAGGCGAACCTGCTGACATGCGGTTACCATCAACCAATTTGATCCCCAGCCCGTCCATCCCACATCTCTGCTAATCTCCGTCTCCTACAACCACATTAAGAAGGGACGTTTTTATGCCCTGATTAAGAAACTTTCAGAGTTCAAATAACCAAAAAAATGTTTGCATATGAACCTAAACGTTCTGCAAATGATTTGATGAACAGTTACTTATCCAACAGACAACAATGTGTCAGTGAACCTTGTAAAAATATTGTGTCCCAAAATGCGGCATTCCTCAGGGCAGCTTTCTAGGACCTCTCAAATATTCACATGATCTTCCATATGTAATAAATAAAACAGGCATTGAGTGTGGATGATTCTACAATGTATGTTTATGCATAAACTTCCACCTAGCTTTCAGATAACCTTTATTTTGTTCTGACATTGCGATTAAAAATCAACTTCAGACACATGGAATCGCAGCTAGCTGCAGCATAACCCATTTTTTCACCTATTTCACTCTAAATGGGACAATAATTTCCAAAAGATGACCATCAAGCTGTATTGATTGAGACTTGGAACCATGGATTGGCGGTGTAGACATAAGCCCTATTTGCATGGGAAAAGTATTACCTGGGGACCTCTGGGAATTTGTAATAATTGTGGAGGATGTCTGTGTTTTTAATCCCGTGCCAATTGGCCATGTCTTTAATTTGAAAAGTAAAAGTTCCAGGGCAATTTACTCACATACTTTAGCCCACACAAGGGTCCTCTGATAATAGATATCCTGTTCTAATTAGCATCTATGTAAATTTAGGTGGTATTTTTTTTTGGGGGGGGGCTTTCTTGGCTTTTCTGCTCATTGTTTCTGCTCTAGAATAATGGAGGCTGTGCTGGACTTTGTAAATGAAGGTTTGGACAGCACTGTAGGGGCAAATTCAGTTGACTCATCTTGCTTCACAGTATGAAGACCGATTTGAGGAAGCAGCAAACTAAAATCCATCAAAAGAACCAGACGTTGAAGAGGGAATAATGTTCCTTTTGCATGTATTTGGTGCTAGTTGCTTGTCTGTTTGTAGAAGTGTAAGTGCACCGGATGTGGACGTCTTCTTCTTCTAATGAACGTCCGACAGGCTGTACGCTGTAGAGTGTGGTGCTGCCACCGGAGACAGGATGGTTATCATGCAGCGACTCAACGATTTCAATCAGAAAAGTCAGTAAATAGGAGGAAATTACAGGCTTACCAGAGGTCCCTGGGTTATGCTAATCCTGTATCTATGGGGCTGTGAACAGGTGATTTGCTCACTTTATCATCACGATTGCAATATTTTAACTTAAGAAAGATCCATTCAGATTCATGGTGCCGTTCACCCCTCTCTCTCCTGGCGAACTGCCAGCAGATGTTAAAATCAACGCTGTCATGTTTAGCACACTTAGAATCTGAAGAGATATTACTAAACACATTGGCCGGAGAGATTTCTCATCAGCATTACAACCTCTGACTCAAAATAAAGCCTTCTCTCCAGGTATAGGGAAGTATTTTCAATGACTGGTATTCAAAGGGTCTAAGATTTGTGGCTGATTTATTTCAAAATGGTGATTTTAAGTCATTCAATCAGCTCCAGACCAAATATAGAATGCCAAACAGCCGCTTCTTTGGTTTTCTCCAAGTTAGGCATTTTGTCCAATCAGATCTGATTATCCCCACTGATCAACCATTGTTGAGCTCAATTGAAAGTTTTCTTCTCAATTTTAGTTTAAATGCTCTCAACGACAGAAAAATAATTTATCTTTTTTATGACAAATTACATCCTATTAATTGTGATAGGGTTGAGAGAGCTAGGGAATTATGGGAAAGGGACTTGGAGATTGAACTGAGGCACTGAGGCATGGTCAGGTCCCTTTGTTTCAGCTAGGAAAATCTTTACATGTAATCGACTCAAAGAGAGCCAATACAGAATATTACATAGACTTCAGCGAACACTACAATTATTAAACAAAATTAATCCTCAGATCTCCGCCCTCTGTGTGAAGTGTAAAAAAGAAGTAGGAACTTACTATCACTGTGTTTGGCAATGTCCCTTAATATCCAGCTATTGGAATAATGTTGCCGAGGAGCTTGGCTTAATTTTTCACAGAACAATAAAACTAGAGCCAGCATAGTTTCTCCTGAACTTACCTACGCAACAGTTCTCTCTATCAACAGGACAGCTCGTTCTAATGGGTAAACTTCTGCTCCTAGCGAGGCGATGTATTCTGTTTCAGTGGATTCAGGAGAAGCCTCCATCAGTCACACAGTGGTACAGAGAAACATTTAAGGTTTTTCCTATTGAACGCCTCAGTGCTAAATTAAAGGGCAATGACAACCTATTTTATAATATTTGCAACCCTTCATAGATTATCTTCCCACTGATCTGGTTGGCTTATTGCAGAAAGGGTTCCCACACTTTATCTTCAAAAATACGTCATAGTCATCTTTGACATGTAATGTAGGTAGATAAGATTGTAACTGATATGATATATGTTATTATTGTTTAAAAAAAAAAATATATATATATATATATATATATATATATATATATATATATATATATATATATATATATATATATATATATATATATTTCTTTTTTTATTCAGTAATTTGGCTACATCTGTGCTGTCTTGTTCTGTGTTTGTTATGTGAAAAATGAATAAAATATATATTTAAAAAAAAAAGATAACAAAAAAAAGAAAGATCCATTCTAACTTACCATGTTCAGTAATATAAACCGTTCATAAGTCACAAGTTAGTTTTTTAGTATCCAAACTGTCTTTAACACTACAGGTGTGTCATTGGTCTAAAATGAATTTCTTGAATTTCCTCACTGGGGATCAATAAAGGATTATCTTGATAATAATAATAATAATAATTATAAGGCATTTTATTAGTCGGTGTCTTTCACGCCCCATAAGGTCACTTTACAGACACAGCAGTAAAAGAAGGGCGTGGTCAAAGAGAATAGGCTTATCTAAAAAGGTGTGCTTTGAGCTGTGATGGTGGAGGTGGGGAGGGAGTTGATGTCACGCATGGTTTGTGGGAGAGAGTTTCTGAGACGGGGGGGCTGCACGGCTAAAGAACGGAGGGTCCGGAGGGGGCTGAAGGAGATCTTATCTAAATGTAGCCCACAATGATTTAACCTAAATGATCAGCAAATCAAGGTGCCGTGCCATGACACCTGTCACTCATTTCCACGACTGAAGTGAATGAAGACGATGCTGTGGTGCTTGGGTTGTAAAAATGATCCCATTTCGATATATACACACATATACATATTTAACACACACACACACACACACACACACACACACACACACACACACACACACACACACACACAGGGAATTATTTTAGATTATTTTATAGCCAGTACTCTTTGGACATATATATGCGTATATAAATATGTGTGTGTGTGTGTGTGTGTGTGTGTGTGTGTGTGTGTGTGTGTCTCTGTGTGTGTGTGTGTGTGTGTGTGTGTGTGTGTCCATCCAAGGGATCAACACACACACACACACATACACACACACACACACACAGACACACACACTCACACTTAAACATAGTTGATGCCTTCATCGTTGCCCTCTTACCTCATACCGAGTCACTAATCTTCATCGACATATTTCCGATGAAATCTCTCTGTGGTCCCGCCTCTTTAATTATCCAAACAGGTCAAAGGTCACAGACACTTATCATGTGGCAAGGGATCAAAGGTCAGCCGGCAGGGTCACAAAGGTCAGGGCTCGGGGAGCAGAGAGAGGTTTCTGCTGCAGATCTGCTGCTTACTAACCAGACGTGATTAGTGTCAGCCATGAGGGATTTGATCACCGAGTGCAGCCAGCACCGCAAGGCCTGATGGGTAATTCAAGGCAGGTGGAGGGTGTATCTGACGAGGAAATGAAACTTTGATGGGTGAGGAGAATTACTATGGAAGCAAAGGCTTCATTTTATCTTCTCTGGGAAGTTTTTTACAGTACAGATCTATCATCTCAGTGAATATGAGAAAAATGTTGGAATCAAAGTACATAAAATGAAATGACTTACACTCCGGATTTTGTGCAAATCTGCTGTTGTTTGAAAACTGTTTGCATGGAGAGTATTTGGATGTGTATTCCACTGTAATCACGAGGTGTATGGGCTGTGGCTTGATGGCTAATTTATGACATGCTCATCGAGATTTAAGGTTTGTAAGGTTACAAACTTGTGAAGCCAACTTGAAGAGCGACAATGAAACTTCTTTGGCATAAAATGGATTTGTTTATTTATTTATTTGTATGCATACCTGAGACATAATTTGGGCTTAAATCTGCCAAACATGAGACAACAATGACAACAGATAACGCACAACGATGCAGCCTAACATCACGCCTCAATCTGTCATGAATAATATCTGCAGGGATGTACACTCTGCTTCTTGCTCGGTCACGCTCGCTTTTTCTCTCCTTAGCTTCTTCCGTCACAGTAGAGATACGGGTTAGCCAGAGCACTTTTATAACTGAAGGCTTGTGTGTGCATAAAGTCCTAATGCACTTCCGAGATTTTTTAAAATATTTTGTTGTGTTGTCTGATTTTTCAAATTAGTTTTCGTTTATGTTTTATGGTGATGTTGTCCTTGGGTTTCTTGTCTTCTCTTTGCTCTTGCTGCAATGCAAATTTCCCCTTGTGGGACAATGAAGAATCTGAATCTGAATCTGAGATGACCTCTGCCCTCGCTGCCATCGTTACAAACTATCAGTTTACTACTAAAGTTGATGGGGCCGATTTCTGGACATAGGAGAGACGCCATTCTCCCTGTTGAAAGTTATTGTGCTATTGAAACAACCTATGAAACTAATATTTTAAGGTAAAAAAATTAACTTTGCAATCAGTGCGGTCACCTCCTGAAACGTTGCTTTACCTCTTCATAAAGAAGTTACAGGGCAACATTGTTGAGGCAATAAGCATTTACATTTGTAGAAATACGAATTGACATTTTCATTTGTAGGCATCAAATGCGTGAAGAAAAACAGTGGAAAGCTTTCATTGAAGCACTGCGTTCAACTGCTTAGCCTCACCAAATTTAACACACACACACACACACACACACACACACACACACACACACACACACACACACACACTTTTAATTGACTTTGCCTTGATTTAATTACCTTCAGTAACAACCTGTCTCAGTTTGAATTTACCGCACCCACCTTCCCATCCCATCTTAACCCCATTGCATTTCCCACTAAACACACACACACACACACACACACACACACACACACACACACACGCACACGCACACGCACACGCACGCACACACACACACACACACACACACACACAGGCACAGATTTTCTGGGAACATAACAGAGGACAGGATAGGAACATACTGTAGACACACACACACACACACACACACACACACACACACACACACACACACACACACACACACACACAGATGCCAACCTAACACACAGTGATCAAAGCCGACAGCAACGACAGGTAGAGGCACAGCAGCCAATCAGAGCGGAGCATCAGTGGTGACCTTGCTGAGCTGCAGCTGATTGGTGGTGTCAGAGCTGTCAGTCATGTCCCGAACCTTTTGACAGGAGACAGACAAAGCTGTGTGTGTGTGTGTGTGTGTGTGTGAGTTAGCATGTGTGTGTGAGTGAGTGGAGGCATTACAGAGACATTGATTTTTTTATTAATCTCCAATAAAAGGAAGAAATAAAGTCATTTGCATAATTAAATCTCCTTTTTTTTTGAATTCCTTTTCATCCTTTTAGAATTTCTTTGAGCACCTGTGCTTCTCTTTTGATGTCTTATTCATTTGTTTTTTTGTCTTAATCACCTCATTCATACATAAAGTTTATCTGCTCAAGGTAAAGATATGAAAGATTCATACACACACACACACACACACACACACACACACACACACACACACACATACCAGAGCAGAAAACGATGTGAATCTTTCAGCCTCTCTTTCAGCAGTCAACAGGGCCAAACACACCAAATTGTAAGCGGGCAATTATTAGTGTGTGTTTCTTTATTCTGCGCGCCATCAGAGAGATTATGAGAATAATCGGCTTAATGAGCCTCAAACTAAAGATGGGATCCAGATCCCCCCAGGGGGGCGAGCTATTGTACAAAGGGCCAGAAGCCTACACATGACGGTGATGTCAGACAACCCCTCTGCTCAAATACCGTTTCCTGAAACACAAATCACTGCAGCACGCTTTGTTGTACATCTGTGTCTGATTTGTTTCATGTGTGATGAGCAAGATGTGTATTTGGTGCTTCGAGGTTAAATCTGCTTCTGACAGAGATTTTCTGTGTTTTGGTGGGTGGTCTACCATCACAACATACAATAATGTTGTGTTATGTTCTTGTTTAGTTTTGTCCTTATTATACTCCATTTACATTTAGTTCCTGAGTTCTTTCTCCAAAGGCGCTGGTGGGTGGTGTGCACGTCCCATGTGTGGAGACTGTAGTCCTCCAAGCGGGGGGCCCTGTTTTTCCACTTATTTAGCAGGACATTTATCGGGGGCTTTCACACATGCAGAAAACTCCTGAAAAACTCCAGATATTTCCAGGAGGAGGAGCTGTACGTCACAGAGCCTTTGCTAGTGTTTGTAGTTCCTTTAGCTGCCTTCCTGTTTTTATTCCCATGTTGTTGTTTTTTAATTGATGTAATTGTTTTTATTTTTAACTCTGTAGCACTTTGAGTTCTAAAGTGCATTACAAATTAAATTCCAATTTTTCAAATCTTTCCTCACTATTCCACAGTCAGTTTTAATTTCAGTGTGATCGCTGTGACCCTCCTCCTCCCCTGTCACCTCCAGTCCAGCTCAGCAGAGTTCAGATACAGCCTCAGAAACCCACTCCTCATCACATCCTGTATTCTTCTATCACCACCACCACCAGGGTCTAGACTCCATAGGGGGGTATCCTATCCTGCTGTTGGCCTCGCTACCCCTCTCAGTGCATCATGATGGAGTCTAATCCCCAAAGACATTGCATATTTATCTTTTTCTAAACTGTTAAATACATCATTGTAAACTCCTGACTGAAATAATTGTTTCATGGAATACATTTACTAACTCTGCATTCATTGTACTGTTTGTTAGTTTTATAAATAAAACCAGTTGTTTGTCTTCTATGATGAACTAAAATATACTGTAAGAAGGTCTGAGGAGGTACTAACCATCACAGTCTTGAAATAAAACCTTAATGTGCCTCAAAAGGTTTAAGGAATTATCTCTCAAATGGAAATGATGGAAATGAAAATGACATGGGCTGTTTTCTGCTTCCTGTGCTGCTGCAGCTGCTGGACGGTCGGTCCGATCTGCACCTCTGCTGACGGAGCTGTCAGGAGCTCAGTGCTCTGCAGTACATTGACATTTTATCACTGCAACTAGGATTACAGTGGACCTTTTATTTCCTTTGATAGTGTGACAGCCGGCTGACATTTTCCCTTCACCAGCACAGAGAAGCCCGCAAACGCACTAAAAGCCTCTGTCTCACGGGTATAAAAAAAATGAGACTTTTCAGACGCAGAATGCAGGTAGGTTTTTGTGTATGGTGCCACTTTGCACTGTTTTCGGGGTAGAAAATAACTTTCTTATCAGTTAAGAAGCTTTTAGAGGACTTGTGACCATCTAAAAAATCTCTACTTCTGCCCTACGTTCAAGAGGAAGGTAAAGGGACCTTTTTTTAAAATGAACTTTTCGCTGCAATTTAGTAATTTTGTAAACATCTTTCTGGTTAAAAAAAAAAAAAAAGCCCAAACTTAAAATGCTCCCCTTTTTATCCTCAGAAAATCAATCAAAAACTTCTAATGATGCACATATTCAGAGTCCAAGATGTCATCTTTTCTGCTTTGAATGCAATGTTTTGACAAACTTTCCAATATTTTGCTCTTAAATGAAAATACAATACAAGTTAAATGATGCAGCGTTGATGTAATTCCTTGTGTTGGTCTAGTTATTCATATTCCTCTGCTAAACGTCCAGTTATGTCATGCTAATGAATACATCTTCCTGTCTTCTCGTACAGAGGAAAGTGAGACATATCAGGAGCAGGAGAGCAGGGTTAAAGGGGGTGTGGAGAGTGTAAATCTATTTTTAGTCTGACGGGGAACATATGAACCCGCTGAGAGCTGACTGGTCTTGTAAAAGAGGTTAGAGGCTGTTTAATAGTGTGACTCTGACAGCCATGAGGTCATCAGAAAGAGGCAGAGAGGAGCAGGGAAGGGGAGGGTGGAAAGAACCTGGCAGGACTTCATGGAGATCGGAAAAACCCCTGACATTGGATATGTTCAGCACCACTTAAGAGGCTGCATCCTTCGAAGGGCGCATTGGAAGTCCAATAATGTAAGAGCAGCGCATTGAAGGTGAAGGCGTCTTCAAATGCGACCCACAAATCTCCATTCCCACGGCCAACAAAGGATTCATTGCACGCCAATTCCAATGAGCTGGCGACCACTCCAGGGGTGGGGTCAAAAGTTAGCGATTTCAACTCAACCAACTCCAACCCGAGCTGCCACGACTTCCGCCACAAATCATCTTTAATGTTAGTTATGTTGGCGAGTTACGGTGCAGCTGTCGAGATTGCTTGCTGACGGGCACAGTGCATGGAAACGAAAGAGTAAAGGCAGGGACAGCTGGTGACTCCAACGGGGAAGCCAATGTGGACTAGTAATTCAAAAAGGTTAAAAAAACAAAACAAGGCACACCTCGGAAATTAGTGAAATGATTTCACTGTCAGTTTCTGGTGTGACCAACATTTGCCTCACGCAGCGAAACACATCAAACTAATTGTGTCATCAGCTGTGGGGGGGGGGGTCTCAGACGATCTTGCAGCTGAATCTTAGATCTTTTCCTGGACTATGTATGAATCTGTTGTTGTCATTAAATATCCTGTTTGTCAACAGCTTGTGACAGTTCAGTGGTCAATGGCGAGCTTTAAAGTCTAAAACAACGCTTGAATTACAACGACAGAGCAGTGACTTCCTGCAGCACAGATGGGGATCAGAAAGGGAAACATTATGTAGTGACACATTCATGATGTCCACTAACTGATCACCTGTTTAGCCCGAGGCTTTAAGGTCAGATGGATTTTTTTTGGAGCCCGCTTCGATAGTCGTCTCTTTACAACTCATTGATGCTTTCTGGTGATGTCATGTGACCTTCTGACCTGCCCACTGTTTTAAAGCTCTAATTAGCTATTGACCTCATCTCCTCCCACATCACCCCTTACACCCAGCATGACCCCGCTGACCCCGGCGGTGAGGTCACATGCCTGTTGACATCACCGATCATCACTCTTCCTTCTCACTATTTTAATGTGTCTGAAAAATAAGTGAGTGAGGGAAAGTCATTTGTTTGTTTTTCCCTTAAGTCTTTAATGTTTTGCGCCATCAGAATCATCGACCTTATGAAAGAAGAAACATGAAGTCAATGCAAACATCCCTTAAACCTGCATTTCATTTTTTCTTATTGCCAGAAAGCAGCGACACACATGATTGCAAAAAGAAGAAAGACGAAATTCTCAGTCTATTAGAAAACACAACCCTGTCACGGCCCTTCCTGTATTGTCCTTTCATTTTTGTATTTTGTGGAGGTTGTCTGTATTCCTGTGCGAGTGAGTGCTCTGTCGACCTGGTGAATCTTTGGTCGTCCTCTGTGCTTGAGTGCGAGAGTGTGATCTGTCTGTGTTGTAGATCTTTGTTGCCGCAAATAATCAAAGTGTTCCAACCAAGTGGCTACCAACACATGAAGTCAATGCAGAAATGCAAAATCCTGCAAGTCGTTGAGTGTCACACACACACACCACAGCCAAAAAAGCAGTTTCTACAGCATAAATAAATGGTGCCACTTTGCACTGTTTTTGGAGAAGAAAATAACTTTCTTATCTCATCTCTCAGCCTGTCGTTATGTTGACTGAAAGTTAGACTGAGGCAGGATTTCCAAAGGTGTCTTATGTGGCTCAGGCTTCGTCCATAGATATTTACAGTCTTTGGTTCCAAATAACAGCAGCAGCTCCATTCTGTCTTTGGCCTACAAAGTTCTTATTCTTCAAACTTGAGATTCAATAAGTTTTGCCAGGGTTCTCTGTGTGAGGTTCGAGGTGAGTTGCCTTTTTTGTTCCAGTTTTCTCTTGTTTTTTTTCTATCTTAAAACGTTCAAACTTACTCCGAGTGTTAAAACTTCCAACAGGGAGAAAAGAGTTTTTCCCACATGTCCACAGATCGCCTCGGTTGTCTGCTTAAGGCATTTTGTAAGTTTGGCAGTGGGCCGCGGTTCTCTCACATACAGCTTTTTCGGCACCAGTTAACCCGTCCCATTTATATTTAATATAAAGGCTGAGGCTAAGAGACAGAAGGAGGACTGTGACAAATACAGCTAAGAAGAGAATAAGAGAGAGTAACCGAGCATGAAGCCGGGTGTACATTCCTTCAGATATTTTTCATTAAAGACTGCGATGTAAGGCTGTATCGTTACTGGTGTCACTGATGTCTCACAACCGAGTGCTGAACACTTGTCTTCCAAAGTCTGAGCGCAGCAGGTGAGTTTAAGACCTCCTCCTTCCAGGTCAGAGGTATAACTCGACAAAGGTGAGTCTGTTTCCCCCTCGAGTCCGGCAGAGAGGATGCAGACAGACTGACAGTATGCTGTGTGTATGTAAAATGATAGTCTGGTATTCAGAGAGAGGAGATGGACAGATGGGTCATCCATCCACACCCTGACATTACAGACAGAGAGAACAACAGAGAGGAAACGTTGGATTAGATGCACTAGAAGTTCGGTCTCACTGTCAAGACTTTTTAAGACAGTGAGTCAGGGGTGGGTGGGTTTAGTACAAGTAGTAAAAAAAGGTGGATAAAGTGATTTAAATGAAACTTGTACTACCATTCAATTATAAACCAATCATCTTCTATCGATCTTGAAGGTACCTTGTAAGTCAATTTTCAAGCATTAAAGGTATAAAATGTGACTTTTCAGAGGAGATGTCCAGTAGATTTCACACTTAAGCACCAGTCTCTCAAACCAAAACAAAGCTGTCCCTTCAGCGCACGCCTTTACTCCTCCCCCAACCCTCTCTTTCCCCAAATCACACATACTCAGTGTGAGTCAAAATGTATGTTCTTCTGTTTGGAACGTCTATTGGTTCTCCTTGAGTTGTACTTTTGCGACATAACTCAACCATTACGCCTCCACTATCAGCATCCCTGAGTGGACGGGGCTGTCTCTCTTAAAGAGATAGTACAGTGGATAGAGTTGGAAATCAGGGGGAGAGAGCGGGGAATGACATGCAGCAAAGTAGCCACAGGTCAGACTCAAACCTGGGTCTGCAGCCTCCGTACCCAACCACTAGGCCACTGGTGCCTCAAAACAATGTTGTTGTGTAAACTATAGGAGTCAATACGCAACACGACTCAGTGTTGTGTAAACATGTCCTGAAAAAATGTTTCTCAGTTTTATCATGCAGGCAAATTTCCATTAAAACATCTTTTTAAGAGGCAGAAACCTTTGAGTAAAGCCAGTCTCTGCCAGACTTGGGGAACAGTCGTCTTCTTTCAATGGATGTGTTGAGAAAATGGGATGACTGGAGAGACGGTATGAGAGAAGTGTTTCAGAAAATTGAGGTGCTGGTGGCGCAGTGGTTAGTGCACATGCCCCATGTATGCTGTAGTCCTCAAAGTGGGCGGCCCAGGTTCAAATCCAGCCTGTGGCTCCTTTCCCACATGTCATTCCCTACTCCCTCTCTCCCTGATTTCAAGCTCTATTTACTGTCCTGTCTCTCCATTAAAGGCACAAAAAAGCCCAAAAGATAATCAGACAGACAAAAAGACAGACAATAAGTGTCCATAGCATATTGCCTCACAAAATGTTGCAATGCTCTCTGTATAGATGTTTTCTCCACCCCAACCATTCAAGTTGCCCTGAAGTTTGATTTCATTGTGGCTTTGAAAAAAAAAACCAACCCACTGTTCTGTAGGAATGGCTCTTTTCTCCCCACCTTGGAACTCCTCTGTGACCTGAAGCCACAATAAAGCGGCCAAAATGGGAACTATAGACCATATGTGTGTGTTTTCCAGTGTGTGTATGTGTGTGTGTGTGTGTGTGTGTGTGTGTGTTAGGGGAGGTGAGATGGGTGCTGAGTTACACTGTCAGGGTCACCTCTGCAGCCCCTTGTGAACACCCCTCACAATACGCCACCTTGAGGTAACAAAGAGTCCATTGTTTGAGCAGACAATGCTGTCTGAAGGACAGGGTTAAAGGGGCCGAGGGGGCAGGAGAGGGAGAGGGGATGTGGAAGAGGGGACAGTGGGGGGGCTCAGCACCTGGTAACAGTGTATGGATAGGAGCTGGAAGTGTGTGTGTGTGTGTGTGTGTGTGTGTGTGTGTGTGTGTGTGTGTGTGTGTGTGTGTGTGTGTGTGTGTGTGTGTATATGTGTGTGTGTGGGGGGCGTCACAGTCCATTGGTCAGCAGTGGCAGTGTTTAGGCGGGTAGAGGGAACATGAAGCACTGGTGTAGAGCAGGACCGCTGACCTGAGGCAGGCGTTCCCAAGCTGTGGTCTGGGATCCAGCAGGGGGCCATCAGAGGGCGTAGTTAGTTAAAACCACTGAAGGTAGGAAGGAAATCAGGAAGACACACACATTAAGAGCAGCTGGGTGTCCCCCCCTTCTGTTTGGGAATTAGGATTCACAAAATAAGCAGGAGAATGTTCCATTAACGTGGTCAGCATCTGAAATCCCACCATCTTTCTTCTTCCTAAAAAAAAAAAAACGTAGGACTATATGAGTGTGTAGAATCACATGGACTCATTTGGATGTGGCTAGAGTAATGGGAGACCAATAAAACCGGTTTTGGTGACTGTCAGGGGCAATGGATAAATCATACAAACACCAGGAGACCAGAGTTCTATTCAATACAAAAGTCAATGTTTACTTCACTTAAGTTATGTGCTTTGCATCTAAAGCAGAGTAACCTATTAAATGCATGGTTATATTGTAAGTTTATTTTATTTTTTTAACTCTTTCTTTATACTTTTCCTTTATAATTGTACAGCAATATTGCCAACAGTTGGTCATCACAAGTGAACACAATGTAACCAAGAAGGGTTGGAGCCCGTATCTTATCATACTGGGACTTATTTTCCACATTTCTTTATCTCGTACTACTGGGTATGTTTGTGGACGTGTTGCCTTCCAGCAGTAATTCAAGAGAAGTATCAAAGGGTCTTAGTTGATGGCACAAATAAAAAACCTTATGGAGTCATGGTTGAAGGAGTTGCGGATTTAAAGGGTATGTCAAGGATCAAGCAGCGAACAACTGAACTTAAACGTACAAGGTAGCTCCTTAAAGCTCTTCATGTGACATTTTTATATTTGTCTAATTTGATAATAAAGAAAATATCAATGTCTTTTCAAACATCGTATATGCAACAGAGTCTGACTCCCCCCTTTAAATCAAAGATCTTTGTATTCTTCAGGGCTTCACACATGCAACACTCACACATGTTCATGTAGGTTTTGCTCTCTCCATTCAGAAACTTCAAACTGCACAATTAAGCTTATATGAGCAGTTCAAACATACACTCCATATGGCCTCCAGTTGACTGCATTATACATACAACAAAGATCCAAACATGGAAACATGTCAAGTATTTGACACACACACGCACACACACACGCACACACACACACACACATGCATGCACGCATACGAACTCCCCGACTCACCACTACACTCAGGGCCGCAAAACAAATATATCCCATTACTGCTTGGAAATAATGGGCCCATTTTTCTCCCACACAGAGGTCTTTATGAATAGTGTATAAACCCGGCCACGCGTTGGATCCTTGGGGGAGGGAGTCGGAAGGGGAGGGGGAGGGAGGTGACACTGCCATGGGAAGAGAGAGAAGAGCTCAAACATATTTCTGCCTTTTATCCTCCCTGATAAAGAACTTCCACTTATACAAACATACACATGCACTCATACGGGGTTTGATTTTTTTCCTGCAAGACATCAGAGTGCTTAAAAGCTCCGTCTAAACATAGACCCAAGGCCAACAGTGAGTGCTGTGGTCATGAATGGAGCTCCACCATCGCTGCACACTGGTGCCCGTACGGCAGCAGCATCAGCCACAAAAGCTGCTTCTGTGTGCAGGAAAAAAAAAAAAAAGTGCTGTATGCACTTTGTTGCTTTTCCCCTTCAAATAACAGTAATGGCTGAATATGCCTCGTGCGTATAGTTGCCTATTATTTATCAAAAGAAAATGCAGAAATTCCAGCATGTTTTATTGGCAGAGCATGGTAAGATGTTGTGTTTGGGGATTACTGCAGGTGTCAGTGTCTCTCGCCCTCTCTCTCTCTCTCTCTCTCCCTGTCTTGTCCATGGTGTTGTAAAAAAAGCCCTTTGTTGTGCTCTGCAGTATAAATCATTTACAGGCTTTGCATAAATTTGTGTAATCTCCTTCATGGGGGCTGGGCAGCATATCTGATGCACTCACTGGGAAGCAAGGGGTGGAGGAGTTAGTGTTGACTCTGTGTGTGTGTGTGTGTGTGTGTGTGTGTGTGTGTGTGTGTGTGTGCACTGTAAAAAAAAAAAAAACCTAGTTGTTGTAACTTAAGAAGGTAGTGTCCAGGCTGCCTTAACATTTTAAGTTGACTGAACTTCAAAAGAAAAGTTTGTGATTATTCCAATGAAATACAATTTTCTAGTCAAATAAGCTTGACATCAAGTACCGGCCGCCGGCTAGGCTGCTGCAGCCGGCGGCGGTGAGGACGAGGAGCCCGGGGCATGCCAGAGCTGTTGGGACGGTTGATGCCTTGCTCAGAGGCCCCTTGGCTGTACTCAGGAAGTGACATGGCACCTCTCCAAATTCCAAGCTTTGGTCTGCAGAGACTCAGTCTTTGTCTGACAATAAAGAGCAATCGATCAATGTGAACACTATAGTGTTCCGATTTGTAATTGTGGAAATGCTGTTTTATTCAGGTACAGGCAGATCCCACAAACTGTAGTATTGTTGTTGCTAAGAAGAGGGTTATCCTGTTTTGATCAGAGTTGCTCTAACACCAAGAATTGATGAACTGCTTGAAAGGCACAGAGTGCGGCTCTGCCTCCATGGTGGCGTATGTATCCGTATTTTAAAACATTCTACAGCTGTGATTTATACAGAGAAATGGGAATCAAATTAATGATGAAATATCTGTTTCACAGCCAAGACAAAAGCCGCATGAAGGTGATTACACCAAACAAGACGACTGTCAGGTATTTGTACAAACGCTTTTAGAGAACTGTGATATGTGATTTTTACGAGGTTGTTCTGAACTCAACATAACGCTTTACGATTTTTCAGATCAACTCGCTGCAAATACGATTTCTACCCTCGATGACTGTTTGTTACTCTCTGGATGTGTCTTCAGTCTCACCCAGACAAGAATAATCATGGTAAACAATCAACACTTGTTACAGTGATAAATGGATCTTGCATGCATTAAATGTAAAGATTTCTGCTCATTTAAGTAACATATTTCACTCCTTCTGATTTCGCACTCCAAGATGCCATAGTGCCAACATGCTCTTCCTCAGTTGGCTCGAATAGTCACTTAATAAATCTTTCAAACGGGAGCTTCTTTTTGTGCAGACCTTGCTTTTACTTTCCTTGCCTTGCCTGCTCAATAACTACTCAAGAATGTGATAAAAGTTTGAACATACTAAGCCGTCTTTGTTTTTCTTTTGTTTTTTTGTTTCTCAACATTAGTCGAAGAGAGACGATTTCTTCTGTCGTCGTCAGATGCTTCACAGAGGCTTTGCCCGAGAACAGGTACTTCACTTTCTTTTGATGCATTTCTATGTTTCTTCCATTTTGTAAAATATTTTTTTTTACTATTTTGATTTAGTTGACTTCTCTTTGATTCCCAGACTCAGCAGACCACCAAGTGTACCATCACATTTGAGCTGGGTTTAGAGGTAAGTGTCTGACTGACTGTCCGCCTGTCTATCTGTCTATCTCGGATGTATTGTACTCTGTAATAAAAATTTTATTAATGTGTTATTCTGTGAAGAAAGATATTTTCTGATTCACATTTATTTCAACTTTATTTCGTATTGCACTGTATCAAAAATGGTTTTACAATCATTATTAGTGATGCAGCTTCCACGTTGAGCTTTTTTCCCTTTTTTGTAGTATTATATTAAATTGAACAATGCTTTTGGATTAAAAAGGAATGCAAAATGGGATACACATATATGTAAATTCAGGTGTCTATAACTTAAAAGTCACATATTATGCAAAATACACTTTAAGATTTTCTTACTCTAATATGTGTCCCTAGTCTGTCTAAAAAAAAAACAGTTATTAGAAAGTAAATACTCTTCTTTTGCCTGCTCCACAGAAAGAAAAAAAACACATCCTTTTATCACCGCTTTCTTCAGGAACTGCGTCCGGACTACGGCTGCTTTCAGTGCTACTGCAGGCTAACCACTGGAGTTGTGCAGCTCCAGATGTTTCTCCTCCATTCCTGACGTCAGCCTCGTCATCGTCTTCTGTCAGTGATGAAGCCGCGACGGACTTGTCCCTCGCACGTCATTTTGCGTCCATTCCATTAACTTTCTATGTACTTCTGTAGCGCGACTGATTAAATTTGCGTTTGGTTTGTACACAGCAAATTACTCATGGTGTAATGTTTAAACTTATAAAGCAAATGGACTGTTTAAAAACAAACAAATAAACTGTATGTAAGTTTATGTTACTTTCACTAATGTCATAATGCGATAAATCATGTTGTCAGGAATTAGGACGGTGATATGTTTCTCTATCCATATTTAGTAGCACTTTTAGTTTACACATTGTATTTGAGACAGAGAGATACTGCTTTGTGGTGATGTATCTGTGAATTAAACTGCTGAACTGTATATCTTTGCTGCCTCGTCCAGCTTATTCATTTATCACTGATGTTTTTCTGACTGCATCTTAAGCTGGTTCTGGCTGTAATCATTCAAATTGAAACGACTTTGACAGGGAATTGTATGGAGTGTGACGTTCTTCATGCTGGACAAAGAGCTTATTGATCAGTGGAGAGCAATATCCTGCCTCATGACGAGCTTCTTCTGCAGTATATCAAGGTAAGACAACACCACTGCTGGAAAATTAACACTAGTGCCCTCAAATGTATTGATATTTTTCTGCTGTGAAGTTAAACAACGTACGACTTGCATTCACTTATTTTCAGGATTGTAACCCTTTAAATGCTAGGTTATTAGTTGAATAGTGATCAGAGTCTTGGATATGTGAAAGACTAGCAACAAAGTTGATTTGATTGCATTAGTCTTTTTTATTTACCCTCTGGTGGCCAAAATGTACACACAAAATCATTCATATTTGCTTTTGTATTTTGCTGTTTTTCTGTATTTGTTTTCTGCTCTTTTTCTGCTTTTGACGGGAGGGAAAGAGGGAAAGAGGGAAAGCTCGCCCCCGGTCTCAGGGGTGTGTGAGAGACAGGAGGCTTTGGGAGAAATCTCCAAAAAACACATTTAACAGTTATTTAATAGTGGTAAATTAGAATCACTTTTTCAAAGTTGGAAAACTTTCAGTTAGTTGAGGTGATGTATAATTATAAATTATAAACATATAATATTGAGTTAAAAAAACATTTTCATACACTTGTAGTAAAACTAACTTAGAATTTTATGTTATCATGACTTTTTGTGTTTACTCTGTGTGTGTGTGTGTGTGTGCGTGTGCGCGTGTGGGTGTGCGTGTGCTTGTGCTAGGCTGACATGCATGCTGCGTGGAAACAGAAACCTGAACACAGTTAGTTATGGTATCACATGCAACATGCTTTACATGTAACATGTGTGAGGAAACACAGTCACATTCCATTCCTGCAGCTCTTCATACACAAAAGAATATTTTTCTGTCAAACTTGTACTCAGTCTACCTGAAGCTAACATACTTCTATACATTTTATTGTACCCGTTTTGCCCATGGTAACAAGTACAGTTCAGTTGTTTTCTCAAGGTTGTCTCCTCGACTTATTTATCTCCTCATCTTCGGATAACAATACTTGGTTTCCCATGACAACAAGTTTATTTCTCACGATCTCAACAAAATGACTGAAATCAACTGATTATTAGTGGAAAAAGAGGAGTAACATAAAATGCAAGGATGCATGTCCTCTTAGGGCTTCCGTAGAAAACAGGGGCCGATTTGCCTTCGATATAGATTAAAGGGTAATGATGATTAATGTTCTCATGCTTATCCTGTTTTGCTTTGTTTCTCAAGCGTTTTTGTAACTTGTGTTTTTAAAGGTATTACCCGATGCTTCCATGATGAATACCGTTTATCATCGCTGTCATTGGGTATAATGGTAAATGGACTTGAGTTTGTAAAGTGCTTTTGTAGTTATTTGACTTCTAAAAACAATTTTACACCACAGGTCACACCTACACATTCACACACTGATGCTAGAGGCTGCTGTGTGAAGTGATGATCAGCATTAGGTAATCCCATTTATACACATTCATATGCAGCTGAAGAAGCAGCAAGAGCATCTTCGGGTTCTTCAAGTGTCTTGCCCAAGGACACATCGGACATGTGGCTGCAGGAGCTGGGTATTGAACTCCCAACGTTTCGGTTGAGAGACGACCGACTCCACCACTAATCCACAGCCACCCCAGGCAACATGGTATGAAGCAAACTGCACCCTGGAGGTCGCCAGTCACACTTCATGAATACATTTTACCGTTTTTATGACTTTTGTTTGTATTTGGTACTCAAAAGAACAAGTTGTTTTAAATGCTGCAAATAACAACACAGCAGTTTATGGGAGAAGACATAATCACTGAATTCAACCCAAAAGAAAAGTGAAAGTGCAGATCAATGACAAATTCTGTGATTATGGAAACAAGTTTGATGTGCGGACAAATAACAAGAACACCTTGATCTGACATTTTCAGTTTTATCACTTGCACGACGCCATCAATGCATGCTCGCATCACACTCCTGATCTCTGATAAACATAAAATAAGGGGAAACCTTTTGTTTTCTTGTGATTGTGGGTTGATTAACTTGTTTTCGGGAGATAACGGAATAATTAACCCGTGATCCCGAGATAACGACGTCAAAAAATAATTGCAAGGAAATCCTTTTCCTGCTCCAACAATGAACACAGATTACTTTAAGGTTTTTTAAACCACACATTTGTTTTCATGTTGCCTCTGACATTTTTGTGCTGTTGTGAACTTTATCGCTCAAAATAAATCCTCAGTTACTTCCTGATGCTCCCCGATACAACGCCAGCCTTCTCGCCGTTATTCCATCTAAGTGAGTTTTATTTGAATGGAGAGCTCATTCCAGTAAAACCACTATGGCTGCTGTCACTGTGTCCTTGCAGTTGTTCCATTATTCACCGGACACAGAGGAGCTGCAGATTTTTTTTGTGTCTCTGGATGACATCACTGTTTATCCCTCTGTCCTTCAGTTTTAATGAAATACAGCAAAATTCATTAATCACACAATAACTGAGCTGCACTATATTACAGGAGCAAGATTAAAACTATTGATGAAAGTGGATTTTCGCTGAAAAAAAATCTATTCAAAGTGTGGGACTGCATGCAGAGCTGGAGTCGCCTTCACTTGGCAAAATGACACTTTTGAAGTCTTGATAGTTAATATTGTAAAGATGTCAATTTAATTAACTTTTCGAGACATTATTTGCCCCTTAACAGATATTCCTCACATCATATTTTCTCATATATCTCTCACACCGTCAATTTATATCGCTGCGGTGACACACACACACACACACACACACACACACACACACACACACACACACACAGATTCACACTCCTCCCCGGTGCAGTGACGAGGCGAGCGGTGAGGCAGTAAATCATTGAAAGGCGGAGCGCGGCGCTGAAAGCTCTGTGACAGAAGATAAAACATGCAGCGGCAGGAGGACTCTCTGCACACCTCCTCCAGGAAACACCAGCCACTCCACGGAGAGACACGGGGAGAGCAGACAGCTTCATTCACACATTCATCATCTGAAAACAGACATCTGAAAACAGAGCAGTGTGGAGAAAAGGAAGCAGGTCTATGTGCATGAACTGGAAGAAAAGTAACTATTGAAATAAACCTTTACATTCTATCACCGAAAACACACAGAGACCCAAGTAAAGATTGGTCTAAACTGTATGCTGCGGGAGGCGTCGTAATACACATGAAGGCTTTACGTAATTAATGGTCGAGTCCCCGTCGGCACATCAACGACTTTACCGACTTTCTGGCTTATTTTAGTTTTAGTCAGACGCAGTCATAACACTCTGGGATTTCTCGATAATTGAAGACTGTTCACCCGTGCTTGTGCTCGAGCATGAACTGTGCCGTGCCGAAGCAAACCTCTTCCAAGCGTGCAAGGGCCAAGGAAGTGTACGGTGCTTGAGCATGGATCGGAGCACTCACACTGGTCAAACAAACTGGACTTTAGGGGTGACGCTAACTGGGCACGGTACAGCCTGGTGTGGGTAGGCCCTAGGAGAATAACATACCTTCAAGGGTTTGGACTGCTTGTTTGTTAGATTGCATTCAAACCACCAACCAGCGGACTCTCTGGCATTTTGTGCCCAACGTTATGAAAGGGGGTTCTAAATAAAAGGCAAGGCTAAATAAAAACAGTGCACAACGATTTGCCCTGCTAGTAAAAAGTTGCAAGTTTTTGAAGGACTTCCAGGTAAACGTAAAAATGAATCTATTCCAAACGTTGCAAGTAATAAAACAAAGACGACGAGTCACATCTCACCTTCTGCTTCACCTGTAAAACAGTTAGCTGTGAAGAGAGCCACACTCCTTTCTTTTGCCTCATCCTACCTGTGTGAGATCATTCATTTTTGGCACGGCTTCGTTATCTCAACATACAGTCATCTGTCTCATCATTCATTTGATCTACCATTAAATATCTCAAATGAATATTATTGTGGCGGGCGTCTTGCCTGTGAACACATTATTAGTACTTTGCTCATTTTTTACGATGCTGCATTGCGTTGAACGGCCACGACGAGCCACCTTCAGACAGAGAGATGAGGCACGTTGAAACAGGGGAAGAAGAAGAAGGAGAGTTCAGAAGATTGGCAGACATTGAAATAAGTCACACAGCAACAATCAAATGGGTTTTTGAAGCAGTGGTGAGGGAATGAGAGCCACAGCGTGAGATCACATCGCCCAGGTTTTTCAATCAGACTGGCTTCCTATCTCACCTGTTCAAGCATAATTGTTACACACACACACACACACACGCACACAGAATGTCACATTACACAGCAAAGTCTACCTCTCTTTTTCTTTTACACACACACACACACACACACACTCAAATCACTTGCCAGGATCATTTCGCACGTCCTCTGTGGGAAACCCCATCAACTTTCACAGCAGGGATCAGTACAATGAAACTCATCCCAGGATGGTGTATCTACCTGGAACACACACACACACACACACACACACACACACACACACACACACACACACACACACACACACACACACACACACACACTGTGGATACATTTACTCGGAGAGATAGTAGGTTATCAGAATCCATCATGGTGGCCACATTCATGCACGCCACACAGGGATGTTTCATGCTGCGGGCGGCTAAAGCACTCTCTTTTTGTAAGATCCCAAACAAGGAGAGCAAAATGTCTCCCTCGGGTAAAACTCATTCAGATCGTCTCTGATAGCAGCTACCGGGTGCACACTTTGCTTTAATGTGCTGTGAAATAAATAAACTCACAACATGCTTCCTCTCTTGTGATGTTCAGTTCACTGTTTTGTTGTGTGCACACTCTCAAAAGAAGCCGTACATCATCTTAGATTATGGCCAGCTCTGTTCTCATGGATTTCTTTGTGGTATCTCTTAGTAGCCAGGAATGAATAAATGGTGTTGAATGGAAGCTCTCGTCTGAGGAAACGCTGTTTCCAAGAAGAGTTTTCCTTGGAAAAACTCTCTTGTCAGACAAAGAGGACGCATCCCCCCCCCTAATGAAGCATATAAGTTTCTGGTCCGATTATAATTGTAACAAATTCCTTCTAAATGGAAACAATGGATGTATTTAAAGAGCTGGATTCCATCTTGGTCTCAATTTGTCCCAGTGGCAAATATCACAACATCATTTTTTTCTTAATCTTTATTATTCTTTTACTCTTCTCCGGCTGACGAGTTTGTTATATTCTTCTATAATCTTTATTATGTTGGAGCAGCCAGAACACAAAGGTCAAAAGATGCAGTTACTCGAGTGGCCACTAGAGGTTGACTCCAAATGTGAGTGCATCCTCTTTAAGTCCAACACTAATATTCACTGCTTTAAAAATGTTTACAGCCTGGTATAACTTTTTGCATCTCTACTGCTCAGTTCTATATTCCTGAAAATGTCTCCATCCGTTTGATTTTAAAACAACTTGCCTGTTGAAATTATATCAAAGCTTAAAATTAAACGTCATTCTTTGTCACTTCAGCTGTTTTTACACGTTCACTCCTGAACATTTCTAGAGAATTTCAGGAGAGGCTGCCCCAAAAACCTTCCTGACTTGAACCAGGAGACGCTCCCTGTCGGACCATAGGGGGGTCTTAGGAGACAGTACATAATATAAAAGAAGGGGGCAGAAATGGTGGACAGATACTATGTTGACAGTTTGTGCCATTATATCAATGCTACATGAAACTGGATGTATTTACAGTGAACACAAGAGTGTACAAGGATACACATGGTGAGCAGAAAAGACAACGAAGGAGTCTCTGTGCATAATGTGTGTGCTAGTGACAAATTTTATCATGAAACGTTTCTTGGGTATGAGATAAGTTTGCTGTAGGAAGTTGAGGTGGATGATTGGGGCAGTGAGCTTTCCTGAATGTTACCTCCTGCATTCACACAAAAACTCACCCTGACCTGACGGGGGTTAACCTGCCGCAGGTAAGCTGCACCTTGCTTCCTTCCACAAGCTCTCTAAGCTCATTGAGTTTAACAATTAAACAACTTTGATAGGCTATACCACCGCAAATAGATTTCCATTCTGCTGTTAACACAAGTAGCCCATTCAAGTGTTGACTGTTTGAGCTTTGATAAGATGTGCTTGCCAACCCCTGGTTCCTCTCCAGGGCCACCCTCCCAAAAATTGATGGTCACTTTTGGCCTATAGAAAGCCAAGAACTATATGAAGGCAGTAGACAAAGAAATGGGTCGCCATGTCCACTCTTTTTAAACAGTGAATGGTCACTGACTCAGATAAGGAGTCTTTTGTCCACCTAAATCTGCACCATATGGAAAGGTGAATGTAGCTAGCATATTTATTCATGCTGTTCTTAATGTGCGTGTAATTATATCTGCCATTGTGCTTCATTGTTTGGTAGAAGTTTTGGTACAAAGATAAAGGGGACTCTATGCTCCACACTAAAACTCCAAACTCCACCATTTCCTCTTTGTTTAAAACCAAGACCACGATCTCATCTGGACGTTTAACTGTGCTGTTTTCAAGATGAGTCGATATTGTCTTCGAAGATTAGACATTTTGGTGGAAATTTAAAATTTTTGCTTTGTCGGGGGAACATTCCCCTAATATGTTTGTTCAGGGTCAACATTTTTGCAACGTGCCAAACATTTTAATTACCAACTCTTTCTCATTACATTAATCACAAACGTAATCCGTGCGGCATTACATTTTATTCAGAGTGTATTTGGCCGTTGCAAATGAGTTCCGTAAAAACCATCATTTTAAGGAGACAGTTGGCTTTTGTCTGCTGTGACACATGATGTGGTCGGGCTGTGGTGGATTAAATCGTGCTTTATTTTCTATCTGGAGCACTTAATTTATTATTCTGCAATTTATTTGACTGTCACCTCTTTGTCTGCCAATAATGCACCAAACACAACCTTACAAAAAAAACCCAGGAATTTGTCCTCAACATCCAACCATGCAAGGCTCCATCTTTTGTTAGATGCACTTGAAGCCACATGTGTTAATAAATGTCTGAAATATCATTTTTATTACTCGTTATAGATCAAAGTGTTGCATGTTTTGTATGCACAGATGTGTAACCATGGAAATAATTTTAGACACGGCTTATTTCTCATTATACATAAAGGCTCCAAATATGACTTTATAGTGAAAGCAAAGCTGCCTTAAATGCTGGTCTGCAGAGGAAACCATCCTAGAAAAGCAGCACTTTAAAGAAATCCACCATCTATAGAGGGACAATACTACAGATTAGACAAATTGTATGTTTAGTTTCTACAAAGATACACAAAACACTTCAGATTTAACAATGTTTCATGGTGAAATTTCCGTTTAATCTTGTCTGTTTAGTCCGTCAGTCTTGTTTTGTTCATCCTTTGTGTTGTATCCGATGTGTCTGCCCTCTTTCTGTCGCTCTGTTTTCTCACTGAGTCTCAGTGTTTGGAAGATGATCCCTCACTGCTTGACCAGCTGACCTGCTGACACGCTTTTATCCCCTCGTTATTCTCTCCTCTTCCTCTTCCTCTGCCTCACCCACCCCGCCTGACTATCACAGACGAGTGTGATGGTGAACCAAAAAACTGTTTATTGAGAGGTTTTCGTATCATTTAGTGAAGCTCATTTAATCGCAATCTTAATTTTTTGAAACATTTCTTGGAAGTTCAGTCCGAGACTCAATATTGGAGAATCAGGAGTCCAAACATTGAATATATCATTCTTTATCTTTATTTTTATAGCACCAATTCACAACAAATGTTATCTCATGACACTTAACAAAAACATCATGTCTAGACTGTTCTCTTTGTTTTATTATCTACAACGACCCGACATAAATCCACCATGAGCTCCACACCTAGCAACATGAAGCAAAGTACCCGGCACAACATGACATCATCCATTGATGTCATCCATCCATTCACCCCACTTACCCTTACCTTCATCCATTCATCCTCCACCCTTACCTTCATTCATACAGTACATTCATTCATCCCTCCATCCCCACCTTCATTCATTCATCCCTCCTCCCTTCCATTCGCCCCTTGATCCTTACCTTCATTCATTCATCCCTCCTCCCTTTCCATCATCTATTCATCCTTCAACCTTTATCTCCTCACCCTATAATCCATTCATCCGCACAGCCTTCCCTCATCCATTCATCCCTCCACTCAACCTCATCCGTTTGTCCCTTCACTCTTACCCTCATCCCTTCATTCCTTTACCCTTACCTTCATCCTCCCCTTCATCCAATCGCCCATTTATCCATTCATTCCTCCACACTTACCTTAGCCTTCCCTGATCCCTTTACCTTTTTTTCCTTGACCCTTACCCTCAGCTCTTCATCCCTCAACCTATATCCCTTCAGTCCTCGACTCTTACATTTATTATTTCATACCTTCATCTATTCACCCATGATCATTACCTTCATCCATTCATCCTCCATCCTGACCATCCATTCACCCTCCATCCTGACCATCCATTCACCCTCCATCCTGACCATCCATTCACCCTCCATCCTGACCATCCATTCATCCTCCATCCTGACCATCCATTCACCCTCCATCCTTACCATCATATGCTCATCCATTCATCCCATCACCCATATCTTCATCCAATCGCCCATTTATCCATTCAATCCTCCACACTTACCTTAGCCTTCCCTGATACCTTTATCTTTTATTCCTCCACCCTTACCCTCAGCTCTTCATCCATTCATCCCCACAGTCCATCCTCATCCATGTATCCCTTCACCCTTAACTTCATACCTTTATTCCTTCATTCCTTCACTCTTACCTTATTCCTTCAAACCTCCATCCCTTATCATTTACAGTGTATGGTTTCAGCGTAGGGTTTAGTGAGGACTTTACACCAAAACTAAAGACAGAACTTGCACTTAGCTGGTGCAGCAGGCCGCTGGAATATAGTTAGAACTAAACATGATGCATGACTCTGTGAGTCAAAGTACTCTTTTGCACTGCACATTTGGACACCATGTTCCCTTAATGCCGTCTAAAAACTGAACACTGAAACTCTTGTTAGAAGTTTGGTGTTGTATAGATTTAGGATGCAGTATATAAACCTTTGGGCTTGAAGGCATGTTTTTCTTCCCCGTGGGGAATGAGAGAATGGACAAAGGAACCATAAACATTAAAAGTCAGCAGTGGATTAATTGCAAGTGTAGGTGTCGAGGTCTTCACCTGAACGAGCAGGAGCCACTTCAACGGAGCAGCCGAGGGCCGAGTGCAATCTGATGTTGTCCTCTTTTGAACTCCAGCAAATCAATTAACGTGATTTAATACACAGTCACTCCACATGGTGGCCGGCGTGGCTCAGTGTTCTCCTAATTATACTGTATCGACCGATTCACACACATGCAGAGAGACTGAGAGAGACAGAGAGAGTGAGAGGGGAGGTGGATTGTGTTGAATGTTTGCTGGTAAATCTGCACCTCAGGGGGAAATAAAGTGATCGTGTGTGTTTTATTTTTCAGTTTAACATTGCTAAAGTTTAAAGAGCTGGAAAGAAAGAGACGGAGAGGAAGCGAAGCAGAGAGAGACTGACTCAGAGCGTCCTCTCCTCTGAGCCTCCGTCTAGCCTTTGGCATAGAAAGTGAGCCTGCATATTACTCAGTCTATCACAACACAGCAGGAGAATGGGAGGAGAATTAATACACTTGGCTTTCATGCCACTGTGCTCTCTCTCCCCCCTCTCTCTCTTCCCTCTCGCCTTTCTTCTCTCCTGCACTCCGGCTCCCTCTTTCACTTCAAGCTCTGCTGGACAAAAGCACTCTGTGTGCTAATAAAATTAACTGTTATATTGCCTTTTTTTTCTCGCCGATAACAACCAGATTGAGCAAAAGCAGTGGAAAAATCTTGAGATTGTACTCTGTTTGTTTCCTGCAGCAGCTCCATCTTTAAGAGTGCTGCAGAGGCTCAGGGGCAAACATTTTTGTCTGCGTGCATTTCAATGACAAAAAACAGTATCTAGCCCACCATACCCTCAGCAACCATGTATCTGCCTCCCATCAATCTGAATGACATTAACATTTCAGTAAGAAAACTGCTGCCCGTCTGTGGATGGGCCTCTCAGACAGACAGGCCTCCATTTTATTTATCCAGGATAGACAGGCAGGGCTGCAGACGGGCATAAATCTGAGCAGGTTAGAGCCCATGAACTGCCTCGGCCGGCGGGTTAAGTGAATATCACCCTCTGCCTCCTGAAAGTCCTATTTCCCACTCCCATTAAATATGTGTTTCATTTCTGCCTTATTTGGATGGAAAGTCATTTTACCCTCTTTTATAGAAGGTCATAAAATATATAGTGTTTTTTAACACTCTGCATAACATTTACATTTTCTATTGTATAAATGTGATCGCGGCGACACGCGGCTGAATAAAACATTCATGGCAAAAGCCATTTCTTCTGTGACATTTGGTCTCCTATCTATCATCAGTTTTCTCTATGCAGCCCGGAGAACAAACGCCGGTCAAATGTTTAAATGTGGCCTCTCCACATAAAATTCAAACCCCTGCTTTCACATTAACACCCGCTGGCTAGTAGATGGAAATGCTTTTTTCCGCGCAGATAAGAGAAAAGTCAAATGGAAATGACTCGCCCGGCTGTTGTGGCGGCGGGGAGCGGGGCTGATGGGTCCAGGAAATTGAAGCATGTCAGTAAAATTAGAAAACGCCGGCTCTGCCTGAACTGGCAGACATGTAAATGTGGCGGAGCCCCTCGGATGAGTCCATTATGGACTGTCCCACGCAGCCTTTTCTCATCAAAAATCCCATCAGTGTATTAAAAGGTATAGCCTTGGAACTGACAAATTAATTCTTTCTTTTGGCTGATTTGATTCACTGCTGAACTCAGTGATGGACAGCAATTCAAGACTATCATTCATCTTTCATCCACGGACAAATATCAAACAGGAAAAATGGAAATTATTCTTTTGTAATGCGATTGTGTTTTCCAAATCTTTAATGTCAAGAAATAATGTACGGATACGACATTATTTCAAATATCAGTTATATCACACTACTCGAAATCGATGTGAATAACATTATTCTCTGTGCTTTCAGGATCAGAGCCCAGATGATGGAAGGTTTAAAATACGAAGGGATGATTTACACCTCTTTTATCCACTGACAGTCTTCTTAACACTCCTCATATAGCTTCTATATTAAAGGCAGGTTCGGTCATTTTTCGAAAAATTATTTGAAAGTAGAATTCCCTCAGTGCTCCGTCTGCACCCCCTCCCCTCTGTGCTCCCTCAAAAGCCACGCCCCTCACTTACATGCACAAGCGCCGTTGCGCCAAAAGCGGACCTCAACTCACCGCTTGCATTGTGTAGAAACTACATCGTCTCATGTCTCATTAAGAAGTAAACCGTCTAAACTCCGTCAATCGGTGACGTGCTTTGAGTGTGGGCTAGTGCATCAAGGGGTAGAGAACGAGCAGGGAGACGGGGAGGTGTGATTGGTTCATCAAATTGAGGACTGCTGAGGTGCCCTTGAGCAAGGCACTGAACCCTCATACTGCTCATAAGAGGGCTCATACTGAACTTGAGAGTACAGGATGTGTGACAGCTTGTGTGAGCCATGAAGCATCAATATTAGCTTCTGAGAAAGCTCATTTTAGCTCTGTCATCATGAACAGCGTGTGCATACCTCAGTCCAGAGCCGCTTTGATACAACTCTGCACGTGTGACGCACATGTGGCTTACCTTTGTATTGTACTCAGATATGATGAATCATGAACTAAAATGAGATTATTGGGTTGGATCCATTTTTCAGAACTGGACAATGGCATCATTCATCATTAACCACGTGAAGGGGGGAGGCGTTTTGGTGCTTTGGTTTACAGAGAAACTCTACTGACCTTTAAGAAGCATGATGCAGCGTCAGGCCAAAGAAGAACTTATTCATTTTAAGCTTAATCTCGGCTCCTGGCTCATGAAGACGCAATAACACTGAGCAAATTGTAACTTCGGTTTCGATGGCAACTGAAAACCCACATTTGTCAAATATGTCTTTTTATTTATAAGACATCCAGTGAAGGGAATATCCCTGAGCACTTCAAGACTTACTTTATTCTTAATTCCCAGGTCCATTCTTACTCAACTTGTCAAGCTTTAGAACTTCATCCTCCCAAATGTTTGACTTGCAGGAGTCCATTTTTTAATACGATTTAGAGGCAGCAAATTATGGAGTATGTTTTCCCGTCCCTGAAAAAGCTGCTTCTCAGTAAAATATTACAAAACATACCCTGAAAAAAAACAGCTGTTTTTGTTTTTTTGGGGCCTTTTGTGCCTTTATTATTTGTTGGACAAAAATCAGGGAGAAAGAGAGTATGTGTGGAAGGACATGCAGGAAAGGAGCCAACGGTCAGATTCGAACCCGGGCGGCCCACCTGGAGGACTGTAGCCTCCGTACATGGGGCGCTCGCACTAACCACTGTGCAACCAGCGCCCCCCTTAACTGCTGAATTTTAACTAACCTACTCATTATCCATGTACTGTTTGCTTAATCTGAATCACCTGTACGATTGTATTAGTAGTATTTTTGCGCTGGTATCACAACAGGTGTTAAAAAAGACATTTGCACCTACTCACACACACATACATATTCACATTTTCTGCTTTTGTGTTGTGTGTCATTGTGACTGCATGTAGTATATACATTTCTTATTTTTAACATATTCATGTAATCTTTGCATCTTAACTATGATCTTTCTTTGCGGTGATATCTGAACTCTTTCTGCACTGAATACTGTCAATTCTGTTATTCTAAACATACAATCATACCATAACAGGCAACTTTAACATCACTTGAAACTTAAAGACTGCCACTTGAAGGTGGGACATTTCGCTACGGTTTTGTCTCTCCTGTGTTTGGCACTGTTGCAGAATGGCTGGTTGAGTCTTTCGTCCTAACCCTGATCTACTATCGGAGATGGTAACAGAGGTGTAGTAGTACTTTAGGCCTAAGGCTACTTAATGACAATGAGGCTGCTGCAAGAACAAAACTGCAGTGAAAAAAAACAAAACAATTAGCCTTTAAAAAGGTTGAGAGTTCAGAAATCTTGTTTGCAACCAATTGAGCTCAAAATATATCTTCACAAAGTGACCGGTGTTTTTTTTTTTTCTTTTTTAAAAAGCTGCAGTGTTTGAAATGGGTCAAGTTATGCTGCACCGTGAATACATGAAACTTCAGTTTGACCTTGTAAATACAAAGATTAATAGCATAGCTGCAAGCTGCAAAGAGGAGCATTTTAAAAAGAGCATTCAAATATTATATGATCAGTTTGAGAAAGTTTTTTAATTTAAGGCATTTCAACACCATCGAGTATGAAGACTGATGTCTCCCAGACTTCAAATATAATCCAGTGACTTGATAATAAAAAGAGATAAACCAGATGATGAGGAAGCTGTTTGTTTCCCCAACTGCTCAAAGTTGCAGGTTGTTCTCAGTTTGGAAACGGCGGCCCCATTTCAGGTTGTGTGAAGGACTCCCACAGGTACTCATTAGTATTGTTTACGTGTGAACCCAGAGGGGCCATGTTGTCTTCTAATCATGGGTTTTTTACAACACCTTCTAGAGTCTGGCATCGTCTTCACACACATCTGTGATCTCATGAAGGAATATTTTCAGGTCAGCGTTTGCAGAAAATGCATATCCAGTGTTTCACTACAGGAGCTGTTACTGTTCAAACAAAGAGCTGTTCACATGCCTCAAATCATTTTTTTTAAAGTACAATTTAAAAATGCATCTATTGAGTCAATATTTCCCTGTTAGCGTCAATCATCACAAGATTATTGATTAGGTTCAGACTGCCTGATGGTTTGCAAATGAGGCGGTGGATGTCGAGTTCGAGGTGCAGCCTGAAAACAGATTGAATTCTGCCTAATAAAATGGGATATAATCAATTACCTTCTTATTATGATGCTGTGTCATAAAGCTGCACTGCCTGTAGCAGGTAAAAGATTCATGTGAAAAGACAAATCATGCTGCAGGATGACGAACAACAGCAAATCATATCTTTTGTTTGTTAACTCTTGGTATAAATGTCAGGTAATTACGTATCAAACATGAATTAAACAATTCATAATGACTAACACCTATTTTTTGATGGTATAAAAAAACTATACATTCAGTCTTTTGTGTATAATAAATGTTACAGGAACTGAACTACTGGTTTAACATGTTTCCATATACTTGTAGCCAATTAAAACATGCTATGGAGGACAATATGTTTTGACTCAAATACATGATGGTAATTTATTGATTCGCACAACAGATATACTTGTTTGTTTTTGGTTATTTATGTCAATGTCTTTGAGCATTTAGAAAAGTGCTATATAAAATTAATGCATTATTATTATTAATAATATATTCATCAGTCATTATGAAGCCTACTTAAAGCAGTACTATTGGTTCTGGCTGAAGCGTATACTCAGAAATTGTGCTTTTATTTCATTATTAATTAAATATATATATCCAAAAAGCTTTGTTTGTGTGTTGTTTTTAGTAGCCTAATATCAGTGGTGTTGTGCAGGGTATACACAGGTATGCAGAGTATACCCACATTTAAATCTCCTCTCATTCTAACATTGATTGATTGGCAATTTTTGTAAAGAGATGACACTCCCTACTCTGTCTCTAATTGGCTGGTATGCACTAATGAAATATGCAAGACTCTGTTCATAACAGAGGCTGTGTATCCTCTGCTAGATGGGTCACTTAAATAAATAAATAAAAAATTTGGGGGGGGAATCAATAGTATACCCACTTCTTACACCACTGGCTAATTTGTGTTTCAAGGCAACAATCACCATCGAGTTATTCTGTTTCCCCCCCTTGTTTAATTTACATCTTAAAAGAAGTGTATTATTTCCAACAGCAACTGAACGCAGCACGGAGGTAGCGCGGGACTGCGCGAGCGCCTTTCTCCACCCCCTCCTCCTCCTCCTCCTCCTCCATCCCGCGCCTCAACCGCGCGTGTGCCCGCCGGTGAGGGCGCGCGCACGGGAGGTGGCGGGGGGTTGTGCTCGCTCCTGCTCTCTATGCTCTCTGACCCCAGTGGCAGCTCCGACTCACTGCACTCCGGCTCCCCCTCCGTCACACCGAGGCTGCTCGCTCTCTCTCTCTCTCTCTCTCGCTCTCCCTCTCTCTCTCTCTCTCTCTGCCTGTTGTCTGTCAGTGTCTCTCGCCCTCCTCTCCGGCTCTCTCTCCCCCTCGCTCTCTTGTCTGGTTTCTTTCCACAGGAGCCAGCCGAGGTCCCGCCGGGTCGAAGGTTCTGCCCTATCCGCCCAGACTGCCGCAACCCCCGGACCGGCCGCGTTCGAACCCGCCTGCCTGCTCCCCTGTTGCTGCCGCATGGACCCGCGTCTCTTCGCCGCCGCCGCCGCCGCCGCTGCTGCTGCTGCTTCTGCCGCCGCCGCCGCCGCGTAGAGGGCGACCCCGACCCGACACTCTTCCTCCGGCCAAGATTAAAAAAAAAAAAAAAAAAAAAAAAAAAAAAAAAAAAAGCCCCACACGACGAAGGTAGAGCAACCTTTCCTGCTTTTGCTTTGAGAACCGGAGAGAGAGAGAGAGGGGAAGAGAGGGCAGACGGGGAAGGAAAAAAAGAGAGAAATTCCTGACACAAAGCCGACGGTGAAAAGGTGGCTTGTCATTTACGAGGACGAGCAAGAGGTTAGCGCGGCGGTGCTGACACTGACCACCTTTGGGTTGTTTTTTTTATTTATTTATTTTTTTAAATATTATTATTCCAGGAGCAGAGTTCAGGATCGCACGGACCTTTCTTTCTTTTTTTTTTTATTATGTGTATGTGTGTGTGTGTGTGTGTAATTCTGCAAGCGTATGCAGCGTTTACATAGCACACATCGTGTACATGCACGGTATCAGAAAGGGTCAATTTATTCGCCCCCTTTTTGCTTACCGGAGTGATTTCTCCTCGTGAAGTTAGCTGTACAGTGTGCATCCGGATCCGGGCTCGACCACAGAGCTGACAAATGTGTGCACCGCTGTTACAGAAAAAAAAAAAAACAGCTCAGCGCGAAGCTGCAGCCTGCATAATAATAAAAAAAAAAATCCACTGCCAGGGCAGGTTTAGCAGGCTATGCTACAGAGCTAGTTGCTGCTACTGTAGCCACAAGGTAGAGACAGACAGTCCGACACACACACACACTCACACTCACACACACACCGACTGCACACGGCGAGGAGACCGTGAAGCATGCTGCACACAACTCTATAGTTTTTCGGCCTGCATTTGCAATATTACCAGGGAGGCTGCAGGAGAAGTAGTACTTCAGGTTTTCGTTGTTTGCCTTCGGGAGAAATAATAGCAATGGGTGACGTGTGTGCAAGGCAAAGGAAGCTTTTAATTAAATTATTTCATTTTTTTAACGCCCTGGAATAACTGTAAACTTGTGCAGCCAGCAGCAGCAGCAGCAGCAAGGAGTCATTGAATTTGGAGTTGTTTTATTTTAACTTTTGCAATCTTCTGAGTTTGTGCTGTAGTAAAACCTCTTTAAATATAATTTGCACGAATTCAGTGTTCCCACTTTTCCTTTTAATGTCTTGATGGCATAAAACTGACTGTGCATACATCACAGGAGGCTGACCCAGAAAACACTAATCAATGCTTTGGTACTAAATGGGACAGATTCAAAAAAAAAAAAAAAATTCCCAAGCAACTTCTCGCTGCTGTATCACAGGATTTAACCACCAAGTGAACTCTGGAGCTGCTGATGATTACCCTACATTTAAAAAAAAAAAAAAAAATTGACAGACTTTTTCTTTTTCTTTTTTACAGGCTTGTAAAATTGAGGGCATTTTTTTTCTACCCGTTTTTTTTTTTTTTTCTACTTCTGGTGCTCGGGGCTTCATCAGGAAGTCTGGTATAAAAAGCCTGTCAGTGCTCCACAGTGGCCACTTTACTGTCAGTCAGGGAGGTCAGACAGGAGGGGAGCTCTCACACACACACACACACACACATTCACAGACACACACACCGAGGAGCCCGGTGAGTGACTCTCGAGATGCAGAAACCACACTTGTTCTGCTGAAATTTGGCTGCTTTTCTCTGTTGTGCACACTATAAGGAGTTGGGAGTGTTTTTTTTGTTTTAGCCTGATTTAGCTGGTTATGCAAAGGTTAATTGTCGCTGGTTCATTACAGAATTAGAGCACCAGGCCTGCAAAATTACAAAAAGTGGATTTTTTTGACTTGTTTTGTGTTCATGTCAGCGGGGACTTGTTCTGTTCTCCTGTGCACGCTTCGTGAGGAATTTCTTGTTTTATTGCAGCAATTTCCTCGGCTGAAATTACACCTGCAGCTTTTTAATTCTTATTGCTTAGTTTAAATCCAACAGGCTAATGGCTGTGAGGCTTTGCCTGCAGCACTTTTTTACATTTGAATATATTAGTTTGCATTAACGCCAGCTTGGTTATGAGCAGCGGAGCAGAAATTCAAAAAAAATGAGCCTTCCAGATTGTAAATTGTCGCCTTAACAATCAAGTGTTTGGTTTTTTTGGAAAGATTCTCACAGAGTGGCATATTGTTGGAAAAGGTTGAGTTATTTTGCTCATTATCTTGAAGCATTTTTCTAATTAGGGATTTTATAAACTGGTTTATGAGCTGCTCAAGGAATTTATTTCTGCAAAAGCAAAAGCTCTGTTTCTCTTAGTGCTGTTAGAAACCACAGAATAAGATAAATTGCAGCATTGATTGTGTATGAAAATGTGGATCTGATTACCTATTGTGTGCTGTTCTGCCTTAACCCAGAGACACTTGAGCTCCTACAGCCACCTGTTTTTTGCTTGTGCATTTTATTTCTTGCACATTAAAAATGCATACATGTATTTGCAGACGTTTGACTGTCGTTCTGTGTAAAAAAAAAGAGAAGCTGCTGGTGCATGTCTCGTGCTCACGCTTGAAGCAGCTGATGTGTCTCTTTGCTCCTTTTGCTGCAGACTGCAGTGTGTCAGGGTCGAGTCGGTCGGCTGGGTCGCTGCTCCTCCTGCTCCCGTCGCTGCTGCTGCTGCTGGGAGACTTCCTGGACTTCTTAAAGCGGCTCTGAAGGATGACCGCTGCACGGCTCGCTGCTGAATCCCGGTGAACGAACGGCGTCTCATGTCCAAACGGCGGAAGGATGGCTCATGGCAAAGCGACCATCACGGTGGACGAGTACAGCTCCAACCCCACACAGGCCTTCACACACTACAACATCAACCAGAGCCGCTTCCAACCTCCACACGTCCACATGTAAGTACCAAACTCCCTCACTCACTCACACACCAGTGGATCACCTGCCATCAGAGAGTACACTAAAATGAGAATCAAGGACATTTTAATTCAGGTTCAGGAAAAAGTCTAACTTTAATTAAAGAAGTGAATCATTAAAAATACTCTTCTTCCTGTTGTTTTCACTTGGATTCATTAGTTTTATAACCATTTTATTTTACATTCTATATTTTGGTGCATTGACTCATCTTTTGCGTGGAGTTTTAAACATGTTTTAAAGAAATCCAAAATAAAAATAAACAATTAGATGTTTATTTCAGAAATTCCAAAACAAAAAAAAAAGCTGAAATGTAGAAAGTTTTTGAGTTGTTTTTCGAGAAGCCAATCAGGAGCTTGTTTGATGCAGAGCCTGTGTCTGTTCTTTGATTTAATTGGCTGAAGCTCAGAGAGAGTATGGTGGCCAGTAAGGACAAAATTTGAGCAAAGACAGATACAATAAAAACTGTAAAAACAATGTAATGGAAATCTAAAAGACATTTTGTCTAAGTGTAGGATAAAATGTTTCACAAACATGCCGCAGAACTTGACGCTCTCGATGTTTCACACACTTTTGAGTTCAAGCTTTTCTGACTCAGGAGGTTTTTTTTTTTTTTTCCTTTTCTCCCTGACGTGTGTCGCTTCATGCTGTAGTCAAACGTTATCATTTGTGTCATGCTGCCATTGCGGTGCATGCACACTTTGTCCGCATTAGAAGGCTCTCTTCATTTATTTATCAGACCAGTTACTTAGCGTTGCTCTTGTCTGATGTGGTTACTCTCTGCCTCTCATTAGTGGGTCAGGGCGCTGTGACCCATCAGCCCTCTCCACACACACACACACACACACACACACACATCACAGCGCTGTGTGTGTGTGTGTGTTTTATCAGTGGACAGACTTTAACACACAGCTGAGTGTGTGCATGCTTTGTGTCCTCTCCCTGTCGCAGCAGTTTGGAGCTTCCTGAAAGGTTTGTGAGTGATTATTGGTTGTGGTTATGTGAACAGCGTGCTCGAGATATTTTTGAATCGCTGAGAGTGTTGTGTAAAAAGATAACCTGAGGTCATTGAAGAGGAGCATCTGAGTGCTGCCTCTCGGCTGGGTTTTTATTGTCACTGGAGCAGATTAGTTTGTCCCTTCGTTGTGTTTCACCCGAGTAGTTTTGAACAAACCGGTTTCTTCATCAGGGCATTTTTGATTCATCTGTTTTGGTGCGATATTGCTCTTTTTTGTGTAGAAAGCTACGGCATCTTTCAAAGTATTTATTATATATTTATTTATTATTTAAGTGCAAAGAGATTCCCTGCTTTCTTACTCTGCTCTGCACAACTGTTGCTCTGCAAAACGGCGATCAAGTTTGAGCTGTTTTGATTGAGCTGCGAAACGTACGGGCAGGCTGATAGAAGATTTAACCAAAATTAATAAATATGATGCACGTTGGTGTTATTTATTTTACTCCTTTAAAAACAAGGTCTTGTCACACAACACGCAGCCAGGCGTTAAAGTGAGAAAGTCGAGCCCATACTAACACCATGCACTCCTGACTGAAGTGCAATTGTAGTCTTTAAAACTTCAACAATTTCTTTATTGTGCAAATACAACATTGTGACATGCAACACACAGATTTGCACACATCACAAACTTTCCAAAAGCAAAAAAAGACACTCAGGCCCCTCAGTGGATGCTGGGAGGATTTATTGATAAGTGAGATTTCGAGCCATCATGCTGTTTCCTCAGACTTCTTTTTCATTCTCAGCTCATTAAAGATGAGTCCGAGTTAGAGAAGAGAATTATGCAGTGCTGTGAGATCTATCTATGCATGTAGAGCAAACGTCGACCTGCTACCTGCACTCGGCCTCACTCTGAGGAGAACACTCTTCTTTTGTTTCTCTCTACAGTTCTCCCACAATCCTGTCTGCATAAACATATTCATAGAAACTGGATTGTTTGGGGGGAGAGACAGTCAAATAATGGACTTGTATAAACAGCCAGCGAGGCCTCCTTTACCTTCCTCTCAGTGTTGGCAGCGTTCTCGTTATTGTGCCACAGTTTTTTTTTTTTTTTTTTTTTTGGGATTCCTCAGCTGCGAGCCGGGCTGCCAGCAAACAACAAGCAGGCGCGCTGAAGACGGCAGACGAGGTCACGTCGCGGCTTTGTGTTACGTCAGCCCGTTCTAATAGTTGACAAAGAGGGCAATAAATCAGACCAAACGCTTCAATATGAATCAAGGTGAACACTCGCCAGGCAGCCCCAAAACAGACGCTCGATCCATGTTTTAAGAGGCGACCTCAATCTGGCAAAGAGAGATCGTACAAACAAAATCTTTAGTTCTGAAACACGACGCAGTGACATCTGAGAGGGTGTTTTTTTTAGTTTTTTTTTTTAGATTAATTATCACTTTATGCTACTTTTATTTATGAGTTATGTTCAATAATCTGAACAAGGTTTTCCAAACTTTACCTGCAGAGGACCCCCTTATAGGATCAGCCTCTGTCAGGGACCGCCCTCATGCAAAGATTTAAACAACTTTTAAACAAAGTTTCCTTGTTTTTATTAACAGGTAATAAACGTCTATTATCATGACCGCCTGAACAATAATCAACCGTATACATTTATAAAAATATATTTCATCTCTTGTTATTCAAAATGTCTTTTCATTATGAATAAGATTGCCATAAAAAAGGACACAGATTTAAATAAGTCGCGTCTTAAAAGACATGTTTTAATTAGTTCTTGTGTAACGTATGAAAGAAGAAAAAAATAGTTGTCACAAAAGAGGTTATTAGTTCATTTTTATTTTTTCAGCCATTTTGCCCCCATGTTCCCTCCAAGTTACCGTGACCCCCCCCCCCCCAGTGCCTCCTGGTGACCCCCCATGGAGTCAGGACCCCCACTTTGAAAAACACTGACCTACAAAGTCCTAAGCCGTTTTCACATATACCCTCCGGATAATATCTAGATCATTTCAGGAGGACTGCCCTGGAGATTCTCCTGACCCGGCCGTTCACATTATGCTGCTCACAGCTGGAGACTATCCCTGTCAGAGGGGAGGGGGGGGGTCTCCTGGGGTAAGAAATTACATTAAAAAAAGTAGCTGACGAAGCAACAGAGTCCGCTACACGATGCTATAATAAGAATATTTGCCTTTATATGAAGTCTACGTGTAGTTAAACAGAATCACAACATCAACTGAAGAGTGGAGAACAACATACTGATGAACTGGAAACTTAAAGCAGACATTTAATTAAGAGCATGGAGATCGTAGTGGTCGCATGCAGACACTCTCTGCACTGTGCAGCAGTCACAGTATATAAACGTCACTCCCCTCTCCTATTGGCTCGAGGTGAATTCTCCGGAGAATATCCCGCTGCGTTCTCACTTCAGGTCAGGGATGGGCAACTGTTGTCACAGCAAGGGCCCGATGATTTAATTCTCACTGCCAGGGGGCCAAATTGTAGGATACAAAAACAATTACAGTCAATTACGTCTCAAATTTAATTCAACATGATCAAACTGAGCAAAGATTATTAGAACATATTTCTGGTTTTCATGATTTCATGGCAGACTCTGTCATGTTTTCTTCATGTTTCCAATAAATTGATATTAAAAAAAATTGATCTGAGGGCAAAGTTGAGGGTTGATGGGGGGGGCTGCATGTAGTCCCCGGGCCGCAGGTTGCTCGCTCACCCCTGCTTTAGGTCGCTCTGACTTGCCGTGGAAAAAATACCAGGGGTCTGGCAGGAGGAACACCGGGTGATGTCAGAGCGAGAACAAAAAAAATGAAAGTGTGAAAACCCTAACCGCGCTCGTCTTGACGTTATGTGCTGCAGTGTTGCATGATAGAATAACTTGTGATAGCTTCTTTTGATTGCTAAATTATAATTCTGACATTTTGATTCTATGCTACAATAACTTATGTAAGTGTTGTCTTCAGTTACCTAGAAAGTCTTAGTGTTGTTCATGCTGGCTTCATGAGCTGCAGTGTAGCACCACATAGCCAGACGCTAACCTTACAGTCAAATCTCTTTGGGTGAGTGAAACTGATCTGCCTGATGTTGAAGAGGGACAGCGCCTGAGTTTCTGTGAGTGTTTCATTATTTATCAGTCGTCTGTAGTTTATTATGATTCCAGATGACGACAGAACAGCAGCAGATTGTGGGGGATGTTTTCCTCGTAAAAACAGAAAGCTGTTTATTAGCGTTATCCATTAAACAGGTTGAGTTCAATTAGATTTATCTTTCAGGAACGCAGCAGTGAACATTAAAACTGTCGACGGCCGCGTTTCAAGTTGCAAAATAATGTCGTTAAACTCCCGGAAAACTCGGGGCCAGAAAAAAAAAATCCCGGCGTTAATCTGAATTAAATGTTGCACAGTCCCGGCTGCTTTTTCCGTCTTCCCCCGTGGTCGCCGTGCGAGGTAGGAAGGAGATGTGTTGAAGCCGTGGGGCCTCTCAGCAGATATGTGTTTGGATAAATACATTAGGCTGTTTCCTGGCTTCCACAGAGCCGGCAGTGTTTTACTCACAGCCATTCTTAAACTCAGACTGGGAACCCCGGGATCACACACACACACACACACACACACACACACACACACACACACACACACACACACACACACACACACACACACACACACACACACACACACACACACACACAGTCACGCTGTTATAAGCCCATCCCCCCGCTATGTTAAGTGCTTATAGAATACGAGCTCTGTTCTGGGAAAGTAAAAGGCTTGTTTAGATTTCAGAGATAATGATCCGACTTGCTTTTGGGGTTTCTCTCTCGCTGCATCCGCGCAATATTTGGACATAAATAAAATTGTTGCTCCTCTGAAAGCCAAAAGAGGAGGGGGAGGGGGGAAATCGAAAGGGGTTGCCTGGCTTTTTGAAATTCAATCTCTGTTCTAATGTCCGACCCCCAAACCCCCTTGCCTTCACACAGAATATTTAGATTTCTGTGATGGAGTACAGCAGAGGCTTTTGTGTGGCATGGAAGGTATCACTCTCTGAACGACATGAAAACATGCGTGTAGAGCATGCGCGTACTCCGACTGACACACACACACACACACACACACACACACACACACACACACACCCAGGCGCGCACACACAGTGGCAGTTACAGGCTAATGTTCAGGAACGTGACCCTGAAGTCAAAGTGTGTTTTCTCCGGAGCATGGGATGTCTCTCTCTCTCTCTCTCTCTCTCTCTCTCTCTCTCTCTCTCTCTCTCTCTCTCTCTCTCTCTCTCTCTCTCTCTCTCTCTCTCCGTCTGCCTGTGAGTGAACGACAAACTCACTCCAGCCATGTTTGTGTCTGGTTTATTTTTCTGCGCCGTCTGTGTTTTTTTTTCTCTCTCTCCCGCTGTCCCTCTCTCTCCCCCCCCCCCCTCCCCTCTCTCTCTCTCTTTCTTTCTGTCTTTCCTCGGCCCCCTCATCGTCGTCTCGTGAAATGAAATGCTCAGCAACTTGGAACATATGCTTCGAGTTGGGACACTAATGGCTTCAAATCCAATTTGAGCGGCAGGATCTGGGCCAGACTGTAGGGAAGGCCCGAGCCACAGACGCAGACAGACAAACAGACAGACACAGAGAGAGAGAGAGAGACAGAGAGAGAGAGGGAGAGAGAGACAGAGAGAGACAGACAGAGACAGACAGAGAGAGAGAGAGGGAGTTGAAACTAAAAGCACTGCACACTGAAGATCTGGGGTCATTTTTTGGGGGGGGATTAATGTGACTCCTGAAGTTAGTCGAAAGAAGTCTTTGAGTTTATGTTGTAATGACGTCTTAAAATTACACAATCCTGTAATCCTCCTCTCCGATACTTTTTGAACAAACACAGTTGAACCTGATCGCTCTTATCATTTAATTTCCTGCAGCTTCAGGAAATCATTGAAAGGGTCTTGTAAAAGTTTTACCCTTAGAATCAAATTCTAGTACGGTTGTGAGATTGTTTTCTCCTGTTGATTGTTTTTATTGATCCTTAAAGAATAATTCAACGCCGTCTTTAAATCGTTTGTCTGTTTCCTCAAAACAGTCCAGATATCAAAGATGACAGAGAAGCTGCGTCAGAGATCGATTTTAAATCCTAAATGTTTTCAAGCCTAAATCTTTTCCAATATGGAGGCTATTATTTGAGCATTTTAGCCGTTTGGACGTCTGCTGAGTCGACACAAGTGTGAAGGAGAGCGTAGACGCGCCCTCGGAGGAAGAAGAGATAAACGTCTGCAGGGAGAAACTTAATCCAAACCTTAAATAACACCGAGTTAATCAGACGCACCACTCTGGCTCGTGCAGCCACGGTGTTGTTTGTGGTTAATCTTGATCGCAGATGTGCTGGCATTCGTCGCTCGGTGACTTAACCGCATTACGCCATTAGCGCCTTTAAGAGTGTTAATTTATTGAATTCCCACCGGACGAGCGAGCCAGCAGGACAGAGTGAGGAAGAACGCCACTGCAGGAGTCAGTGATGGGAGAGAATGAGAAGACAGATCCAACAGGTGCTCTCCTGTTTCTTCTTCCTCATTGGTTTAAATGCAGTAGCTCTTTAAATGAGACTCTGGGAAGTTTCTTTTTTTGTCTGCCTGCGTTTACGATCAGGTTTGTTTTTTTTATTTGGCTGTTCATATCCGTCTGAAGTCTTCTTGACGCAGTGAAAAAGACACATGACATCATTTCCCCTATTTTAGCCTCTCTCCTCTGGTTGCTTATACAATTTAGGATCCATTTTGAAATTATTTTATTTGCTTTTAAATCTCTCGATGGTCTTTCCCCGCCCCACCTCTCTGAGCTTCTACACCCGTATGCACCCACCCGCTCTCTCAGGTCAGCTGATCAGCTCCTCCTGAGGGTGCCTAAAACCAAGTGGAAGCTCAGAGGGGACTGATCTGCCTCAGCACGTTAAACAGGCCTCTTCTCTGTCTGTTTTTAAATCTCTTCCCATCTCTTCTCCCTGGCCTTTGACACTTAGTAGGACGTTGACTTTATTTATTTATTTATTTGAATTCTTTTGTGCGTGACTCTTAATTTGACTCATGTTTTATGTCTTTTAAATTGACATTACTATGTACGGCACGTTGGTCAACTGTGGTAAGAGCTCAACAAATAAATTGGGTTGGATCATCATACTTTGAAGGAGTATTAAATCTTTAATCCAAATTCTTGACTGCAAAATAAGCAAGTTTGTGGAAAGCATCAGTTTTATGTAACTTCTCTGCAACTTTGTTCAAAAGAAATCTGAAGAAATGAGCGAAACATGATTTGAATCTGAGAAGAAGAATCAGATAAATTGAGTCCTTTCTTGAAAGGTAACACTTTATGCTACAGACGATGGAGCCCTGTAAGCTGGTAATTATTATTATTATTATTTTTTTTAACCTTTTAGGACTTCAGGGGCTCTGACACTTTTTTGAGCTGGGATAACCTGAAGTCTGCTCCACAAATGTTCAATACGCCCGCCTTCTACTTCAGTTTAATTGTGAGAATTGTGCACCAGCTTTTTAGACAGAATTGGGTCAAAAAGCATCCGTAGTGATTCTGCATTTGCTCCAAATTCAGAAAGTCGAAAAGTAAGTAATTTGAGTTCAGGCTCTAATTAGGTGGAGAACATTTTTCATGCACAACCTGAATGTTTTCAGGAGGACTGAACTGAAGCGCTGGAATATTAAAAACTGAAAGTAGTTTCAAAGTGGAGAATCATCTCTCTGCCGTCTCTGGGTTTTGTAAAAAAAAAAAAAAAAAAAAGTCAGGACGCTGAGTTAAAGCTGAGTTTGACTGATGTAAAAACCTTCAAGTGGAGAAAAGTCGACACTGTGCAGCCAATCTGAAAAGAGCGTTTTCCCCGAGCGTTGCTCTTAAAAAAGAAAAAGAAGAGATGATACATCCTGAATACTGTGAAATGTATCTCTTCATTTCTGCTACTCAGGTGATTGTTTACTCTGTTGATCAAACCTCATTCACTCCAGACACCTGAGCTCCAAACACCCCCCCCCCCTAGAAATCCCACATTTTTACAAACTCCTTCTCCTCCAGATGCCCGGTTAATTATTCCCTCCTTCTGAATAATTGAGGAGCTCGTAAGTATGAATCATTTAATGACACTGCTGCCGCCGCCTGTATCCATGCACACACGTTTATACTCTTTAACACGAGCGAGTGAGGCTACAGCGCCAGAGGAACGCGGCCTTCTCACACTCATTTGAATGCCGTCCTGGTTTTTATTAATGAACTTCCTGATTTTGTCATGCTCAGTATTTCCTCTTTCTTTATGGCGCAATGTGCGGCTGTAAATGTGGCTGTAAAAGGAAATCGTCATTAAGAGTTGTGATTTTTATAGGGAGTGATGAGAGGAGCAGCCTCAGTTTCACAGCTGAGACTTTTATCAACACACACAGTGAATATACAGATTTCTGTTTTCATGCAGTCTCCTTTTAATGTGTTTGTTTTGGGACGGAGAGAAGTTGCGCCGGTCGAGGTGCCCGCATGATAATGAATCGGGACATTTCTATCTCTGTGTTGGAAGCCGTAGCTGCACTGCACATGTGACTCCATTTCGGCACCGAATGGAAAAGTCCAAAAAATCAAAGCTATTTCCTTTTTCCTCGTGTGATGTTGTGTAGTAAACAAGTCGGTCCTTGTTTACTCGAACCCCTTCAGCAGCCGGGATGCCGCTTTGAAGATGAGAGAGCTCTGAAAATTGGTGATTTAATTGTGTGAAACATGAAATGTGGACATTTCAAAAACTCCCCCGTGTTGTCTTATTTACTGTTGAACACATCAGAGTGGTGGCTGTGTGTTCACCCCGCAGCTAATAGATCTCAAATAGAAACACAAACAAGGACAGTGTTCCTGTTTGTTTTTTAAGTGCATCACAGTTTGCTTCTTGATTTTCTGTTGAACAAAAGAACTGCTGCGTCTCCCGTTTCTCATTTTGATCAATAATGTCCTCAAAACTATAAATACAACCTCTTTGGAAGCTTTGAATGAAATATTAGAGCTGAAACATTTTCTTATTGGAGCGTTTGTCAAAGTTTGAATCTGTTTCTGTTTTTGTGCTGTAACTGTTGAGTATTAAGTTTGTGGTGAAGCTCTAACCTGAAGGTAAACTCTGTCCGGGCTCTGTTCTTGTTTGTGGTCGTCTGGCTGAAAACCAAAACGTCTCCAGATGACAGATGAGGATCCACTTATTAGTAGCTAAATCATGTTCAGGGGTTTCTTCTATAACCTCTGTGCTGTTTTGTTTTCTGTGATTTTGTTATGATTTGTTCACTTCTTGGTGTTTTATTGGGTCGTATGGTTCCGATCGGTCGTCTGTAGTCAAGACACTCGCATTGATTTAGCCGATTCCAGACTTTGAATTTGTACTCACATCTTCATTTTTTTCACTCTTAATAAAAATATCAAGTATGTTGGAGATACAAACAATACATAACTGTATTGTAAAAAACGAAAAAGTTTTTTTTTTTCTTACAAAGGGGAGGTTTATAAGCGTTCTTACTCCTGCACCTTTTCCTTCTTTTTGTAAAGGCCAAAAAAAGAAGAAGCATTTTCTCACTAGATAAAAGTAATGGATAGTGGATAGAGTCGGAAATCAAGGAGAGAGAGAGAGAGAGAGTGAGAGTGAGAGTGAGGGGGAATGACATGCGGGAAAGGAGCCACAGGTGGGATTCAAACCTGGGCTTGGAGGATTACAGCCTCCATACCTGGGATGCGAACAGAAAACCGGTGAAGACACACTCAGACTAAATCACGAACGGAGAATGAAAAAGCTGTTTCAAGCTGTTGATTTACCGCGCTACGACTTACTGCAAAAACTGAAAAGAAGCCGGGAAATGATAACCGCTAAACGGCACAAAGAACACCAGAGGAGTCTCCAACCGAGAGAGCGGCCTTCTGTTGACCTCTGACCTCGTCGCCCTCGTCCTGTTTCTCTCCCCGAACAGTTTCGTTGGAGGAGCGGCACGTCAGTCAGGCTGCAGCTCTCCTGAGAACAAAGAGCCAGTCCCATTTCGCGGCCTTTTGTTTTCTGTCGGCCTGCCGCAGCTCGCCTGTAGGATTGGAGGGGCTTTTGTAACAAGAGAACCCTTGATTAAGTTCCCTCTCCACCCCTGACCTGCTGCTGGAGCCCCGGCGGGACGCGCATGGCGGTAGTTGTGGAGGGAGTTAAGTGACAGTTGACATTGGACAGGTCTGCTGTGGTCTGGGATTGAAGCCCCTTTGATGTTTTTTTTTGTTTTGGCCTCGGAGCTCTCGTAGCCTGGCATCGCAGGGCACGATCTCCTGATGATGTCACTTCCTGCTAGACTTGAAGGAGAGGGGAAGCTGCCCTAGCCTGCAACTCTTCAACGTGACAAGTCCTCCGTTTGGTCCGTTTTAAAGTGTGTTTAGTTTGCCTTGAGCGGCAATCAGTGCTTTTGTTCCTAATAGACATGACTCATTCCCAACTGTCGTCTCGTTACATGGAAGCATAGAGGACGTCCTTTTTTAGTTTCTGCAAGGTGAACGCGTCTTACCTTCAGAAAGGGAGATCTATACTCAGAGACGCAGAGACAGAAGTGTGGTGAAGTTGTTGTCGTCTCCTTTTTCAAAAACAAAAACAAAAAAAAAACGAGCTATGAGGATCTTGAATGAGTTGATAAACTAAGAAGTGAGGGAAGAATTGATACACGTTCCACTACCAGCAGTGTTTTTCATATCTGTGGGTGTGGCTGCTGTGGCTCAGTTTGTAGAGTCGGTCGTCTCTCCACCAGAAGGTCGAGGGTTCGATCCCCAGCTCCTGCAGCAACATGTCCGATGTGTCCTTGGGCAAGACACTTAATCCCAATTTGCTCCCGCTGCTTTGTCGGCGCTGTATAAATGGGATTAGTTACTTCTGATGGACACTTCACATAGAAACCTCTAATATCAGTGTGTGAATGTGTAGCTGTGACCTGCAGTGTAAAAACACTTTGAGTAGTCAGAAGACTAGAAAAGCGCTTTACAAACTCAAGTCCATCGACCATATTTTAATCGGTGAATGCTGTACCCATAGTCACCTAAACATGTGGTGATATATATATATTTAGGTTTTCACTTCCTGAACTGGATCTTTTCTACGAGGGGGGGAAGTGGTCTGGAAACACGGCATGAATAAGTGACACGGAGGTTTTAATGGCTCAAAGTCGTTTATGTCACTGATTCTGAGTGTTTGTTGTGTTTTTGCTCGTTTTGCTGTGCTTGTAATCTCGACGGCATCAAATGAGGTAAACCTCAGTGTCCTTTTCGAGAACAAATAAAGGTTTGAAATGACAAAAACCTTTTTATCAGAGTTTTGTCATGATTTTAAAATCCTAGATTTACTAACCTAATTTAACTCTTTTCAATCTAGAAATATCTGTATCTGTTTTATTTATTTATTCTTGTTTGCGCTCCTACATGTGACCCAGACTTCGAGGTACACACTGAACTGTTAATTGTGTGTCCCATTGCAATCCTAATCTTTACACAAACTGGTTAAAAAAGACGCCTGGTGTTTAAAATAGAAACACCACGTTACAAAACACGTCGGATAACTTCGGTGCTGTGAAGTGAAGCGGTCGAGCTCTTTTTTTAGTGTCGGTGCGGTTTCGGTCCAGGTGAACACTTCTTCCTCTGGTTTATTCTCCCAGCGGTCGGCTGGTTGTGTCGGGTGGGGTGGGGTGGGGGGGCCCCCGGGGGCCACGTCGTGCCTGTCTCCTCAGCCTTCCTCCCATCAGCCCTGCAGCCAGGCCGACTGTCAGCAGCACAATTAAGGGCTGTGCCGTAATGAAAGGGGCATTAGCAGAAGCAATTTATTTCCCAGCGCAGTGCCGGAAGGTCTCTCTGCTGCTGATATTCCGACGCAGGCTTTGTGTGCCTTACTCTGCCATTATGGGAGGACGCAGCCTGCCTGAACAAATGGAGTAAAGGGGAAAGAGGGGAGGGGATGCATGGAGGAGACGGGGCCGCCGTTCATTATTCTTTCAATCAATTCTTATTTGAATATTTATTTACAGTGTACTTTAGTGTACCATTCATACTTTCTTCTTCCATCTTTCGGCATCTTTTTCTCTGTTTTCTTGTTTCCTCGTCTCTCGTCATCTCCCACCTTTTGCCTCCTTCTCTGCTCCCATTTCTTACCACCAGCACCACCAGCACCACCCCCTCCTCCACCGCCACGCTCCTCTCCCGTTATTCCTGTGTTCATTTTGTTCCTCTGAAGTTTATTGAATTAGCGCAGACAGCTGAAATGCAGAAGATAACAGAGGCGCTCGCTCTCTCTCTCTCTCTCTCTCTCTCTCTGCTCCTCTCTGAGAAATAGTATTGCACGCTGGATGAGTGAGCGGTGTTTGTGTGTGTGTGAGTCTGCTGGAGGGGGAGGGGAGCTGAAGCAGAGGTTATAGACGGAGGAAATGGGGAGTATTGTGTTTTGATGTTTTTCCTGAAAGAGCGATAAAGACAGTGTGAGCTCAGTGGAAGATGAGCGGCTTTTCTGTCTCCAGTTCAGCGGTGATTATCTCTTAAACGCACCGTCCTTTGGCAAGGTGGGCACGCAGACATCACATCGTCTCCCTGATAGTCTTTGTTGTGATGTTAGACGAGGAGGCGATGACAGAAAGCTGCTGTGATTTGAGTTCTCGTCATTGAATCTGAGCTTTTATTTTTATTTTCTGTAGGCTCCGACATTCTCCTGCTGTCTTCTTCTTCTTTTACTTTATGTTGTCATCAACAGTTGGGGTCCTTCCCCATGTGTCATTGCTCTCTCTTTCTCCCTTATTCCCGACTCTCTCCACCGTCCTATATCTCCAATAAAAGCCCAAAAATACATTGTATCGATATTTATCCCCATCATTTGGATAATTGTATCACAGAAGTCAGGACAATGATCTATTGAAATATCTTGTTTTCCAATCCGTGATATTGAACAAGAAAAGTCAGCGAGCACTGACCTCTGATAACAAAATTAGTTTCCTTCCTCTACATCAATTAAGACCGCCTTCTTTGCACACCTCCTCAGTCGTTGGAAGGTTGGCCAAACTTCTACTTTCCCGTCTTCTCTTTAAACTTGTCGTATAGATTCACAGTCTTTGTACTGGGGACCAAAAAGCCATATGCTGGTCCTTAAATCCAACCTCAAGTGGGAGTGAAAGCTTTTAGGTTTTTTTTTTTCTGCTTGGATTGCAGGGATCACTTTACAGTCTGATCGTAGCCTTCAACACAAAGTAAAAGAACACTTTGAAGCTCTTAAAGCTACACATCCATTGTGTCCGGTCCAGGTGGTGTGTGTGCATTTATTTTGAATATCTACTGGTGTGTTTGTCTGCTACCTTTTATGATCTTGTTGTGAAGCTGTGAGTTGCCGCCAGTGAGGCAAACTTAGTGAAACAAAAGTTGAGAAGACGAAGAAAGTCAGTCAAAAGAAATACCTAATGTCATTAAAGCAAAAACGCTGGAAATTGTTGCGAAGTGGAAAGAATGCGTTGTGGTATTTTGAGCTCAATTAATCCTGCAGAAGCTTGAAGTTTGAGTTGAAGTTGGACACACAAACTAAACAGTCGCTGCCTCTTGTGTTGATTCCAGCTTGTTGTCTTCCTGTCGGGCCTGTGAACCAGCAAAACCTCGACCCTGTTTGTGATGTATGGACGGAGCAGCTTTAGTTGATTAGCAGTCTATTTCAGCATTACCCCCTCTGACCCCGGAGGTTTAAGGTGGCTGCGTCCCCCGTGTTGATTGTCTTATTGATGAACAATCATTAGCAGGACGCAGGACGACTCCGCGAACAAAGACGGGGCAGGAAGCAGAGAGGAAGAGGAGCTGGAGGCTAATCTCTGTGGCAGCAGGTGGCAGCAGGTACAAAATGGACAGAAACCATGACAGGGCTTTGATTGACAGGTGTTTCTGTCTGAGACAAGTGGGCAGCTCAAAGGTCGTTGACCTCATTAACCCTAGCCGGGCTGGGAGGGGCTGTCACAGCAGAGCAGTACCAAAACCACATCTGTCTTGAATTGAGAAAAATTGCTCTAAATTTTGACATCCTTGTAGAATATTCAATAACTTATAAATACAAAAATTAAAGGTGTGTACATTTGGGATTTGACCCTTTCCCCAGTTTGTTCTAATTAAGGGAAATCTTTATGAAGCAAGCGATGATACGTCAGACGATAACGTACTACAGCTTTCCTTGACCTGATTAATACTCTCACTAAACTCAAGTTAATCCTGCAGCAAGGTTCAATATCTCTCAGGAGAGTTGAGGCTGCTTTAATGGTTTCTTGGATTATCCGGGGGTGTGATGTTCATGTGTTCACATCCTTCATTGATTGTTCTCATACTTTTTATCCTGGCTGTGCACGGGGAAACCCATCAAGTATTTACATTCTTTATTTATAGCAGAAGCTACATTTTGATAGACTAAAACAGCTGTAAGGGGGCCCAGATGGCCTAGCGGTTAGGTTGCACCCCATGTACAGAGGCTATAGTCCTTCAAGGGGGCGGTTCAAATAAATGTTTCTCCTTTCTGGCATGTCATTGGCAACTCTCTCTCTCCACAATCTCTGACTCTATCCACTGTCCTGTCCTAACAAAGCCTCAGTCTCGTCTCGGAATCGAAAACATTTTGACTCGGTCTTGTCTCGGTCTCAGTCCGGTGGACTCATGATTTTAAATCAAGACCGACCTAGACCACCACTGATCGGCTATTTTCACGTCAACTTCTTTTCATTCATAAATTTGATTTTCTTCCCCCGGTTACGGACGCAGCAATCCCGGTGTTAAGGTCTAAGCGAGTGACATGCTGCAGACTTTTATTTATGGTCTTGGTCTCATCCTGTCTTGGTCTTGTCTCGGCCTAGAAGCACTCTGCTCTCGGTTAGTGTGGTCTTGACTACAACACTAAAAGTCTCTAATGATTCTTTTGATCAGGCCTGATTTAAACATTGAAGAAAGATGTAGAAGTTTTCTTTTGCGCTGATGGAAAGCAGAGGTTCAGTGTTACTAATACTCCATCGATGAGCTGGACAGTTTTTTGAATGTGCAGCAGCAGCCCAGGATCTTTTTTTTTTGGACGGCCTGGACGAAAAAACAAATTTGAGGAAGTGTTCTAATCAATCACAATGATTATGTGGCCTCCTTTTAAGAGCTCGGTGAGTCAGAGTGACTTAGACGACGACCTTCTTATCTGCTGCCGGCAAAGTGTCTCGTTTGAAGAAGCGAGTTCGGCCTGATCTTTGACCCTGTTTACTTGTGTGTTTTTCCAAAAGGCCACAGAGCCAAGTGTGCTCTGTCAAAGTGAATATCCTCCTCCAGACTCCGGAGAGAACTCCTCCTTCCCTCCTTCTGTCTCTCCCACGCTGATTTATACATCTCCCACCGTTCTCCTCTTCTGTACGACACATGTAACCAATAACCGAGCATGGGTTCAAAACAGTTTTTCCAGGATTTAGCCTGTGTGTTTCTGTATTTCTGATCTCTGACACTTTATGAGAAATCAATCCAAGCTTGTGCTCCTTATTTTGGGATAACAATTCCAAATCAAGTCCATTTACACGCCCAGAAGTTCAGGTAAAAATAAAATTTCTACTAAAATCAGGAAAGCCTCGCTGGTAAAAGTGCGTCTTAAGAAAGGATTTAATAGAGATGACTGACTCGGCTCATTCCACAGCTTTGGAGCCCTCGCTGCAAACGCTCTTTATTCTCCTTTGGGTTTTTTTTGGAACGACCAGAGGACCTCTGCCTCTCACCGTACCAGTTGGCTCGTTTGGTACTCACAGGTCTGATTTATAGATAATGATTGATTGATTGATTGATATGTAGCAGGGAGAAAGGCCATGCAGAGCTTTTACAGTAATCAGTAAAAATCATACAATCACTTCTCAAACACGCAGGGAGCCTGCATCTGTCGACCTACTCGTATCACTGACGTTCATGTTTATCAGGCGACAGTTGTCATCATATAGTATCGGTCTCCTTTGCTTTGTCCGACATTTCCATCTTATTCATTTTAAGTCTTGTACTACTGTAGGCAATCTACCTAAAATGTACTTTTCAGGAGTAAATTTGTGAAAACGGCTTTAAATGCATCTTGTATATCCTTCTTTCTAGCCGATGTTTTCTACCCCTCTGTCTTGTGCATTTCTCCAGCTGGGTTGCATGGGAAACTTAACGCAGTGCGGTGGTTTACAATGTTGGATTCTGCTAAACAGAACCACGTGAAGTTTGTTATTCAGTGCAGTGAGCGCCGCCATGTTTAGCTTTAACATGTTACCGAAGAGAGTACTGTGAATTACAGGAGCTCAGGGAAGTGGTTTGTGTTGTCATAAAACATAAATGTGAAATGTTTGATGAATCTTCAAGCAGCTCGGAGGAAAAGTGGACGTTTGAGTAAAACATCAGGTGCAGAGTGTAAAACCACAACCTGCCTACATGAAGAATGAAGAGAAGGAAGAGAGCGGGTTTGATTTTCAGAGAGGAGAATTGTTTCAGTTCTCAAATGTGCAACATCTGCCTCTTGTCAACTGTGAATTTGATAATGAAGAAAACAACAAGAGCATGACAGCCTAACAGGATTTCGTGGCTGGTGTTAAGTGATTAAACTGAAAATGAATGTTGACTCGCATAAGTGCAGCGCTTTGATTTGTTTCCTGAAATGGGGCACATTAATGGGATGTTTTTGAGCAAAAAAAAAAAATCATGAAGCTTATTCTTGTTGTGATTTCTGCAGCCTCAGTCGCAGGTGAGAAGTGAATGTGTTTCAACGAAAGGATCACAGACGTTTCTTCATCCAGCAGATTTTTTTGGGTTTTTTTTTTGCAGCCGCAGACCTCAGGTTTTTGTGTCAGCTTCAATGTCATGGCGGATTTGAGAGTGTGCTGCTGCCCTCCTCCAGCGCATTAGCATTTCTCCTCTCTCTCCCCCCCCGCCCCGATTCCTTTTCCCCTCCGCAGTCTTCCCTCTGATGTCACGCCGGAGCTCAGACATGTTAACACGAACCTTCATGCTAACACGGTTCACTCGGTCGCTGGAGAATATTCTTTTACCTGCTGCAGGAGCGCAAAGAGACTTTTTTTTTTTTTCATTTTCTCCGTCTCCGTTTACAATAGATCAGAGGCCTGTGCTGCACTGCTGAACTCCCGAACTCCTGTATACATTACTAATGAACCTCTGGATTGTTATACAGTCATATGTTAACAGGAAAGACAGAGGCCCTCGCTCTTTGTGCGTGTGTGTGTGTGTGTGTGTGTAAGACTTATGCAGCACTATCATGAAGGTTTCTTGGCCCGGGCCCGCTCTAATTGATAGGGGCTGCTGGTATTTACTTACGTTCTCAGGGTGGATTAAATCTCAAAGGAAAGGGGAGGAGATGGAGGTTGTTTTTCTCCCGGCTTTGTTTTAATATGCACACTTTTTGTGTGTGTGTGTGTGCATGTGTGTGAATGTATATTTATGCATATCTGTGTGTGTTTTGTTATCCCATGTGGTTCTGCGTTTGTCCTTCCTCCATGACTGTTGAATCCTGTAAAGCTGCATGACGTCCAGGCACCACAGAGCACCAAATCTAATCACCAGCCTCACTCTAATGTATGTGCTGCTCCGCTGGCTTAACGTTATGTGTGTATGTGTGTGTGTGTATAGGAGCACAGAGGCTTATTTACTGGACACAGTCAACAGTAAATATCATTATCTCTGAAGCTACTATTTCATTTTGTCTTGTGGGTTTAATGTGGAGTCCGGTCCTGCTCGGGGAAACCGAGAAGCTCGATTTGCTTCAGCGTGTCGGGGCTTCAGCTTCGAGATTTCTGCCTTTCTGAAAGAGCTTTAAAGCAGGAGGGACTTCTGATTGATGTGAAGTTGCCAGGTTACAAAGTAAACATGCTGAATAAATATCACAAACATAAAACTACTGGTAACATGAAATAGTCTGTTGAGACAAGAGTCACAGAATTGTTGTCCGCTTTGGCTTAAAATGACATTCACAGATCATCATGTTTTTCAAACACTCACATGTGCCCCTAGTCCGTCTACAAACCCTCCAGTGATGAGTAATGTCCATCCTCCGTCTTTTGCCTGCTCCACTTTTCAGAAAAAGTGTGCTCAAACAGGCCGTTTGGAGATTTTCCCTTCTTGACATCACAAAGGGCAGTGACCCCTCCCCCAGGTGGGTGTGTCCACATTAGCGGCATAAAAATCGCAGATTTTCACAGTCCATGGACCGTTGGTGGAGCGAGTTTTGGTGGGGTCCAGTGGTCCAGTTCAGTATTGATGCTGCATGAGGTGGTGAAGGTCCTGTAGAGGAATTTATAGATAAAAAGATTGAAGCGTTGAGTCAAATGTACAGTCGGTACAGTATGTTGATAAAGGTAAAAGAAAAACATCATTAAACTAATGCAGAAACATTACAAACCTTAAGACTCTACAAGGCTGTGAGGCCACTGAATATTTAAAAAATGTGAATCATCTTCCTCCAAAAGAGGCCAGAATTCAACACCTCTTAAAAAAAATGTGTCACCCGTTTGTATATCATGATAGAAAATGTATTCACCCGCCCACCACTGTTAGAAACTTGTGACCACAGGCGGCGACTGCAGATGGCTACACGCTACAGATGGCAACCAGCTTGTCCACAGTTTAGCTCCCTCTAACAGGACCTTACAGACGACAAAACAGAACAACAGCAGACTCCAGCTTCTGTTTCTGGAACTGTAACATCTTATTTTCTGTCATAGAGAAGAAAGCAAAAAAAAAAAACAGGAACATCTTCCCAAATGAGAGGTCTCAAATGTTGACTCCTCCTCCAAAAAAACAAAAACATTCTTGTCTTTTTTTTTGTTCGAGGTGCCTATTTTCTCCATCTCTGTTCATGACGTCTCCTCCAGGCAGAAACATTTTGATTCCATCGTTTGGCGGGCTGATTTTATGCCATGTTTGTGCGCACATGCAGGTTCACTCTGTGTGTTTGCGTGTGTGTGTGTGTGTGTGTGTGTGTGTGTGTGTGTGTGTGTGTGTGTGTGTGTGTGTGTGTGTGTGTGTGTGTGTGTGTGTGTGTGTGTGTGTGTGTGTGTGTGTGTGTGTGTGTGTCAGGTTGGAGATAGCCGCGTTGATTATGTGTCTGATGTTGTCGACAGAGTGACATCCCTTCTAATGAAATAATGGTCTAGTGGCAGAGTGCTGGAAGATTGCACATTGTAGACTTCAATTACAGACGAGATGATTTCCCCCCCTCTCCTCGTCTTTTCCTTTCAGTGGGAAGGAAGTGCAGTTTTTTCTTCCTTTTTAACGGACGCCCTCACGTCAAACAAAAAGGCTGTGCCACGCTCTGCTCTAAGTGTTTTTTTTTTTCTTTGAGATAATGGACAGAAACAACATGGCATGCTTTAATTCCCCGACTCCGTCTTTAGCCAATGTGAAGCCATAAATACAGCCATTGCCCTCCTCGTGTGCACAAACCAACCCGACACAGAATGTCTCCTCTTTTCTTTGACGAGCAGTTTGCGCTCCACTGCATGATTTATTCTGCAGACCATGTGTTAGGTGTTATTTATTTTGCACAACAAATGATCTTTTTTTTTTTTTTGTTAAGGTTCCACTTTCAGCTGTGCACCTTCTGCTTTCCGGTATGAAATTAGCATAGATTTCCTAAAAATATGCCCCAGAATCAAGTACACCTTCTTTTAAAGAAATACAAATTAAAAAAATAAAAACACAAGGAGAGAAAAGGACACATTTTCTGAATGTCTGCACTCCTCTACAGAGAATCATATTCACAACCATGGAACAACTAAGAAAAGCAAGGACAGGTGTCTTTACGAACGAGTTCAACATTAAACCACTTGACAGATAAGTTTGGGTTTGATGGAAATGTTGCCGTACGTTTGTGAGGAGTTGCTTTATTTGGGGTGAGAAATAGTTATTTACCGTAAAATCAGGGAATATAAGTCGCAGTCTGTTTCTGAAGGTGTCGTAGAAGAAAAAAAGGTTTATACTGTCTTCCTGCGTGACGATTTCTATCGTGTTCAGCAACGTCAACAACATGCAGCTGTGTCGCTCTTTTAGCCACTCAGGTTATCTCAACCTGTGCTGAACAACAAAGTGAATCGATCACGGTGTAGCAGAGTAACTGGTGTAATAAATCTTAAAATCTTAACTCAAAGAAGTCTCCTGTCTCAGCTCAATGATGTGCATGTTTAACCACAAGACTTCCAGTACAAATCTTGATATTTTTGCACATGTGATGAACGCTAACTACAACCCTGATGTACCCCAAAAAAATTACAGACATCATAATTCAGAATGAGTGCAAAAACTCGGTTCTGAGCTTAGAAAGTCATCTTTTTAAACATTAAATATCTGTTCTACATAATTTTATTAGTTTTTAATACCACACTTGTCACAAAGGATTAGTCAGTAATTACACAGCTTCTTTTGAATCAGGGTTGTAGAGTCCAAGTGTAAAATATGTCCCACAGTCCAGAAGCCGAGAATCATGAACGTACTGAATAAATCTTGTCGTAATTGTCATAATTAATTCATTTGAGTTAATTAGCGACCCACTGATTAATCATAACACATTCATGTTAACGTTTAATGTGAGTTTGTCGTGACATCAATTCTCACCAGCTCTCTGTTTCTGTCTTTTTTTTCAGGGTGGACCCAATCCCTTATGACACTCCCAAACCAGCAGGACACACCAGGTTTGTGTGTGTGTCCGACACGCACTCGCGCACAGACGGCATACAGATGCCCTACGGCGACGTGCTGCTGCACACGGGCGACTTCACCGAGCTGGGCCTGCCCTCCGAGGTTAAGAAATTCAACGACTGGCTAGGTACTGAAGCTGCTTAAGACACACATTCATACACACGCCCGCTGGACACGTGCATTGTTTTTACACTCGCACAAAAGCTGACGTGCAACAGGCTCTGTTGAGCAGGGACGTGCGGACGAGGGCGTGAGACATGTTGCACGCACAACCATCAACTAGACCACACAATGGCTCCGCCTCCCTCCCCTGTTGACCCCAAACTGCTGCTCTGAAGTGTCCAGTTTAACCCCTGTGACCCAACACCCTGCCCCAGTTAACCTTTGACCTCTCCCTCTGGCCCCATGCTGTGGGTGGGAGCGCTCAGCTGTGTGTGTGTGTGTGTGTGTGTGTGTTGTTTCTCACTCAACAGCAAGTATTTCATCTGGGGACCCTCCAGGCGAGCGCTGAAGGAACTCTGGAGCAGTTTTTGAGCCTTTAATGTAGTCATGTTTCACACAGTGGAAAAAAATAAAAATCATCCCTCAAAGCGAGTGCATAAATCAATAAGTGCCACCCACCACACAGGCCTCTAACTATTTAACATGTTTGAATTACTTTGTGTGTGTTTCAGACCAAACAGTCTGCTCACTGAATGTTACAGGGAAAAAAAAGCACAATGTCCTGAAGTCATTCTGAAAGACTGAACTCAATGGACAGAAGCAAGTTGTCAAAAAGTCTTTTCAGTTTGAATATCAATCAGAAGTGGAGCCGTCGGGCAAACAGACAACCTCCCCCGTACGACTTCATGTGGCTGATGTCGGCTGTTTATACCCTTTAAATCTGAGAGGACTAAAGATGCTTATAGTGAAATAATAATAATAATAATAATACATTAGATTTATAAAACGCTTTTCTGAGTACTCAAAAGAACGAAAAGAAAAAATAATTTGAGATTTTTAAGGCTCAATACATGTGGCAACCTCCAATGTTGAAAAAGGAAGCCAATGCAGAAGTGCAAAATTCTGCAGCTCCTCGAGTGTCCACTAGAGGCTGGCTCCAGGAAACACCAGAAGTCACATACACACCACAGCCAAAAAAGCTGTTTTTACAGCATAAACATGTTTACAGCCTGGTACAAAAAACTAAATAGGTCTGATTAGTTATTGTCATCACTGGCACACACTGTAATCCATAGTTAGGCACGTAGCTTACGTGATTGACAGGTGGGTGGGATGTAACGGTTTGTCAAGAGGCTTAAAACCCGCCTCAGCTCCAGCTCTCAGCCTGTCGTTAGGTTGACTGAAAGTTAGGCTGAGACAGCATTTCCAGCATGGCGGTTGCTGCTGATGAGCCTCCAGAGTCTCCTGCAGGAACAGATGGCTGATGTGACTCATCCATTAATATTTACAGTCTGTGGTTTAGATTGTTGTGACTATAATCCCAAAAAGTTGCAATGAATCAGATTTGACCTTATAATAGCTGCTGTATCCTGTCACATGGTTTAAAATGTATTATTTGTTTTCTGCAAAAGTCCAACCTTTAAAATCTCAAGTTCAGGATTTATGAACTGAGATTTTTGTTTTTGGCTGTACCACAGACGAGCATTCACTTTAAAGTCCTGCCAGCTGCTGTGACCCTATTGCCCCTGAAACGTACTCACACACTGACACACAAAGGGCAAAGACACACACAAACACACAGGCAAGTCCAATCCCCCCCCCCCTCCACCCCTCCTCTTTCTTTTCTGCTGTGTCACCTCAAATTCAGCACCTGTACCACCACGAGGACACACCGGTCAGCTTTTCTGTCAAACTCGTCCATCCATCATCACAGACAGCTACGTCAGTGTGTGCATATCTGTGTGTGTGTGTGTTTGTGTGTGTGTCTGTTAAGTCAGGGTGAAACACTGATATCGATCATAACGGGGGATCGATGCTGCGCAAAGTAGAAATTGTCTTGTGTGTAATTTGGAGCGTTCAGCATGCCACATACTGTTTCTACTGTCCTGAAGGTTGTGAGTCCGTGTGCAGCCTGGACGTTGAACTCTACGGTTGAGAAGAAAGAAAATTACCAAAACATTTGAAGAAAGTTTGAAATCTATTATGAGAGTGAAGTGAAAATGTCCCAGGAAAAGTCGATGAGGTTATAAGAATAATTTTAATATTTAAAAAAAATGGTCAACTTAGGTTATAAATTTAGGATAAAGGCAAATCAAAGATCATAAAGATTAAGGAGCTGTGTCCGCCTGTCTTTTTTTTGATGCAGAAAAAGCGCTGACTGTGCGTTCTGGGGTGCTTGGATGAAACGTTTGTGTACGACCGACAGTTCTCCATTGACTTGAACTTCATGTTTTATATTTGAAATTGTTTTTTCCCTTCACTTATGAGCATCAAATGGAGGATGTTTGTCCTCCTACTTTGTCTGGACATGTAGCGAGGAGAATGTGGGTGCAGGGCATGACCTGTAAGAGACAAAAATCTGGGGCATTTCTTCAATTTAAAAAAAGAGCGTCGGTGACGTCAGCAGCGCCCTTCTAAAAAGTAGATTTTTAATTAGAAGTGTTCAGAAAAAGGACGCTGGGCTGAGCTTTTTCCTCTGGACGGCCGCCTGCTGCTGCAGACGCTCTCTTTATTGAAAAGGAAGACGCTGGCACTCAAAAAAAACGTGAGCCTTAAACAATAATAAAACCAGAATCCATAAAATTATAAGAAGACAGATGATACAGTGAATCTTATGATATTTGTCAGATGTTTAGATGATTTTAACCCTCATGAGAGATGCTCTGTCTTTTTCTGTAAAGTCAGTTTTGGTTCAGTCCTAAAGAAGGTGTTATTTCTCTCGCTTCAGAAAAAACATCTTTCCAATGAATCTGATCCTCCATCAATGAACGTGTTTATGTTCGGTGGAAGAGGGAGCTTTGAAGTACATGAAAACATGTTTTCTGGTGGTGTGTTTTGTTGTGGTTTGGAGGACATGTCCTCTCAGCAGTGTGCAGACTGAGGAAAGTAAGGTTTTAAATTGTGGCTCTAATGGTTGATAGAAACGCTGCATCCATACAGATTGTTTTTTATGAGGAAGAGGAAGTGCATGATAAAGGTGCGTTCTTCCATGCACGGCCGATTCTTTGTTCTTTGTTCACAAGGGTAGAAGGGAGAGACTGAGTCAGACATGGCAGAGATCAAGACCGGGCAGTAAGATGAAAGACTGAAGGCATTTTTATTTATTTATTTATTTTTGGGCTTTCTGTGCCTATTAATGGAGAGACAGGACAGTGGATAGAGTTGGAAATCAGGGAGACAGAGTGGGAAATGACATGCAGGAAAGAAGCCACAGGCGAGATTTGAACCTGGGCAGCCCGCTTGGAAGACGACAGCCTCCATACATGGGACAGCATTTTAGGAGGAGATTCATCAATGGTAACGCACGGATAATGTCCCCCTTTGTTAGGACTTAGTATGGTATGTGTGATGATGTGCAGTCTAAAAACACTTTGAGTTGTCAGAAGACAAGAAAAGTCCATTTCCTGTGCTACCATAACTAACAAACACACAGTGAACTTAAGATTGGATGAGGCTGTTTTGCTTTCTTCCTGCTCCTGTGCCGCCGCCGCCGCCTCCTCCTCCTCCTCCTCCTCCTCCCACTGTTAGCCTCGTTCGTCTGCTCCTCTCAGACTCTGGAGGAGGCAGCAGTTTGTCGCCTGTATCGACTGATGGTTTGGCCTGTTGATGGAGATCATCGAAGATCGATGCAGAGGAACGAGTTTCCCCTGACCCAGCTTGTCTTATGGGAAGCACAGGCTCTGATCTGCCTCTTTGAACTGCTCCCAGAAGCCTTTATAGACCGTGTGTGTGTGTTCTGCGTGTGTGTGTGTGTGTGTCCTGCTTAGATGTGTAATGTGTGTAAATATAAAGGCTGATGTAGGCGCTGCAATGAGTGAGAAAGGGAACATTGACAGTTTTCCTCCCTTCATGTGTAGACATACTTTTTGAGACGGTATTTTCAATGCTTAACTTTTAAGTTCCTTTAAATTACCATCTCAAACGTTTCATGTTAATTATTTGTGTGGCACCTTTCTTGACAAGAAGTCGAGTGTAGGTGTGCTTTTAGGATCAAGCCTGACTTTATTTCCCACAGATCCAAGCAGTGCCGTGTGTGACAGAACTTATCAGTCCAGTGTTTCCCCTACCATTGTATTAGGGGGGCGGGCGACTTACAGCATTAACTGAGTCTGCTGTTGTAAATGGAAACAGTAAATGGACTTGAACTTGATTAGTGCTTTTCTAGTCTTCTGACTGCTCAAAGTGCTTTTTACACCGCAGGTCACAGCTACACATTCACACGCTGATGGTAGAGGCTGCTGTGTAAAGAGTAACTAAGTAACTAATCCATTCATATTCATACGCCGCTGATGAAGCAGCTGGAGCAACTTGGGGTTAAGTCTTGCCCAAGGACACATCGGACATGTGGCTGCAGGAGCTGGGGATCGAACCCTCGACCTTCCGGTTGAGAGACGACCGACTCTACAAAGTGAGCCACCCCGTGAGCTGACCCCGTCACACCGATTATTACTCGGATGGAAAACAAGTCTCCATCTCTGTGCTCCTCGGGATGTTGTGAAGAAAACCTTGAAACAGCATCCAATTTTTAGTTCTTCAACATTGTGGCTTCATCAATCAATCAATCATTTTTTTTTGTTTAGCGCCAATTCATTACAAGTGTTATCTCAAGAAGCTTTACAAAAGAGCATATGGGATAGGATGCAGGAAGGATTTCTCCTTTGTATTCCTCGGGTTCCTGTTGTCCACATTTCCTTAACGCCGAGGTGGAGGTCGGAGCAGACAGTGGGGACGACACAGTCCCATTTTAGTCTCCGTCTGTGTTGTGTAAACTCGTCTCAGAAAAAAGATAGCGTCTTAAGATTCACACTTTGCAAACTTTAAATCAGTAACTTTGTCCTGCTGAAGTTTGCAGATTCTTGAATGAGTTAGGCAGTTTGAACTGGCGGCTTCATTAAAGGTGAATCATTTTACCTCCCAGGTGTTTTACCATCACATACACCTGAATATGTTTCCATAAGTTTAGACTTCTTTAACAGACCTGCTGCTTCTGCTCTAATTGGAAGACATATGAAGTCTTCAAGGATTCCCTTGACAAGAGGGTTGAGGGACGCCGATGAATTTATTTATTTAAGATATTCAGCTGTTTAATGTCAAGTAGTAGTAGTCTACACTTGTACAGAGTTTTTTTTGTGTGTGTGTGTTCTTCAATCTTGAACAAAACGTGCAGCGGCCTTTTGAGAGGAATAACAGACATTCCTCTGCTCACATCGCTCTTGTTCTTTACTGACTTTCATCGTTCACGCCGCCTGTTTGTGGGCAAAGAATAGAAAATAAATCTCGGTGTATCACTCCAGCAGTCCGCTGTTAGATGTATCACAGCGGCAATAAAAAGCAGACGAAAATTCCCAGTAGAGTAATGGAGGTGGAGTTGTTTGATGGTAATTATGTTTTCCCCACCCTTTTTCCCAGCCTGCTGCTGGTGGAGAGGAGGATTCGCTTTAGGGTGTGTGTGTGTGTGTGTGTGTGTGTGTGTGTGTGTGTGTGTGTGTTCATGTGTGTGTGTTCGTGTAAATGGATGTGTGATCCAGTTAGAGTGCTGTGGGACTGAGAGACGGCGCTCTCATATAAGGTTAGACTGGAATTTATGATCCTGAGATGCGACAAGAGCTAATTTAGAGCAGCGGGGATGAAACCTGTAGACCGGGGGAACCATGATTCTTTCATTTTCAGCATTAGAGCACACACACACACACACACTATAGACAGTTGCCGTGCCATATTTTATTATCTGCATCCAGCAGCCGTATCTCGACTGAATTTATATTCTTTTCAGTTTCTATCGGTTTTATTTCCAATTGTGAACTGGACCGCTGCAAAATTGAGCAGATCGCTTACATCCTTTCTTTCAACTACTGTCGTCAGCCAGAAGGCGCCTTTATTCCACTAATACGATATATTGGATTTCTTTATTCAACATTTGATTCGATTTGACCTCCTGCCATGAATCATAACCTCCTGCTATTGGCTGCCACAGCAATATGTTTCAGAGGAAACAAAAGGATAAAAGCACCTGAGCTGAATACCTTTTGTCTTACTCCAGCTCTGTGGTGTAGGTGGATGAAGGTACCTTTAAGTGTTCTGTGCAGTAAACCTGAAGTGTCTGTGAAGGAATTAACTCTTTATACAGCTCTTGTTATTATATCAATTAGATCCTGTAAAATCTGATGCACGATGATGAAAGATTTGGCTTTGTATGTTTTGTACAGTGTCATACAAACTCGAGGTGGGGGACAAAATCGATACAGCATAGCATCGCGATATTTTGTGTGCTGATTGTCTCATGGCCCCCAAGTGTTGATACTTTCATTACATTAATAGCAAACATGCTTTTTTATTTTTGAATTGCTGTAGGGGTTGCACGATTCATTTTGAACACACTGCATTGTTCAAGTCCGATTAGACTGAAATACCAACAGTTCAGATTGTGAGGTGCACTCAGCCTTTTACAGAGTTTGACTTTGATCACAGGGTTGCTCAGTCTGTGGGCTTCATTCTGTAGAAATAAAAAGACTGAAGAGAGAGGAAGTGACTGAGAATGTTTCCTTATTTGACAAAACACTTGATTTAGTTAAATTTTGTGGGCATAATATGCAGTTTACAAAAAGATTTAATCACAGTAAATTGTATCACTATTCTCAGCATATCTCAAAATGTTTAAAATTGTGACTCAAGGATAGTGATGATATCTTATCGTGGGGCTTCTGGTGATTCCCTACCCATAAAACAAGTCTTTGTTTTGTGTTTTCATGAGCTGAACTGAATCATTCATCACAATCAGGAATAAACACACATAAAAGATTTTAAAACATCGGTCAATGAGGATGTTACTTAGCTTCTAAACACCAACAACAAACAGCTTCTGATGTTTAATTAGAGCAAAGAATTTATTTCTTTACCACTGTGTAACCCCCGTGTGATAAAAGTGGGAGTGCTTGCCAGCATCGATTAGGTAGCTGATAACTCTACAACGAATTTATACATTTGCAATAGACTTTTTTTATTTTGCATTGTGTCCTGTTAAACTCTTTTAAACAGCCTGCTTAAGCTGAGGCTGTTGCCCACTTGCCATCATTTGGCTTTCAGCAAGATTTATTGGATATAGAAGGCTGTGTTTTAGCTTTATGTACAAATTAAACGTCAATATAGGAAGAATCTTTAGTTGCAGCCCTTTTAACAGGAAGCCCCCTGAAGCATACATGCCAGTACTTCACATGGCCGTGGTCCAGTTAACGCTCCTGCAGGTGGATAGAGGACCTACAGAGCAGGCCCCAAAAAAACACAGAATGAAGGGAGACTGGAACAAAATCAACAGGAAGCCTCACAAAGAAAGAGAAAAAGACAGATTGGAGGGTGATGAAGGCCAGAGCCTTTTGGCTGAGCATTCAATCGGCTGGAAGAAAGCAGGAAGTCAGTTTCTTGATGGCAAAGGGGAAGCGGGACAAATCACCCCGACAGAGAGGAGAGAGGAAAGGGCACAGCGGAAGTTGAAAGATGAGGGAATGAGATTCGTAATAGATGTTCTCCTCTATTTAGTTCAGGTTCATGCTTCTCTCAGCCACCCCGGCGTCTGCAGAGATGGACGGTGGTCTGCAGGGGTCAAACAGAGCCGTCAGATGTGGTTGTAACCTCTGTGACTGTCTGAATTGAGGGTTTCTCCCCCCCCCCCCTCTCCACTTATCAGAGTCTTTTCTTCTTCTGATCCTGATCTGTGCTCGGGGTTAGGTATACAGGGAGAGTTCGCTCCATGTACAGAATATTAGAACAACCTGCTGTTTCTGTAGAGAAAGACGGAACAGGTAGAAAGTTCAACACCTTTTTGGATTTTCTTGAATACTTTTCGACCATAAAAGAGAGCAAGGCTGCAACATTTGGACGATATGTGCTGTGTCCAAAAACTTGTTCATTTTGGATTCAAAGAGAAAACTGAAATCTTTATGGAAGTGACAGGACAGTGGATAAAGTCAGAAATCAGCGATTGAGAAAGTAGGGAATGACGTGCCGCAAAAGAGACAAAGGTCTGACTCAAACCTGGGCCACTATCTTTGAGAACTTTATCCTCTGTACATGGGGCTCATGAACTAACCACTAGGCCAGGAGTTCCCAAACTTTGCATGCCAGTGACCCTCACATAGCATCAACCTGTGGCGGTGACACTCTCTCTCTTAAATCCTTTTGTTTCGATTGCAAATATCAGAAATGAAATCAACAGCTTCTTTCTCCCAAGTTTATAAATCATTTCATTAAACATAGTTTTGTTGTTTTATTTTACAATATTGAAAGATTGCCATAGAAACACAAATGTGGATACACAGTGGGCAATAACATCTCAAAATATATATCAAAATGTTATTTATAACAGTATAAGTATAAGTTGAATTTTACTTTTGGTCCAGTTTCCTCACTCTTCAAACCCAAGTGTCTGTGCCCCCCCCCCCCCCCCCCCCCCAGAACCTCCTGGCGACCCCCACTTTGAAAAACACTGCACAAGACCACCGGTGCCCCAGTGTTGCCGTCTTTAATGCCTCAGCAGCTAACTGTCACTCTGGAAAAAAAAATATATAGGTTAAGGGACAATTTTTGCAAACTTCTGCTGAAAAATTGGTAAATCGTTAATTTTGGTTTTACTTCAATATTGCTTTAGTAACATTGTGCACAGAGTGGAGGATCACAGACTTTATTTTGGAGCCATTCAAATGTTAAGCTAAAACTGTTCTTCACATTTGCACTCCTGAAAATTCGTAAAAACAACGACGAAAAAGATTTATCTGTTTGTGTTCGCACATGAAGTTCACTCTGAAAACTTCAAGACTTTTTCAAGTGTGAACAAGGCTTCAGTGACTGTTTCCAGGCTCTTTTGTTTGTGCGCTGAATGCTTTTCCTGCTGAAACAAACATAAAATGTCAAGTCAGGGGTTTGAGAAGATGTCATTGGGTAAGATGATAAACAAACCTTTTGAGTGTGAGAATGAAGCAGTGCGGACTCGAGCTGAACGTGTGGAAACATGTGGATTTTGGACTTCAGCTGTATTTCTCTTGTCTCGTCTAGGTGGCCTCCCGTACGAGTTTAAGGTGGTGATCGCCGGAAACCACGAACTGACCTTCGATAAGGACTTTATGGCCGAGCTGGTCAAGCAGGATTACTACCGATTCCCCTCAGTGTCCAAACTCAAACCCGAGGACTTTGACAATGTCCAGACGCTGCTCACAAACTGTGTGTACCTGCAGGACTCGGACGTCACCATAAAGGGATTCCGGATATACGGAGCACCGTGGTAAGAGCACAAACTCTTCTCTGTTTTTTGTTTTTTTCCCTCCATGCAAAGCTGCTCTCATCTTCCATCTTGTCATAACCACTGAGTCACATTTCTGTCTCGTTGTCCTGAAGAGAAGGTGTCTCTTCTCCTCTGTCATTGTCTGGCAGTTTGCCAGCTCCCACCCTCCGTACTCAGCGTGCTGAACGCTCTCACCGAGGCGCCGCTCCTACATGCAGGGTGCTATTCCCAGCTCGCACGCTCCTTTATGAGCCCGAGACCTCCGCCTGCTCCCCGGGCTTACGTTACACCGGTGTTTTGACACGGGGTTAAGTGATCCGCGTGTTACCGGGACACTCTGTCAATAGGCTCTCAGGTGTGGAAAGAAAGAAAGCAAGCAAGCAGGGAGGAAGGGAGAAAAAGGTGTGTGTGTGTGTGTGTGTGTGTGTGTGTGTGTGTGTGTGTGTGTGTGTGGAGTAAATGCTGCTTAGTCCATTTCTCTGCAAAACAGAGGCAGGTGGGAGTGTTGTGAAATGAGGTGTGTGTGTGTGTGTGTGTGTGTGTGTGCACCTGGAGTACTCGTGTCAGTGGGAATAAACTCTGTAGAGCTCACTGCTTCATTTTTAGTTCTCAGACTGTTTTGGAAGAAGTTTAAATCTGAGATTCTGAATGAGATGCATTCACAGCTGATTCCTCACCTCACACCAAGAATCAGGTGATTTCTAAAGCCGTACATAATATCGGTTTGGGTAACAAAAAATACCAATATCCAGAACTTTAAAAGTATGTAAATTAAAATTAGCAAACATCCTGGGATAATGCGTCCTGTTTTTAGATTTGTATCCTGCCAACTTTCCCAAAAAAAAAAAATTATTATTGGAATTGGGTGACTTCTGCTATTTTTCGTCCCTGTTTACACCTGGCATTAACATCCATCCATTGTCTTCATATAACAAGTGGAAATCACTTAAGTACGGGCGTTTACACCCTTTTCATAATGAAATTCCGCATTACAGCGCTGTAACAAAGCTCTGCAGTCATTACACCAAAAGACGTCCAGATTGATTCCTGACGGCGTAATACTGATGTCCTGGTGTGTGAATTCATATTGTTATACGGCGTTGATATATGTGGAAGTGTGAGACAGCACGGCACAGCGGGAGCGCCACATACACACACACACACACAGTCAGACATGCACACACACACACACACACACACACACACACAGCACTGTTCTCTCCCGCTGGCACTGTTGATCCCGCTCACCTCTGAAACAACAACACCTCAATCCTTCATCATCTTTTAAAACTCAAAGGTGTAACCATTTATTCTTTGATTCATGTTGTTCATGTTTGGAGTTGATGAGTCTTTCTTTCTTTTTTTTAATTATGTATTATTAAAACCAAACATTGTGTAAAGACTGTTGTTGAAATATGAGCCAAAGGAAAAGATGTGTGGAGCTGGATCAGCTTTGTATTCTGTGATAGATCAATCTAAGCCCAACTTATTAAGTAATGACTCAGCATTTCTATAGAGGCTTCAAAATTGATGAAATCCTAGATTTACATCGTCCAAACCTCTGCAGTAGAACAATAGACAAAGGCTGGTAGTTCATAGTGTGTGTCTCGTGTGTCTTTACTCTCATCCATCTGAAGGCTGCGCAGTTCAGTCCGAGCCTCTCGCAGTGTTAAAAACTCTCAGTCTGACCCCGACTGGCCGGCTCTGCAGCTGTGTGTGTGCTTTGTTGTGCGACGGTCGAGGTTGAAGCTTCCCTCCGTCCTGCTTTGACTCCCTCTGCTCTCTGTGGTTCTCACAACTCTGCTCTCGACTTTAAATAACTATTTAGGTCACACCTTCATCCTGTGGCAGCTATAATTAGCAGGTTTGCAGCCTGGCTTTGGAAGTGGTGGAGGACAGTAGCAGGGCGGGTGGGGGGGGGGGGGGGAGCATATTCCAGCATTCCTCAGACTTCACAGCAGCAGGAAGAAGAGATTAGCGACTCTTCTCCCTCCCTCCATCCTTCCTCTTCTCCATCCTTCTGTTGGAGAGAGGAAGGATGCTGCCCCCCTCTCCCTTGTGGCTGTTTAGTGTGAGAGCTGGTAAGTGTCTGTTGTGACAGCTGGGGGTCTCATGAGAGGCGGAGTAGACAGCTTGGTGCCCCCCCCCCCCCCCCCCCCCCCGGCCTCTCCTACCCCCACTCCTCCTCAGCTTCCTCACCTCCTTCACACCCATATGGCACCAGTGGCCCGAGGTCTGACCTGCTTGTCCAGCAGTGTGAGGTCTCACTTAGCCCTGCAGTGACCCCTCGTTTCATCAACAGCTCGCCGCCTGGGTGGCCGAGCTCCTCCGAGCTCTCAGCGGTCTGCTGCTGCTCCTGCTGCAGGTCGGTACTCGACTGCATCACTCAGGAAATGTAGCGTGTAACGACCAGCTGATAAACACTGCTGGAGCTGCAGGAGTCTGCTGCTGCCACTTTAAATACACAATCAAATAACACATGCATTGTGTAGTGTGGAAAAATATTCTTTGACACAAGAGGACAATGACCTTCAAGAAGGCGAATAGTCCAGCCTTCTTTGATGTCAATCTGAAAGCAGAATCACGATATCTGTGTCCTATTAGGACCAAGAGATTTACTGCTTACACTGTAAGTTATGTTATTGTGTTGTGTTATACTGTTAAGCATATGTTATTGTGACTTGCCAAACGAAGCATCCGGTTACATCACTTCATCAATAACTCTGCACAGGGTGGAAGGAAACATGAGCTTCTTTTCCTCGACATCACTTTAATTATCAATACGTATTGTAAAGGCCTGCATTAAAGGTCTTATTTATAACAACGACACTCTACTGCAGCTCTTTTCTAACATCATTATCTGCAGCAGGCTGTCAGTTCAGCATGTGGTCATTTACAGTGAAAACATCCGGCACACTTTGTTTCCGTACCCTATTTCTCCTTCAGTCCTTTTGAACACACCCAGGCCTGCTGGTCTAAAGGAGCGCTCGCAAACCAAACATGCTTTCACATCCTATCAGTTAAAAAAATCTGCACTTTCCCACGCCAAAAGTTTCCACTTTTTATCTTCAAAAAAACGGAGCAAGAAAAGCTCCAACTCTTCAGGGTCGAGGTGGATTTGAACGAGGCCGAGCTCTCTCTCTCTCTCACACACACACACACACACACACACACACACACACACACACACACACACTTTTTTTGGGTTACTCAGACTTGTGCTCACATTGAAATTGTGCCAACAAGTTGCCTCAGTTAATTAATCTCGCTAGAGTACCTAAAAAAAAAAAAAAAGGGAAATGTAGGAAAAATATATGTAAGCATTGAGGGTCAAATTGCCCAGATGTTTAAATTCTAAACTCACCTCAAGCTGTGATTTACAGCTTGAAAAAAAAATGGTAATAGTTATTTTCAAAACTAGCATGAACCTAAAGACAATTTCAACCAAAATCTTAAAAAGTGGATCTGGAGGAAATGTTCTCGTTGATTATGAATGACAGTTTTTAAAGTAAGAATCAATCGTTTATGAGGAGGCGGCAGGAGTGAAAAATCAAAGTTATCCTCTTCCTTTCCTCTTGAATAAAAGTTTCAGATGAACTTACATTTACTGGAAAGCTGCCAAAGAAATGTAATATAATTATTGACTTTATGTAATGCGAGCTGTTTTCATTTCCAGGTGATCGTAGTTGTTAGAAAAACCGAATCTGATACTTGATACTTGAAAAAGTCAAAGATCCAGCGGCTGAAGCACAAACCCAAACGTCCTGAATAAATGAAGGAGTTCTGTGATCACGTATCCCTGAGTTCTCATTATCAGGATAAATAGAAGATAGGAAGAGTTGGCAAGCAGAAGGGGGGGGATTAAAAGTTTCCAAGGCTGCAGCTGTTTCATTATACGAGTTAAGCTGCTGATTATTTTTCTGATTAAAAGCATTTATTACTTCTACGAATCCAAGGCTGCGGCATTTTGTTCTTGTTTTTTTCCTGCTGCAGTGAATATTAAAACACAGAGAGAATCAATTTACATCATATTAACCCACAGAAGCAGCACACTTTCAAATTAAAAGCCCAAAAACCAACTAAATATTTCTTACAATTTCAAAAAAGATTGTTTTTTGAGGACCTGAAAAATGCTAAAGGAAAGAAATATGTAGTTTTTCATAAACAGATGTTCGTCCCATCATTTTCTGACTCTTGGTTATCTACCAGTTTTTATTAATTGAGCGACTCATTCATACGATGAGACATGAGTTAATATCGTAATGACGCTCCCAATTCTTTGTCTCCAACATTTCAAGTCAAACTTTTCGTCTCCCCTGAGTGCACTGAAGCAGCGTACCATGAAAGACACACAACACTCACTGTTTAATGACAGATGCTCAACAGACCAAATACCTCAACCTCCTCCTCCCTTTCTCTCTCTCTCTCTCACACACACACACACACACACACACACACACACACACACACACACACACACACACACACTCTGACAGACAGGAGAGCTTCTGCACTGTGTCAATCAAACCTCTTCAAGAGGAGCTGAAGGTCTCTGAGAAAAACTTCTGGACAGTTTTTGATTTGATTCACATCGTTAACTCTTTCTGCTCCAGACAACTTTATTTC